>NC_073694.1:201122298-201722298 GCF_029784165.1 Wyeomyia smithii
TGCAACAGTTTGTTGCATTGTCCTTTGAAATCATAAATTCGATCTGAAAACAAAACTCATCGCGTCACATCTTCGCCCGCATCGTTGGATACATCGTGCACTGCATGCATTGCACGCATTTAAACTCAATCGATCAGAGTGTGCGGTGCAAAAAAACTCAAACTATCAAGAGGAAGCAGATTCAAGTTGGATTCAAATCTGGAAAAGTGTTGCTCAGTTCAACTTTGCACGAGTTCATGCCATCACTGCTGCCAAGTAAAATTTTTGACCTGGGATTTTCCTCCTTGCAATAAGTTTGTATAATCCTCCAGTTGACACCTTCGAACTTGGTCAGCACCGGGTCGTATAGTTTCCGCACACGAATATTGGTCACACTATTTAGCTCGATCCCCCTGAAGGTCTCGAGGTACGATACTGGCCTACGACGACTGGCGTAGGTTCGAGTCACGGCTTGGGAGAGGCTGTTAGTGTCAGTAGGATCGTAGCGCTAGCCCCGTAATTGTCCTGTACATCAAACAGTTGGCTGCGAAGTCTGTGTATAAATAAACAGAAGGTCGAGTTCCGAATCGGAATGTAGCATCAAGGCTTTGCTTTGCTATTTAGCTCGATATGACTTGAAGCCTTCGCGAATTTTCTGGCCAAATCACGGTCTGCAAATTGGGATTCTTTTTGATGGTCTTTAAACTCTTACCACGTAATTTCCGAATCGTCGCGTCAGTGTTTCCTTATACCGTTTGATAACGCGGCATACGGTATTTCTGGGCAATTTAAGCTATTTCGCTCAACCACAATGGATTTTACAAATTACTGTGCATATCTTTTTCCCTGTTGATTTTTACCAAAATAAAGTCGTTTTGGTGAATGATTTTGGACATGTGCGGTTATTTGTGGTCGATTGACAAAGCCCCCCGTCCCCCTCTTTATGACAACCTGGTTTAGGAACAGCCGCTTTCTGATAAACCGACGGCTGCAGTCAGGTGGATGAAACACTTCTAAGCACTACTGGGCTGCGGGGTTGAAAAACGGCACAGCTGATGAGGAGGACACTAGAACAGTATCCCAGCCGAAATTATGAAAGCGGGAGACGAGTGTAACAGCTAAGTCGGGTCACTGTTTAAAATCAAATAAACTCCGTTTACTTACTAAATTACCCAGGTTTAGTCCGCTCTTTTCCCTACCACCTAACGCTCTTCTTTTACCAACTCCCCTCCCCTCTCTCCCCGTTCCAAGGTTCTATATCATAGGTACACCCATTCGCACTTTTTCGTAGTAACAGATCCCTACAACGAGCAGCTATCAAACGGGATCCAAAGGATCATTTTACGAATCTGGGCGAATGAACACATGCCTAACGACTGATTGGAATGCTTCATTTGTCCTATCTAAAGAAATGACCATCGACTCGACTGCAGAAATCATAGAGGTATCACGTTGCTAAATTCTGCGTCCAAAGTGCTATAGTCAGCAGAGAACCAGGAATAGGCCGTAGACTCCGGAGTAGGTAGCGCACCTGCTGGTAGTGCGCTTTCGAGGAGACTAGAAAACAGCTACTTAAGACCGGCACACCTTGGCATCCACTAATCGGAAGAATGTTGCCCTAAAAATCGAAGTAAGTAGATTATTGTACGCCCCAAAAACGGAGGAAATAATATCAATAAGATCAACTGTTTTACGGATTTCTATTTTTATTCATTGGATTTAATATTTCCGTGCTTGCGAAACATATTCTACTTTACCCTCGGATTGTTATGGCTGTACTTTTTTTCGGAGTAGCAAACAAATTTACATTTTTTCCACTAGCGAGGCATAGTTCCATGAAATTAACCCTTTAGTGCCCAAGTTAATTTTCAGATGTACTTCGAAAAAATCACTATGAATGTTTAGAAATATTTTTTAAGTATCGAATAAAGCTTTTTAGAGGTTCAACTGAAGATCGTCCAAAGGCGGCACTGGGCACTAGACGGTTGACAAATGCTTTCCAGATTTGAGTCGGGTTTAGATTGTAGGTATTTTGATTGGATTTGGTTTTTTTCAAGCCTCATTGAATATGATATTGTAGAGAAAGTTTTGAATGCAACCCATTCGAATCAAAGTTAAGTTTATCTACTCCACAAAAAAATAATTCTAACTTTCAAACACAAAATAAAAAGTGAAAAAATTAATTTCAAAATTAAATAATTTTTTAACAAAAACTTTCTCTTCCTCGATTTCCTAGACATGCATAAAATATTCCCAAACTTCCGGGTGTAATTAAAGTCTTGCGGGAATAATTAAAAGTGCTAACCACAATCTAGGGTGAAGGAAACTTCATAAGAATTTTTCCAAAATGTCGCGCATTTCATTTGCAACAGCAATTAGGATTCCAGCGAAACTTCCATCGCACGTGCTCAGATGAAAAACCGACTCACAGCTGCGGATGCAGCTAACCTCAAAACCACAACCAAGTTGCTTACTGAACATTCCCATAAAAAGCACACACACACACACACCATCAGTAAGTTGACCATGCATTTTCGCTGCAACGTGGCGCGGCGGCGGTGAGAAAACAATTTGGTTCTTTTTATGTTTCACCAATCCAGAAGTGGATTGCGTGGAAAAAATCTCACAGGAAATTTACTTTCAGACAGCGTCCGCCTCCACATTACCACTACTGGTCTGGGTCCTGTACCAGATTTTACGTTTGACACGTTAGCCGAAGAAGAAACCGATGCCGAGTGGAATGGTACTTTATGTGCAACTAGGATAAGCGAAAAGGATGCTGCCGGGGAAAAAAATGGACTATAAATCGCACACGCCCCGTACTCACGAGGAGATTAACCGTTCCGCTTTGTGTCTATTGTTCTGCCGTATCCGCTAACGCTTTTTTTCTCATCGCTGCCCAGTAGCCAGTCAGATCGATTAAGGTTGGGAGTTTTTTTTTTGTGGAACGCTTAAGCGTTCAATTTTACTTGCACTAAGAAAGTACATTACTTAGCACATCGTTCTTCGCACTTCAAAACACTGCCAACCGATATTAAACCTTTTCCCGAAATGAACACTGGAAGCAATCGCTTCCACGGGAATCTACTGCGAAAAGTGATATTTAAGAATGCAATTTATTTTTATGATGCAGAAGACCTTCCCCTTTCCGAAGCGGACGTTTCCGGAGGGCACCCTTTTTCTGTCTCAGTATCGACTGCTGAAGACTGTTTAAAAGATGATTTCTCTCTTATCTCTTAGTACCCATCCCACAGAGCCAAACACTCCCGTACACATATGTGCAATCGCGGAAAAGTAACCATCCTGCCCCCGTCCCCCGTTCCATTCCTAATGACAGTCTGCTGATCGAGAATGTGCCATTTTCCCTAATAGAAAAGGTCCAGGCGGGAAGAACGAACCCCGGTTATGCAATCGTATCCACCAGTAAGAGAAATGCACAGTGGTCCAATAAGGCAAAAAGTGGAACTTAATTTCATAGCGCCTTTCAACTTCATCCTAGCTTAATAGTGTCTTCGGAGCAATTGTTTGTATGAATGACCCGCATTATTGCAAATTGTCAAAAATATGAAAAGTTTACTACACTAAAAATAAAAAAATTAACTTTTTTGTGTTAAGAGATAGAAGAATAGTTAATTCAGCAAAGTTGTAGAAAATTCAAAAATATGAAACTTTGTTGAACAAATGAAAATCCTATCTCTTTTCGGTACAAAGTTATAAAGTACACTACATGGAACTTATTTAAAAGTTAGTTTTTTGTACTTAACTTTTGTTAGATGCATTTTACACGAAAGTGTAGTTCGGAGGAATTGTTATAGCACACAAAACACACATTTTTGCCGAAGACCATATATCTCCAAGACTTTTCCTTACAGAGTTATATCATATTTTAGCTTATTTTTTCGATAACTTCAAGAACGTATAGGTTAAAAAGGGGCAAGTGGAATCATGATGTCAATACTTTTCCTTGAAGTTAAGCTGAAGTACTATAAACTTCTTTAGGTTCCATTTGTCCCAATCCACCCATTTTAGAGTACGGCGAGCATATGTCACAGTAGGTTTTCATATATCAAAAGTACTAACTTTTTTGTGTTGGGAGATAGAGGAATGGTTTTCTCGGCAAAGTTTTAGAACGTACGAAAATATGAAACTTTGTTGAACAAACAAAATTTCTATCTTCATTGGGAACAGAGTTACAGAGTATTTCATGTAAAAGTTACTTAAAAGTTAGTTTTTTGTATTTAACTTTTGTTAGTTACATTTCACAAGAAAACATTGTTCTAAAGAAGCATTTGGGCATACAAAATACAAGTTTTTGTTGAAGGCCACACATCTCCAGGACTTATCCTTACAAAGATACAGCACATTTCAACATATTTTTTCGATAATTTTAAGAACGTATAAAGGAAAAAGGGGCAGGTGGAATCATGATGTCAATTCTTTTTCTCTAAGTTTAGCTCAAGTGCTCAAAAGTTCTATAAATTTCATCCGTCCCAATCCACCTAATATTTATTCTATATGTTGTTGAAGTTATCGAAAAAATATGCTGAAATGCGCTATAACTTTGTAAGGAAAAGTCGTGGAGATGTGTGGCCTTCAACAAAAACGTGTGTTTTGTATGCTCAAATGCTTCTTTAGAACAACGTTTTCTTGTAAAATCTAACTAACAAAAGTTAAATACAAAAAACTAACTTTTAAGTAACTTTTACATGAAATATTCTGTAACTCTGTTCCCAATGAAGATAGAAATTTTGTTTGTTCAACAAAGTTTTATATTTTTATACGTTCTAAAACTTTGCCGAATAAACTATTCCTCTATCTCTTAACACAAAAAAGTTAGTATTTTTGAAATATGAAAACCTACTGTGACATATACTCGCCGTACTCTAAAATGGGTGGATTAGGACAAATGGAACCTAAAGAAGTTTATAGTACTTCAGCTTAACTTCAAGAAAAAGTATTGACATCATGATTCCACTAGCCCCTTTTTAACCTATACGTTCTTGAAGTTATCGAAAATATAAGCTAAAATATGATATAACTTTGTAAGGAAAAGTCCTGGAGATATATGGTCTTCGGCAAAAATGTGTGTTTTGGGTGCCATAACAATTCCTCCGAACTACACTTTCGTGTAAAATGCATTTAACAAAAGTTAAGTACAAAAAACTAACTTTTAAATAAGTTTCATGTAGTGTACTTTATAACTTTGTACCGCAAAGAGATAGGATTTTCATTTGTTCAACAAAGTTTCATATTTTTGAATTTTCTACAACTTTGCTGAATTAACTATTCTTCTATCTCTTAACACAAAAAAAAGTTTTTATTTTTTTATTTTTAGTATGGTAAACTTTTCATATTTTTTGATAATTTGCGATTATGCGGGTCATTCATACAAACAATTGCTCCGAAGACACTATTAAGCTAGGATGAAGTTGAAAGGGGCTATGGAATTAAGTTCCACTTTTTGCCTTATTGGACCACTGTGAAATGGTCGAATAGATTCACTCGAATGTGAAAACTTTAAGATGGAAAAGCATATTTTCGCCTCCTGCTGGTCGTTTTGGCTGAAGCTCTCAGCCAGGACCGACCTTCGTCGGTAGTAAATGGATGCAATCAGAGCCATTTCCGAAAGGACTCGAAGAGGGCAGACGAACGGACGAAAGGATGATATAAATACATGGTTGAAGTAAAATTTATACTGTTGATTTCCGCTTATGAATGTAAGCAAATATATTTCCGGCTTCCGGTGAGGTCTGGCTCGTTTTTCTCTGCCCACAGGGGGGGGGGGCTACCTTCGGAGAGTTACTGGTGATGTATGGCCGGTGTGCGGGTCCGAATCGAAAATTTATGAACGAAGGTTCCGAAGAAGGTTCTGCACGTTTGTGGGTCGAAGCATGAATAACTGATTATGTTTAGTGGGCACTCTTGCCAAGAAGGATTACAGCCATCCCGAGAAAAACAATGGCATTTGGCCAGAGCGGACTTTCAAACTTCTCACTTTGCACAATCCGATACGGTAAGCTATGATGCAGCCTTCTGCTATGGTAGGTAAACAACCGCCAACGTCCCAGTCCCGATCATCGGTACTCCGATAGCATATCCATGGGACACACGATACCGGCTCATGTTCAAGCGATCCTTCGGAGAATGTCAGTGTTTATCTTTCGGAATACATTTGAATAATTCACCAACGAGACGTTTCTTCGTGTTTCTTCTCGCTTCCCGTGCGTCGCACGTTCCTCCCTTTCAAGAAGTTGAACTAACCTACATACACATGTAGGTAGGCAAAAATTTCCAGCTAGACAGCTTCTAAAATTGCAATATTAGATCAGTTTCCGTCATTCGACCGTATGATAAAAGACAACATTGTACATTTCTATTAAGTCTTTATCTGCAATCAAATTGATTGACGCTGTTCCACCTGCACGAAAAAGAGGCTGTAATCAGAATTTGAAAATTGCATTTTCTACATCTTCACCTGGCGAGAGTACGTACATGAATGTCGAACGTTTCCAAAAAAACAAGTGGGTAAATGTTTACATACATTTTATTGCGCAGTTCGATATTCTAATGCAAATAGACTACCACATCAGCCCACCAGGCGAGGCTTATGATGAAAAACGTCTCCGAAATTTGCGTTGAAAATGAATTCACTAGAAGCAAACGTTTACCGTGCGCGAGGCGACACCTTTCAAATGCGAAGAGGGAAGAAACTCATCTGAAAACCCATCAATTGCAGGTACAAGCGGGTTGCCAAGAATCTTCGCGCACAAGCTGCGATTGCCAGGCCGCGTGGATTTTCTTCCCCCAGCACCAGAAGCGTGGAAATCGTAAACACTTTAGTGTTATTGCAAAATCTCTTCATAAAATATGCCCTACGGGGTGGAACTGCACTCTGTCGCTACCGTCCCACTGACCTACCCCGACCGTGCAACTACAATCACCGATCCACCGCCACTCGAAGCACAATTTTCATTCGCCGGCTGTATAGATTGCAATTTATTTCCTCCGCTGGTCGCTCGCTGCGGCGGTTGCAAGAAACTGCGCCCAAGCCAAGCCTTCCACCAGAGTTAGAGTTGGTGTAGAGCGCGCACAGGAGAAAGGCTTCGAATTGCTCGACAGGGATAAAAGAAGAGACAACAAACAGTGCAGCCTGGCAGCCTGTCTCCCACGTAGGAAGCCCGCATACATCTTCTGGGAAGACGATGTCAACGACAATTTTTGGAAGGTCGCCCAAAAATCCATGGCTTTATCCTCTACGCGGAAAATGGATGGGGCTGAAAATTGTGGTTTTATTTCCTTCGAGCTGCTTCACGCCCATGTGTCACATCTGTGCCACCGAAATGGCAGAAGGCAAACGTAGAAAATGAAGAAAAAAATAGGAAACAGCGGAAATCGTGCCCCGGCCTTTATGCATTCAAATTTACCATTGCCAGAGAGCGTTCCGTCGGTGGCATGTCACATCCAATTGTTATCTTTTGGGAAGTTTTGGGGCTTACTCGGCTTTTAAATTTTAGATCTAACCGAGATTGGACAGTTGAATGACGCGCGCGTTCTTTTCTTACCCACCACCCCTCATTATTATCTTTGTACAATTATTACCCTGTAAAACACTAACGTTGGCTGTGTAGATATAATGTAATCACAGAGCGATTGTCACTTTTCCAGTTTGTTGATTGTCTCAATCGAAAAACTGAGAAACCGACTTTCGCAACTCCTAGAACCAACCGTTTAGTAATTACTCAGCGCTCGGCTCTTGGTTGCAAGGCAACGAACGTTCGCTTCGTTCCGGAATGAGTTATAATCGTATTATCCTTACGGAGCAAACATTTCGCACACTGCAAATGACGCTGCTGATGACGCCACTTGTTTCTCATTTAATATTTCCTTTGTTTTGTTTTGCTTCCTGGCCCCGCGAGCGGATCCTTCGTCGGCATTAGAAAAGCCCCACGCGCGCACATGTAAGCCCTTTTTCCCTGCAATGAGTTAAGCCGCCCCGGGCGTGGAACAGACGGCACTGCGAAAGGAAACGTTCGGCGTATCTTCCACAGCAGCAGTTAGGGCAAAAGCGATGCCCGAAAGCTTCACTGTTCAAGCCGGAAAGGGAGCGAAGATTGTACCCTACTTCAAGTTAATAAGATTTCGCTGTTGATGTGTTTATTATGCAGTATGCAGCAGCGCAGAGTAGCTCAAAGTCATGCAAAAGCAACTCGGCACTCGGCACTGAGCAAACTTGGCAGCAATTTTCTAATGATTGTGTATAGCTGCAGGCTAATTACTGCCAAAATAATGCAGCTGTATATTAATTATGATACTTCTTGGGAACGATGGATTAGAACTTGGAGCGAACTTATTTTGGAAAACTACTGGTGCAGTGAGAAACGGGAACGATATGTGGGTCATACTGTGCGTTTCTGAAGTCTTTAATAACACATTATCATCTGTTTATTTCGTGTTAGAGAACTGTAATTTCCCTTGTTAAGTATTCGGTACATTTTAACTGCAATTAGATTAATAACTTTTTTTTTGACGTAGAACTACGTCTCTTAGGAACAGGGTCGAATTTAGGTATTGGCGGGCCCGGGGCAGATATTTCCGTGGGGCCCTCTTTGCTTGGAAAATTTAGAGGTAAGAAAAATAAAAAAACCCAAATAATTCCACCTAGCGTTGAGACTCAGCCTTTCTCATTCAAACTTATTATTTGTTCAATTAGATTTACACGACCACTTCAATTTTCAGAAATAAATACACCTTGATAATATTTGCTGGATTTATTTATAACTCTAAATAACAAATTTTTAGTAGCCGACAGTGAAACTTCACCGAACATTTAAAACATTACATTCAAACACATATAGGGTAGTTCGGGGTAATTTGGACTCCCTAAGGAAAACTCCTGTTATTTCGTAACCTGTTTTTTCTATCCCATAAACGTAATGTACTATAGTAATATTGATCTGTGTTTTATGTTTCTGCACGAAAAAACCTTGATATTGAGGTCAAGAGAACAAAAAAAAAATGACGAAACTAAAAATTATGATTTTCGGATATAAAAAATCACAGGAAGGTTGTATGCAAAGCCACGACCGCAAGGTTGAAGTAGAATACTTTTACAAGAAAGATAACCCGTCTGCTTGCGTGTCAGTCATTTTTTCTAGTAAATAAACGTTGACCGTTCATTGGCAGTATTGTAATTACTTTTTGTTTGATATTTTGAATGAAGTTCATTGAATATTTTTAAATTTTGTGCAAATGAGAAGTTGAAGTGCTGCCGAATGACGGCGCGATGCAATTCGCCTTACCGTGATAAAATGTACAACTCTTTTTAAGGCGAAGTTGAGCTATACATTTCAACACATTTCGTCTTGCCGAATCGCATCGCGGCGTTATTTGCATTCTCCATGACCGTAGTCAAACACTAAGCGACGCAAACACGTAATAATAGTCAGAGTATGCATGTAGATGAAGATAATTAGCTTTGGATTATAGCGCAAAACGAGAAAATATTAACTCTTCAAATATTCATTTGTGTTCTTCAAATTGCAGTTGTTCAATTTAATATCCGATGAAATGTCTGTTTGAAGCTCTTATATAGGCCAAATGATGCATTACTAATTTACTAGGTCCATAACTCTGCCGACCGTGCTTGGGAAAGCAATCGTATAACGACCAATCAGAGGTCGAATTTTGTGTTTTGACAAGGCTTAAGAATTTTCAATAATCAATAGTTCGAATGATAAAATTGCAATTTCATGCATTTGGTAGGAATCTTAGAAGATTTTCTAATCGATTGCTGCAAAAACGAAGGAAATCCATCGAAAACTAACCGATTTATTAGCATTTGAAATTGGACATATTTCTCACTTATTTCAGTTTTAGATTTTCATTTCACATCCCTATGTAGCCGAACTTCCTGAGAGAAGTATTTCTGCGTTTGTGTGTGTGTGCATGTGATGTGTGTACGTGTGTGCGCGTGTGAGTGTGTGTGCGTGTGTGTTTGTGTGCGTGTGTGTGCGTGTGTGCGCGTGACTGTGTGCATGTGTATGTGTGTGTGATTGTGTGTGTCTGTCTATGTGTGTGTATGTGTGTGTCAGTGTATGTGTGATGTAAGTTTCATGAGAATCGGATGATATACCAACTTTTGACAGCACTTTGAATGTTGCTGTGTCAGGAAATTTCAATGATTTTTATGTTCGAAAATCACAGATTTGAGCTTAACTTCGATTACCTAATTTCCTCAATTTTTATCTGATTTTGGATCAACGAGTTTCGTTTTGAGGGGAAATTTATGTTATTTTTCAGAACTTTTGTGTACCGTACAGTCTCGTGAAACAGTTCGGAATGATCGGATAATCAACAGCCTATATGAAATTAACCGTATTCCCGAATTTTTGGGTCCCGGTTTGCATATCGTCGTTCCAAATCCGTTAATCCCGAATTCGCGAAACGGAAAAATATATAACGAATGTACGTTGACGTACGATTTCTTATTTTTCCTTGAAAGGCCTATCAAATTCCTTAATTTTTCCATTAAATCTTTTAATCGGTCAAACGGCTCAAAAGTTACAATTTTTTGAAAAATGATCGCCGATTTTTGGCAACTTTAATCCAAAATTAATCACACTAAGGACCACACAAAAAATACAGGTATAAAGTTTTTCGATAAAGAACAAGTATACCAATGTTGAACATGATCTGAACAAAAAAATAAATCTGATAATAAGACAGGTTTAACGGCATTTTAGGAGAACAACATTTTCGGACATCAGAAATGAGTTCAGCACCCAAAAATTGTCATTATACGTCATTTTCAAGCATTTTAGAAAAAAATTAGGTTTTTCCAACTTTTGTTCAGAAACCCGCGGGGCATTGAAAACTGTTTTTATACAGATAAAACATCCCAGATTGCCTGCAACACTTTTTACAATTAATTGTTTGTACATCGCCGTTTATCCGTTCGTTTTTATATGCCCGCGGCATCAGTCCGACAAAAGAATTTACTTCAAACTCGTCTGACCATATCACCCCCAAAAAACTGCCCATTTTACCTCAAACAGGACGCCTTTCTAAAAACTCAATTCCTTCCACTATTTTCAATCAAACTTATCGCAATCTTTCATTAAAATGTACTCTTTTACTAGACAAACACGGCTGCAAAGCTCATTAGACTGAAAACATCGAAGAAGTTCTCAAAAAACCTTAAATACACGAGCGTGAAACTTACAGCAAAATCAACTTTTGATTTTTTTTTAAGGGGGAATTTGTTAGTAGCTTAAGTATTTATGATAAATATTAGTAAATAATGAGTATGTGTGTCCAATCACAAATGGTGACTTCTCAATACTGTTAGAAATTTGTAATTTTAATTGTTAGGATTTGTTTGCTTTCGCAATTAGGACTTATCATTCGTAGGGATTTAAACCAACTTGTCAGAAAAGGGGAAGTAAACTTACAACTAACTTAATTGCTAACTTATTGGCTATAAAGAGAGCTTATCGTAGCAACTGAGGATTGCAACGATTTTTGTCGAAAATTGTTAATAATTTTATTTGATATAGCTTCTAATGGTTCAACACCAGTAAGTCTATGTAATTCGAGTGTACCAAACCAAGGAGGACGCTTCAAAATCATTTTCAGAATTTTATTCTAAATCCTTTGGAGCGTTTTCTTCGTTGTTGAACAGCAACTTGACCAGATCGGTACAGCATAAAGCATTGCTGGTCTAAAAATTTGTTTGTAAATCAAAAGTTTGTTCTTTAAACAAAGTTTAGAATTCCTGTTAATGAGAGGATATAAACATCTCGTATATTTGATGCAATTGGCTTGTATACTCTCAATGTGCTCTTTGAAAATAAGTTTTTTATCATAAATTAGTCCCAAGTACTTAACCTTGTCGGACCAACTTAAAATAACCCCATTCATCTTGACAACGTGATTATTGTTTGGCTTGAGGAAAGAAGCCCTAGGCTTATGAAAAATTATCATTTGAGTTTTAGTAGCATTGGGAGAGATTTTCCACTTTTGCAAGTAGGAAGAAAAAAATATCTAAACTTTTCTGCAATCGACTGCATATGACACGAAGACTTTTTCCTTTTACGGAAATGCTTGTGTCATCGCAGAACAATGACTTTGTGCATCCTGGAGGCAAATCAGGAAGATCTGAAGTGAATATGTTGTACAGGACTGGACCCAAGACTGAACCTTGAGGTACACTTGCTCTGACAGGAAATCTATCAGATTTTGAATTCTGATAGACAACCTGCAGAGTTCGATCAGTAAGATAATTTTTTAAAATTTTGATTAGGAAAATTGGAAAATTAAAAGTTTGCAATTTCGCAATCAAACCTTTATGCCAAACACTGTCGACTGCTTTTTCTATGTCTAAAAGAGCAGCTCCAGTGGAATAACCTTCAGATTTGTTAGCTCGTATCATATTAGTAACTCTGAGCAATTGATGAGTTGTGGAATGCCCATGGCGAAATCCAAACTGTTCATTTGCAAAAATTGAATTTTCGTTGATGTGTGACATCATTCTGTTAAAAATAATTCTCTCAAACAGTTTACTTATTGAAGAAAGCAAACTGATTGGTCGATAACTTGAAACTTCTGCTGGGTTCTTATCCGGTTTTAAAATGGGAGTAATTTTTGCATTTTTCCATAATTTGGGAAAATATGCGATTTTGAAGCAGCAATTGAAAATTTTCACTAAAAGTTCCATTGTGCTCTCAGGGAGATGTTTGATTAGTATATTAAAGATTCCATCGTCACCAGGTGCTTTCATATTTTTGAAATTTTTAATAATTGATTTAATCTCATTCAAGTTAGTTTCAATTATTACTGCAGGTGAAAAATTCTGGGAAGAAATTAAATCAAATTGACGTGTGACTTCATTTTCAATTGGACTCACAAAATTCAAATTTGAGTTATGAACACTCTCAAACTGCTGAGCAAGTCTTTGAGCCTTTTGTTCATTGGATACAAGAAAACGTTCACCATCTTTTAAAACTGGAATAGGCTTTGAAGGTTTCTTAAAAATCTTCGACAGCTTCCAAAATGGTTTTGAATATGGTTTCAATTTTTCAACTTTAGTCTCAAAATTTTGATTTCTCAGAAGAGTAAATCTATGTTCAATCTCTTTCTGTAAATCTTTATAAATAGCTTTAAAAACAGGGTCACGAGAACGTTGATATTGACGTCTGCGGACATTTTTCAAACGAATTAGAAGTTTAAGATTTTCGTCAATTATTGATGAATCAAATTTCACTTGAGCCTTTGGAACAGAATAATTCCTGGCATCAACAATTGCACATTTTAATGCTTCCAAAGCGGAATCAATATTCACTTCGTTTTGCAAATCAAGCTCATTATTGAAATTTCTCTCAATATGAGTTTTGTATCTTTCCCAATTAGCCTTGTTATAATTAAAAACAGAGCTCATAGGGTTTAAAACTGATTCATGTGATAAAGAAAAAGTTATTGGAAGATGGTCAGAATCAAAGTCAGCATGTGTGATCAAATCACTACATACATGACTTTGATCTGTAAGCACCAAATCAATTGTTGAAGGGTTTCTTACAGAAGAAAAGCATGTAGGACTATTCGGAGACAAAATAGAATAGTATCCTGAAGAACAATCATTGAATAAAATTTTGCCATTGGAATTACTTTGAGAATTATTCCATGAACGATGTTTAGCGTTAAAATCGCCGATTATGAAAAATTTCGAACGATTTCTGGTGAGTTTTTGTAGATCACCTTTAAAATAATTTTTGAGCTCGCGTGTGCATTGAAATGGTAAATATGCTGCGGCAATAAATAAAATCCCAAGTTCAGTTTGAACTTCAATTCCCAAAGTTTCAATAACTTTCGTCTCAAGATGGGGAAGAGCACGATGTTTGATTCGGCGATGAATAACAATTGCAACTCCACCGCCGGAACCCTGAATCCTATCATATCTATGAACCACGTAATTGGGATCATATTTTAATTTTATGTTAGGTTTCAAAAATGTTTCAGTAATAATTGCAATATGCACATTATTTACTGTTAAAAAATTAAAAAGCTCATTCTCATTGGCCTTCAATGAGCGAGCATTCCAATTTAATATTTTAATTGTTTTATTTAAAATCATTGCTAAATTTTAAATTAGAAACAATTTAATAGTAAAATTTGTGCCTATTTGAATGGCTTCAAACATTGATTTTGCCTGCAACATGGCGTTCATAAGATCGAACATTGCCTGTTGCAAAAAAAAAAGTTTACCTGCCGTAATAGGCCACAGGCAGTTGACATTAGAAAAAATATTGTCGGCAGCAATATTAGCTGGAGTGATAGGTGTGCAATTATTTTCTAGCGTGTTTTGCTTACCCATATTAACGGTCATTTTCGAACTACCAACACTAGGCGGTATAATGTTCGAACTACCTGTAACCTGTGCATAAGTTAAACGGGTATGCAAAGGAGTAGGTAAACTATGCGTCACTGGTACGCTTGGAGAATTTTGTTTTGAAGTTGGTTTTAATTGAGAAATTGAATTTTGTTTACCTTGCCTTGCCTTAACAATTGCTAAACGGACTGGGCATTGATAAAAATTTGACATATGGTTGCCGTTACAATTCGCACAGCGAAAATTTTTACTCTCTTTCACAGGACATGTGTCCTTTTTGTGAGAAGAGTCTCCACAATTAAGACATTTTTGGTCCATGTTACAGAATTTGGAACCATGGCCATAACGTTGGCAAGTACGGCATTGGGTGATATGCTTTTCACCTCCGCCATACTTCCTATAAATTTCCCACTTTACACGCACATTATACAAAGCATGTGCTTTTTCAAAAAATTTTAAGTTGTTAACCTCATTGCGGTTAAAATGAGTTAAATAATTAACAAGGGAAATTCCAGTTCTCTGACTGTTTTCGCCTCGTGATTTTTGTTTCATTAGAATTACTTGGGTAGGAGCTATGCCAAGTAATTCTGTTAAAGTAAGTTTGATCTCATCAACGGTTTGATCGTTGGTGAGACCTTTCAAGACAACCTTGAACGGCTTGGTGTTCTTGGTGTCATATGTAAAAAATTTGTACATCTTGTCAGTTAAATACTGAACAAGACGATCACGACCCTTTACTGAGTCGGCTAATAAGCGGCATTCACCTCTACGGCCAATTTGATAGGTAACTTTAACGTCAGAAACAAACGTTGAAAGTTCCTTTTTGAATATATTAAATTCAGAAGAAATAGTTACCACAATAGGTGGAACTTTCTCCTTTTTTAAAGATTTTATATTTTGTATAGTTTCATTATTAATAACTTCCATTTCACCAGCTTCTTGCTCAGGCAAAATATCAAAAGGATTGTCACTACAGACACTCGATGTGTCAGAAAGAGATGCCTCTCTTTTCCTCCCCGCAGCGATGCGAGGTTTCTTTTTCCGTCCAGCCATTTCAGGTGATACGAAAAAAGTTAAAACAAATGTTAAATTCAAAAGTAGGTAGTCTTGAGAAAGACTGATGGGAAATAACTTTCAGGTAGTCTTTAAAAGACACACTGACAAAACACAAACTTTGAAGCTATAGGCAGTCAAAGACAAGTCCACAAGCAACCGAAAAAACGTCTGATCTGTAGGACAGTTCAAGACGCACTGAAATCAACTTTTGATGTTTCCTTTGTTTAAAGTGGCACTGCGGTGCAGCTGTCACAGCAAACCATGAATTTTTTATATTAGTTAGGGTTTAGTAGTTCAAGGAAAGGATGAAGTAGTACATGGAACCCAAAAATGTAATACTTTCCAAGATAAAGCACCTGTTCATTTCACCCCAGGGGTCCAAATTACCCCAAACTACCACATCAACACATACAAAAAACATGAAATATAAATGTTTCAAACATATGATGCGAATTTTTTTTATAATCGTGGTATAATCGTACCTCGGGACCATCTGGGAGAAACGTTACTGTTGTTCACAGGTTGGACTCGATTATATATTATTCGATAAAACATCATTTTTGATTCGATTATTTGTAGTAGGATTTTTTTTCTATTTCAAATATGACTTTGTTTTCACAACTTTTGAACCATGTGTTCAATCATTTTAAAATTCATCAGTTAACCCTTAATTATCGTTCATTCGATATCAGTATTGTTCAAATCGGTTGTGAAGTTTCTGAGTTTAAGTTCTAAGTTTCATGATTTTCACATTTTGATACATTACAGACGAAGTTATAATCCGATTACAGTAAAATTCCATAGGGTGTTATGGTATGAGGTAACTAGACCTTTCATTTGACGCTAATTTTGTAGAAATCGGTTCAGCCATCTTTGAGAAAAGTGAGTGAGCTTTAGGTGAATCGGGACGTGGTCGCGATCAACTCGAATTTTGCAATCTAATTTTTTTCTTGATTTATGAAGACAACGTACATGAAACTTTGATCAATTATTTTCACAACTGTTGCATGCCTGAAGTAGCAATTTGAGTGCTGTTTATTTAGTGGAAGCCGAATTTTTTACGATCAAAATACAGAAGTAAAAAGAGCTCTAACCTCAAAATTGTATAGGAAAAGGCCACAATCCCGATTCACCTTAAGTAGTCTTCGGAATATGTTAGACATAACAGGCAAAGTAAAAATCCGATAGCATGAAAAATCAATAGGATCTTATGGGGTAACTAGAGCTTCCATATGACACTGATTTTCTGAAAATCGGTCCAGCCATCTCTGAGAAACATGAGAGAGATTAAATAATTGCACATACACACACATACATACAGAAAGCGCTCAGCTCGTCGAACTGAGTCGAGTGATAAATGCTCTTCGGCTTTTTGAAGCACTTTTATACTTTCGGTTTTGCCAGTGATTGCTATACCTTTCTAGGAAAAAGGCAAAAAAACCGGTTGCCAAAAGTCATCAGATCATTTTGCCGAGACTTCGCCAAAAAATACCAAGCTCAACGAGTCTCGTCTGTAGTTTTTGCCGAATTTATCATCTAACACTGTTGATGCCGAGGTCAGCAGAAACATTACTAATATCTCGGCACAAATTTTGCTTGTTTCCGAGTTTCGGTAACACAGCTGTCATTCTTATAAACGAGTTGGCCGCCATTTTCCTTTGTTCAATTTTGTACAAACGTGTTACGTGCGAGCAAACAGGAAGCAGATAAAAGTTTTGCTCAAAATTTGTTCAAACTACACGTGTTTACAAGCCGGAAGCCGAAAAAAGTGTAGTACAGATTTGTGGGAAGAGGCTGGAACTCGAAAAAGTGTAGTTTAAATAAAACCGTGTAAATACAATATGGGTCATTCCATGTCAAGTGTCCGAGGAAATGCATCAACCATCTCCGATTTCGACCAAAATTTGTGAGTCTATGTATTTTGGGCCCGAACTTATAAGTACAAAGTGTTGTACCGATTGGTGGACCCCTCGGCCAATGCCTCCACTTTTTGCGAATTTAGCAAAACACCTTTTTTATTTTGTGAATATCTTGGGACCCTGAAGAGCTACAGGTGATATTGGCATATTATTTTGAAGGTTTTGAGACGTAGAATCGAACTACGTGGTTTTTTCCTGCAGTGTTGCCAACATTGCATTTTTTTCGATTCAAAACTTAATTTGACATTTCCTCGAAATACCCCCCCCCCCCCCCCCTTCGATTTTGATTTTGACCACGCCAATGTGTTTAGCAGACGATTTTACATAGGAATCACTTATCAGCAAAAAAACAAAATGTAGCGTTCCAGAGATATAGCATTTTCAAAATTGCAAGATTTTGAATTTGGTCTACGCACGTAAACGCTTTTACATAAATTGCTGCTATCTTAATGGTATCCTAGCAGGCGTTTGTGTTATCGAAAAGATGTTCCTTAGAGGAGCATCCGTTAATGATGTAACGCAAAAAATCCCGTTCTAGAATCATTTTCACGAAAAGTTACAGGACAGTTCTGGTTACACTCTTCCCATGATTCTTCATTTTGTTGGTTTATCACATTGTAAAAATCATCCAATTTAAAACCGTTTCGTTTCGTTCAAAATTGTAAACAATGTGTCTCATCACGTGTGCAGTCATTTTATTCTTGAAGATGGTTTGTTTAATTGGATTGTATTTAAAACAAATTTGTATCGCATGACCCATATTTATTTGTTTCAAGGTTAAGAATTAGACTTAGTTTTCGACTGAATGTTTTGCTCAATAATCTGCTGGCGACCGACATAAAAACAACTTTTAAAACTCAATATGAATAAATTTCTTTACTTACTCAAACTCATCGAGTTTATAATTTATCTTTTGAAAGAATACTACTGAATTCTCAGTGCAATCATTCTCTGAAAATTAGCATATGCGAGCTAAGCTTCACTCGCATCGGATTTGTCACAAAAATATTGTCGTCTTCACTTAATCATTTCATTAACTCGTTAGCTCGCCATCTTAGATGTAGCTGACGGGATACTGCATTTCAATGATTCAGCGGGCGACTCTGGGTTAGACGATGTTGTACGCCGCCCTCAACATGGAGACACAGCCGCGTACGACCCCCTTTCTCAGTCAGCATACGACCATAGATTCCACCGGGGGTTGGTTACCCAATCTCCGCTAAGATTACTCGTATCTCGGTCGGTACCCCTTGAAGTTGGGATAGGAGTAGCTGGATAGAAGTGAATGACCACATTATGGTCTCAAGTTACACATGTCCAACCATTTACCAACCTTTATTACAACTCAATCGACTTTTAATTATTCGCAAGGAAATGACCAACGAACCAACATGAAAAGGAACCGGTGAAAGAAAAAAGTCTTCATAATTCAAAATTCAGTCAGAAAACAAGAATGGAACAGGGTTCGTCAAATTCTCTGATATCATGGACTGGATATTTATTACTTCCAACATACCAGATTCCTGTTAAAGTTTTTTTTGGCTCTTCTCCGGTTAATTGTTGTTCAGTAGGGTGTCCCAAAATAACGATTTGTCAGATAGTCTGGGGACTCAACCGGACAATGATTGATTATGGTATAACAAAAAACTTTTGTGTGGCGACAACTCTGGAAAATGTTCAAACGGTTTTTGATTTAAATTAAAAAAAAATAAAAATCCTTCAAAACCGAACCCAAATATATTTTTGCGCAACCGCCGGAGTTCAAAATAAAAGAATTAATGTTACGGCTTGCTGTGGCTCAAATTTCGTTGTTATAAATTTTTCAGCTCTTCTGAAAATTCTCAATTTTGGTGTTTCCTGAAATAAAACCTTTGAAATTCTTGCTAAACTTTACGCTAGCAACCATCCGATACCACAGAAAGATGGCAAATTTTATAAGGAAAAACTTAATAAAAGACACAAAAATCCTATCTTCTTGAATCGTTGTTGAGCTATTCGATTTTTATTGTGTAAAGATTATTGTTAAATGTGACAATTTTCAGTGTGTGCAACATGGGATCAACCATTTTTGACTACGATTGCTTAGCAACACTTGTTTGTTTGAATCTGTATCAATATACATAGTAGGCGCTGCAGATTACCCAGTATTTATCGTTCCTTTTTTCGATTTTTTTTTTCATTAAAAAGGTATGGTTATCCCTTAAGTTATGAAGTACTGATTGAAATTTCGAATACTCATACTATACTCCATGGGTGAAGAAGCCAATCGAAAATGATAATCATCTTGAAAATTGCGCAAGTTTTAAAAAAAAGTTTAAAAAAATTACATACCCAGAAATACGCATCATTTTCTAAGTCCTAAAACCCAGCTATCTTTGAGCCTTAAATTCTTAAAAAGTGTTTAATCCTAAAATCTTTGAATCCAAAAATGCCGAAATTATAATTTCTTCCGGGAAGCGCCTGTTAAAATATCTTTCTTAACTTTAAGTCTGGGCGATACCGTTCAGGCTTCAAGGAATGATAAATACTGGTTAATCAGCAGCGTCTACTATGTATAATGATACAGATCCAGAAAAAAACTAATGTTGCTAAGCAACCGTAGTCAAAACTGGTTCCCTCGATGTTGCAGACGCTGAAGATAGTCACATTTTACAATATTCTTTTCATAATAAAACTCTAATAGCTCAACACGATTCAAGATAGGATTTTTGTGTCTTTAGGAAGTTTTTCCTCAGACAATTTTCTATCATTTTGTGGTACAGAATGGTTGCTAAAGTTTAGCACGTTTTTAAAAGGTTTAAATACAGAATACATCAAAATTGAGAATTTTTCAGAAGAGCTAAAAAATTGTACCAACGAAATTTGAGCCAAAATAAGCCGGAACATTTTTTTCTCTTGTTTTGGACTCCGAAGGATGCGCAAAAATATATTTGGGTTGGAGTTTAGAGGATTTTCAAGTGATAAAAAATTGGATTTGATCTTATAATTTATGTAAAAAAAAAGCAATTCTAGCCTGCTCAGAATTAAAAAAATCTCTAGAATTTTTGTTTTTATTCTCGCTTATTTTCCGTCGGTCTAGTTCCGCCACTGTTGTGTCCAATCACCGACGCCCAGGGAGGCGACTCCGCACCCAGGACCCTAACTCACGACCCGTTTATTGACGGACCGGCGCCAACGGCTTTACTTCCTCATGCGATGGAAGGCATGATCCCAGAGATTTTTCGCCTCAGAAAATCTCCCGGTGTCGGCTAGGATTGAATCTAGACCGGTTGGGTTGGTTGTGAGTGGATCACGCCACCTCTAAACAACCCTAAACTTACCTAGAGTCTATTGGTTTTGTCTCCGCTTGGCGCATTGCATTTCAAATTTGTATGGAAATTTATTTGGGAAAACCTACTTTTTGGCATTTGCCTCTCTAGAGAGCTCAATAATTCTCTCATAATGCACTACATGATGTTAAAGTACCTGTTGGATTTAGGGTATAACTGCCTTTAATAGACCACTTAGTAGCGTAGCTGTAAATTTTGCAAGAAAAAGTGTAAATATCTAAACTGAATTAAGTATTTCATTATGTATAAACGTGAAGTAACATGTTTGTCATCTTTTCTGCATGTAAAACAACTAGTTAATACCTCTATTTTCTTACAAAAAAAGAAATAAATCATCGTTTCAGTTTCCTTTAATGGGCCACCGTTTCCTTATTTGGACCACATCCTAACTTGGGCCAGGTCTAAATAATACATCTCTTTAACCGTAGTTGCCGCTGATGAAACTAACTCTGGCTTACGCACTGAGAGTTCTGGATCTGGATCAACTGTAGACTGCACCCGTTCTTTCGTAATAGGGAATCCTTTACGTGCCATCCGAGTTATCCAGCCAACAATTGAATCCTCTTCCGCGGCAGTCAATGCAGTTTGTTTACCTTTTCGTGGTTTTCCTGACCACTTGCTGCTTGCACGGAACATTACGGTGGATCGTGGAACATTGGAGCACCTGCAAGCTTCTCTAGTCGAAACACCACTTTTTATTGCTCTAAGACACTCAGTAACAGTTGCTTCAGTATATTTTTTGCCAATTTCCCACGTTTTTCCCATTTTAGCAACAATTTTGCACAATAACACCATCCTAACAAATTTATGGTAACTATGATAACTATGATTCGCGGCGTTATTTCGATGATAGTTCTTGTTCGAAATGAAGCATGCCGGAATAAGGAAAACAGTATTATTTCCACCCTTAACTGGGCCACTATTTTTTCAATATTTTTTCTAGTAAAATTTATTGCTTATCTTTTAAAGACACTATTATCCTACCCGTTCATCGAAATTCTGATTATTTTCGCACGAAAAGTGTGATGTCAGTACAGTTTTTGGTACAGCCACTTCCTATGGAAACGTTAACGAACCATGGCAAACCAGGTAGCTGTTTTTATAAGACATTTTTTGCAGCTTTAATGAAGTATATTATAGTAAACGTCTGTTGCGACGTTTCTTATGAAGAACATTATTGAAGTTGTCAAAGCATAAATCAAAATAAGTATATTTATATATATATATCAGTGCGTCTTGAACTGTCCTACAGATCAGACGTTTTTTCGGTTGCTTGTGGACTGGTCTTTGACTGCCTATAGCTTCAAAGTTTGTGTTTTGTCAGTGTGTCTTTTAAAGATTACCTGAAAGTTATTTCCCATCAGTCTTTCTCAAGACTACCTACTTTTGAATTTAACATTTATATTAACTTTTTTCGTATCACCTGAAATGGCTGGACGAAAAAAGAAACCTCGCATCGCTGCGGGGAGGAAAAGAGAGGCATCTCTTTCTGACACATCGAGTGTCTGTAGTGACAATCCTTTTGATATTTTGCCTGAGCAAGAAGCTGGTGAAATGGAAGTTATTAATAACGAAACTATACAAAATATAAAATCTTTAAAAAAGGAGAAAGTTCCACCTATTGTGGTAACTATTTCTTCTGAATTTAATATATTCAAAAAGGAACTTTCAACGTTTGTTTCTGACGTTAAAGTTACCTATCAAATTCGCCGTAGAGGTGAATGCCGCTTATTAGCCGACTCAGTAAAGGGTCGTGATCGTCTTGTTCAGTATTTAACTGACAAGATGTACAAATTTTTTACATATGACACCAAGAACGCCAAGCCGTTCAAGGTTGTCTTGAAAGGTCTCACCAACGATCAAACCGTTGATGAGATCAAACTTACTTTAACAGAATTACTTGGCATAGCCGCTACCCAAGTAATTCTAATGAAACAAAAATCACGAGGCGAAAACAGTCAGAGAACTGGAATTTCCCTTGTTAATTATTTAATTCATTTTAACCGCAATGAGGTTAACAACTTAAAATTTTTTGAAAAAGCACATGCTTTGTATAATGTGCGTGTAAAGTGGGAAATTTATAGGAAGTATGGCGGAGGTGAAAAGCATATCACCCAATGCCGTACTTGCCAACGTTATGGCCATGGTTCCAAATTCTGTAACATGGACCAAAAATGTCTTAATTGTGGAGACTCTTCTCACAAAAAGGACACATGTCCTGTGAAAGAGAGTAAAAATTTTCGCTGTGCGAATTGTAACGGCAACCATATGTCAAATTTTTATCAATGCCCAGTCCGTTTAGCAATTGTTAAGGCAAGGCAAGGTAAACAAAATTCAATTTCTCAATTAAAACCAACTTCAAAACAAAATTCTCCAAGCGCACCAGTGACGCATAGTTTACCTACTCCTTTGCATACTCGTTTAACTTATGCACAGGTTACAGGTAGTTCGAACATTATACCGCCTAGTGTTGGTAGTTCGAAAATGACCGTTAATATGGGTAAGCAAAACAGGCTAGAAAATAATTGTACACCTATCACTCCAGCTAATATTGCTGCCGAAAATATTTTTTCTAATGTCAACTGCCTGGGGCCTATTACGGCAGGTAAACTTTCTTTTTTGCAACAGGCAATGTTCGATCTTATGAACGCCATGTTGCAGGCAAAATCAATGTTTGAAGCCATTCAAATAGGCACAAATTTTACTATTAAAATTGTTTCTAATTTAAAATTTAGCAATGATTTTAAATAAAACAATTAAAATATTAAATTGGAATGCTCGCTCATTGAAGGCCAATGAGAATGAGCTTTTTAATTTTTTAACAGTAAATAATGTGCATATTGCAATTATTACTGAAACATTTTTGAAACCTAACATAAAATTAAAATATGATCCCAATTACGTGGTTCATAGATATGATAGGATTCAGGGTTCCGGCGGTGGAGTTGCAATTGTTATTCATCGCCGAATCAAACATCGTGCTCTTCCCCATCTTGAGACGAAAGTTATTGAAACTTTGGGAATTGAAGTTCAAACTGAACTTGGCATTTTATTTATTGCCGCAGCATATTTACCATTTCAATGCACACGCGAGCTCAAAAATTATTTTAAAGGTGATTTACAAAAACTCACCAGAAATCGTTCGAAATTTTTCATAATCGGCGATTTTAACGCTAAACATCGTTCATGGAATAATTCTCAAAGTAATTCCAATGGCAAAATTTTATTCAACGATTGTTCTTCAGGATACTATTCTATTTTGTCTCCGAATAGTCCTACATGCTTTTCTTCTGTAAGAAACCCTTCAACAATTGATTTGGTGCTTACAGATCAAAGTCATGTATGTAGTGATTTGATCACACATGCTGACTTTGATTCTGACCATCTTCCAATAACTTTTTCTTTATCACATGAATCAGTTTTAAACCCTATGAGCTCTGTTTTTAATTATAACAAGGCTAATTGGGAAAGATACAAAACTCATATTGAGAGAAATTTCAATAATGAGCTTGATTTGCAAAACGAAGTGAATATTGATTCCGCTTTGGAAGCATTAAAATGTGCAATTTTTGATGCCAGGAATTATTCTGTTCCAAAGGCTCAAATGAAATTTGATTCACCAATAATTGACGAAAATCTTCAACTTCTAATTCGTTTGAAAAATGTCCGCAGACGTCAATATCAACGTTCTCGTGACCCTGTTTTTAAAGCTATTTATAAAGATTTACAGAAAGAGATTAAACATAGATTTACTCTTCTGAGAAATCAAAATTTTGAGACTAAAGTTGAAAAATTGAAACCATATTCAAAACCATTTTGGAAGCTGTCGAAGATTCTTAAGAAACCTTCAAAGCCTATTCCAGTTTTAAAAGATGGTGAACGTTTTCTTGTATCCAATGAACAAAAGGCTCAAAGACTTGCTCAGCAGTTTGAGAGTGTTCATAACTCAAATTTGAATTTTGTGAGTCCAATTGAAAATGAAGTCACACGTCAATTTGATTTAATTTCTTCCCAGAATTTTTTACCTGCAGAAATAATTGAAACTAACTTGAATGAGATTAAATCAATTATTAAAAATTTCAAAAATATGAAAGCACCTGGTGACGATGGAATCTTCCCTGAGAGCACAATGGAATTTTTAGTAAAAATTTTCAATTGCTGCTTCAAAATTGAGCATGAGCATGAGCATGATTGACCGCCCGCGGTTGCTACTCCGTTATTGCCAGGTCAGCTGTAATTACACAGAGAACCAATGGATTATGCTTGGGACTAACATTCATCCTCAATGTGTAAAGACTGGTGACCTTAATCTTTATATTAGGCAATACCAGCGCCGGCCGCATCCGAATGCAGGTCAAAGAAGGAGTGTGTATAGGAATATGTTGACGTGATACTCGCTTTATTGGAAGCCGAGAACACCTCTGCACTTCCACGAGAAATCACTGGGATGTTGGAGAAAAGGGTAAGGTTTGCAGCAGGTTTCGTCTTGGTAAACGATGCGCTGAGTTCGAGTACCGGATTCATAATAACAAATATCGCGCGTACTAGTTCATTATACCTTCTACGAAAATCACAACGCGATTCGAACCCACTCCGTTTGATGATGTTACACCGCAAAACCAAAGCGCACGCGAGGATACCGGACCTATGACTCAACTAGGACAGACTAAAACATTCGAACATCTGTCCATGAAGCCATTATGCAACCACCGAAACGTGTCTCTCACTGATCTACATCAGCGGACCACACAATGTTACGAAAGCCACGAGAGTTGAATCCACGCTACACCTCGCCACTCCCATCACCTCTTCGTGAAGTGACCCTCTTTATACCAAAAACTACAACCCGAGTATAACCAATCTGTAGAAAATACGACCTCATGAAAGATATCGACGCGAAGTCTCAAGATATTCGGTGACTCGGACATCTGGCCTTGAGCTTAACAGGTCGACCAACGACGCTTCTTGTATATTGTTCGTTTGTTCCTAACAAGCGTTTTCCCGATTTAAGACCGATTTAAGGTGAAACTCCGTGCTCGAACCCCGTCCAAATTTTACAAGGTAATTTTTTCGAAAATCATCAAGATCACAAGTGTAAAACTTTGATCGATTGTTTGCACTACCGACGCATGCATAGAGTAGCAATTCGGGCCCCACTCATTAAATGGAAGCTGAGACCCTTACGCCCAAAATCGTCAAGTGACACGAAACCTAACCTGAAAATTGTACAAAATAAAGCCACCGTCCAGATTCACCTTAAAGCAAAACCAACAATAGAGTGTTACAAGGGTCACGCACAGGTGTGTGTGGTACATCCCAGTGAAACGCAAAATGTTATACTACACTATGTGGACTATTCCAACTAACATATCATAGAGTTGGGTCACTACACCTCGAAACCATCCATCTGAGCAGAACTCTCTCGGGCCGGAGACGCGTTTACACCGAAACACCATGCACGACCGCTCAATCCACGCCCACCGACGGAGACGCTCGGGAGCACTATACTTCACGCCGACTCTCTATTAGCAGTCGATGCGAGTGTTGCCTATCAAATAGAAAAATTGGCAAAGCTTCATGCATCCAAAGCCCCAATATTCTAAAAAAATGCAGATATGCAAATTGACCAAAATATATATTCCAAGTCTGTTGACAAAATGCCGAACTAGTCATAATTGGGAAAAATCGAAAAAATTGAATCATAAGATTTCGACTTCGACTAGCATCAATGCACCACACTCCAAATTCCACAAACCACACCAGCACTCTCTGGGTGAAAACACCTCTCTCTAACAAAACTCTGCTTAGAGCATGACCGCGCTCAACCGCACCACGACGAGCTCAAGCAATGCTATGCGCTATGTTGGCCCACTACTAAGTTGAGCGATGAGTACCATCCTGTCAAACACCGCGACATACGTAAAAGCACAAGTAATGTCGAACTCGCCTCCGCGGCGCATTCACACCCAGATCAACCCCTGTCCTGTACTGCTTCTTCCCCTTTCCGGACTACTCCTTTTTTGTATCCGACCACACCCTCTATCCCAGACTACACCCGGAAGAGACAGGGTGCATTCTGAAAACACTAAAAACAAATGCTCTCAAGTGCCGTACGAAAAATATGACAGCTGAGTGTAGTGTCGCCTGCGTGTTCGTCTTCGAGTTGTAAAGTGTAGTTCGGGACGGTGTAGCACGGCCGCGGAAACGAACTCGACACAACAATACAGTATTCCTAAACTTTTACAAAACGCCAAAACAATTATTATTCATTTTACCGTCTCCGATCCGCGTCCATGAAAACTTAGCATATTCAATGAAAACTTGCTATGGAGTGAAAAGAATTATTCAAAAGCTAGGCAAGTCATGAATAGAAAAGGAATGACAATGGATATCAAAACAGAGTCATCAGATATTTCTCAGTTCGGAACCTCAAGACATTCCCAACACTGGGAAATATCGCAAAATAGACAAACATCGATCGTGTGGTACACCCTTTCAAGCGGTGCAAAAATGAAGTTCCAGAACAGTGCGAGAATGCTACGCCGTAGAAGCCACACATGGAAGATGAATTCGCCATTAAATGGCGCACGAATTTACCGCTAAAAAACTCATACCACCACTACACTACAATACTACACACATTACAATAAAAAAACAAAGCCCCGGCCACACTCCATATCGGAACTCGACCCTTCGCTCCATCACACACAGACCCCGCAGCCGACCGTCAAGTGTAAAGGGCAATTGCGAGGCCAGCGCCACGATCCCACCGACACCAAGAGTCCCCGCCGAGCCGGGACCCGAACACACGACAGTCAAGCAACGCTCACACATTTCTGAGCAAGCACTCCTCATATCTGAGCACCACCGTTTTGTAGTGTGCCACCTCCAGCCCGCTATGTCAAAACAACTCCACAACATAAAACTCCAATACAGGGACGGCAATGTTTCAAACCTGCTCCCAAAAACTGTAATATGTCTGGAATTCTGAATAGAAAAATAGTTCTTGATAGAAATCAAAGATAAATATCAAACCGTTGCACCCATCCAGAACCTCTTCTCTTCTGTCGACTCCACGTCCTCGCCATATTGAAACTTACATTCCTGAAATCAACGCATTCACACAAGCTGTAGCCCCCACGCACTGCAGCCTCTATCAGCTGTCACCCTCCTGTCCTGAAGGAAAAAGCTCAATCACTCTCAGCAAACCCCGGGTTCCCACCTTCATTCATACATTCATACATACTGGCAACTCAGACCCCTGCTTCTTTTCCTCTAACCTCTCTTTTACTGCCACCCAACAACCATTCGCCGTCTCGCCGTACTGGTACTCCTCGCTGAACACCCCTCGCACATAGCCCTCACCACCACAACAACCATACACCGCCACTCAGCAACCCACCCAGCCATGACCAGGGTTGCCACATTCAAATCTGTGCTTTCCCTTGAAAAAATCTGAGCATCTGTATCTGGAACAAAAATATCTGTAAAAAAAAAAAATCTGTATTGTTCAAACATAAAGAACCCTGTATTTTTCTAGTTTTTATGGTAAATAAACAAAATCTTTAGCCTAAAACGTGTGAGGAGTTGAAAATATGTTCAATTTGCTTAATATTTAATGAAACAAAACTTGAATTGTTTCCAAAAATCAATGTCAACTTCGAAAAATCTGCATATCTGCACTTTTCGACGAAAATCCGTACATCTGTATATACAGATTCTGTACCGTTACTTCGGCCAAAAATCTGTAAAATACAGATTAATCTGTACATGTGGCATCCCTGGCCATGACATGAATGTACTGTCGTTGCACCAAAACGTGTAGACCATCATCTCGCTCACTCAACCATGCCTGCCTCACCCCCGCCACCCTCGAAAGCTTCAAAACCGGGTACGCACCATCATTCATCTAACACAAACACCACAATAAAATCATATACCATTCACAATACGGATACAAGTCTTCGCCAGCTAAACTCTTACATAGGCCAGAACCCCTTCTATTGGAATAGTCACCATTCGACCAGCAACATTCCAGGCATCTCTCATTCACGAAACTTCACCTATACACCACCCCAATGCATATCTATGTTGTTATACTCATCCTTCCATGCCGTCTACCAATTTTCAAGCTATCCCTCGGATCTCCGAAATTCATTTTACCTCCCTTCAGCCGTTCCACCTTCAGCATAGAAGAGGTATAGCCATTACAACTCTGATCAGAGAGTCTCCATCTCCGTAGCAACCAATTCTCTCAACCAGAAGCCCCTCTGCAACCTTCCGTTCAGCCAAAAGCAATATTCAAAATTCACAAACCACACATTATTCACAATTCCCCTTCAATCCTCCACCCTACCAGGCTGGTCCATACATCACTCAAAACTTTGAACACTTCACCAATAATTCCACTTTTGTAAACACTCCAGAAATAAAGAAAATTATACGCGCTCTAAAAGAGCACCCTCCACTTGGACCAGTGTTCCCAGTTCTTTTCAATTGCTGCTTCAAAATTGCATATTTTCCCAAATTATGGAAAAATGCAAAAATTACTCCCATTTTAAAACCGGATAAGAACCCAGCTGAAGTTTCAAGTTATCGACCAATCAGTTTGCTTTCTTCAATAAGTAAACTGTTTGAGAGAATTATTCTTAACAGAATGATGTCACACATCAACGAAAATTCAATTTTTGCAAATGAACAGTTTGGATTTCGCCATGGGCATTCCACAACTCATCAATTGCTCAGAGTTACTAATATGATACGAGCTAACAAATCTGAAGGTTATTCCACTGGAGCTGCTCTTTTAGACATAGAAAAAGCATTCGACAGTGTTTGGCATAAAGGTTTGATTGCGAAATTGCAAACTTTTAATTTTCCAATTTTCCTAATCAAAATTTTAAAAAATTATCTTACTGATCGAACTCTGCAGGTTGTCTATCAGAATTCAAAATCTGATAGATTTCCTGTCAGAGCAGGTGTACCTCAAGGTTCAGTCTTGGGTCCAGTCCTGTACAACATATTCACTTCAGATCTTCCTGATTTGCCTCCAGGATGCACAAAGTCATTGTTCTGCGATGACACAAGCATTTCCGTAAAAGGAAAAAGTCTTCGTGTCATATGCAGTCGATTGCAGAAAAGTTTAGATATTTTTTCTTCCTACTTGCAAAAGTGGAAAATCTCTCCCAATGCTTCTAAAACTCAAATGATAATTTTTCCGCATAAGCCTAGGGCTTCTTTCCTCAAGCCAAACAATAATCACGTTGTCAAGATGAATGGGGTTATTTTAAGTTGGTCCGACAAGGTTAAGTACTTGGGACTAATTTATGATAAAAAACTTATTTTCAAAGAGCACATTGAGAGTATACAAGCCAAGTGCATCAAATATACGAGATGTTTATATCCTCTCATTAACAGGAATTCTAAACTTTGTTTAAAGAACAAACTTTTGATTTACAAACAAATTTTTAGACCAGCAATGCTTTATGCTGTACCGATCTGGTCAAGTTGCTGTTCAACAAGGAAGAAAACGCTTCAAAGGATTCAGAATAAAATTCTGAAAATGATTTTGAAGCGTCCTCCTTGGTTTGGTACACTCGAATTACATAGACTTACTGGTGTTGAACCATTAGAAGCTATGTCAAATAAAATTATTAACAATTTTCGACAAAAATCGTTGCAATCCTCAATTGCTACGATAAGCTCTCTTTATAGCCAATAAGTTAGCAATTAAGTTAGTTGTAAGTTTACTTCCCCTTTTCTGACAAGTAGGTTTAAATCCCTATGAATGATAAGTCCTAATTGCGAAAGCAAACAAATCCTAACAATTAAAATTACAAATTTCTAACAGTGTTGAGAAGTCACCATTTGTGATTGGACACACATACTCATTATTTACTAATATTTATCATAAATACTTAAGCTACTAACAAATCCCCCCTTAAAAAAAAAAAAAAAAAAAAAGTATATTTATAATGTGTCATTTAGTGTGAAAATTTCAGGTGGTCCACTAAAGGAAGTGGTCTATATTAAGCAGATCTACCCTACCTCCAGTCCAACACCCGATAAGGATGCTGGGCTTGCGTTTACTGCCGCAGGAGCGGCTTAACCAGAATTTGAAGAATTTGCGCTCTCGCTCGGAACCACGCCGAATGCCTTGCAACTCAATCCGTCTCCTGGATGGTTGCAGTGAATAAAACACTGTCTTGAAACTACGCGGTTACTCAAAACAAACGCACTATATTTTTCCTTCCGATTAAACAGCAAAATGTGTATTAAGTTAAATTATTTTATATTGCTATGAGCTGACTTCTAGTTAAATATAATTGTAACTCCTGGGCGGTCTTCCTGAGCCGCTCTCGGTGAAGATTAGAGGTGGGCAATCCGCTCACGAACTGATCTAAAGAGCTGGTTCTTCAAAGTGAGTGAGTGATCTATCGCTCTTTTTTAAAGAGCGGTAACTCACCCCTTACTTCAAGCAAAAAGCTGAAGCTGATTTTGTTGATCAGACACCGCAAGCGAGAGCCATATGAATGTTTTACACCCCAAGCGCAAAGCGGCGTGCGACACTGCAATAGAACTCCCAGAAAATAGCTGCCACCGGCTGCCTGCTCTCCTATGCATAACCATCCACCAGCCGCGGGAATAAAAAATAAAATCTACTTGCCATGCCACAGTTCACACACAGCACACGGGCTGGCTAACGCCGGGACGCAAACGAAAAGAGCGAAAGAACTGGTCCACTGATCTTTTGAATCTATGCAGACAATCCGCTCGCGAGCTGATCAGAAAATCAGTTCTTTAAAAGATCGAAATCTTCTGATCGCGAGCGGATTGCCTGCGAGCTGAACAAAAGAGCCATCGGAAGAACCAGTTCTCCTGAGAGCGAAAGATTTCGCTCTCTCAAAGAACTGAATCTTTTGATCAGCCTGCGAGCGGATTGCCAGATCAGTGAATCAGTTCTTTCGTTCTTTTCGTTCCACATCCATTCGTGGGCGTACTCGGCGTTAGCCAACCCGTGTACCTGTGTATGGACTGTTGCAAGTTGTTTTTTTGCATGCTCTTGCGGCTGGCTGGTGGCTGGGTGATGAGAAATGCAAGTCATGCATATCAGGGCAGACGTTTGGTGGCAGCTTGTTTCTGGGAGTTCTATTGTAATTTTTCGCGCGACCTTGCGCTCGGCAAATCGGGTGTAAAGCTTTCACCTGGCTCTCGCTTGCGGTGTCTGAGCTACACTGATAAAAACCAAAAATTGTGTAGGAACGAAAAGAGCGAGTGAGCTGTTAAAAAGAAGTAGTTCATCTTAGTGAGCGGAACCGCTCTGATCCGCTCACTATAGTGAACCATTTTTCCCACCTCTAGTGAAGATCGAAATGGGAGTGATGACTGCTGCTGATCCGAAAGTGGGCCAAGGTGAAGTGAGTCCAAGCGGCGATGTTTTACTCCCGAAGTGATAGTTGCGCCTCTCGATTGATCCCGATACCGATCCTCCTCGATTGGCAGATCAGCAGTCTCGCTCTTACGGTTGTGATAAGGGCTCATCACCACTTATCAGTAGCGGGTTCGGTTGACGCTAACGATGATGATGATGATGATGGTTAGTGTGTGCTTTGCTGCTGTGATCGTCTTCAGTTCCCGTGTGCCGCTTGCTTTCGGATAGAGTAGCCTGTGTCTCATATGCCGCTTATTTTCGGATATGTATATAATCGACTGTATAGTTGACTCCAACCAGGGATGAAGTGTGGGGTGAACCTTATTGATCACCAACAGTTCCTATAGTATTTTAGATGCCTAACAACTTTGCAGAAGACGCTGAAGAGCCAGAATGTCCCTAAGAAAAGCTATAGCTGTTCAAAGTTGATTTAAATGCAGAAAATCTTCTTTTTGCCACAACATTACCAATGTATCGGCGTCAGTAGGGTTCCTATCAGAAGTAACTTGTGATCCAGCTGAGCTTATACACTCAGCTGGATCAAGCAAACAAATTTGGGTCAATATTCTAGGCGTAGGTAGAATTTACAACGTGTTTCAGAGGTTACTTCTGGTGGAAATCTGACTGACGCCGGTACACTTGCAGTGTTGGCAGAAAAAAATGATTTGCAACAAAAATTTCGACATACTCAACTTTGAACAGCTTTAGTATATTTTTAGGATATCCTAGCTCTTTAGTATCTTCGGCCTAGTTGTTAGGCATCAAAAAACCTACCATTTGAAGTCATGAAACCTATGGTTTGAGCCACTTTGAGCTCTTAAGAAAGGAAAATGCAAAAAACTTGGGTTTTCCATACAAATCTCCATATAAATTTGAACTGCAATGCGCCAAGCGGAGACTAAACCAATCGACTTCCGATAAATTTAGGATTGTTTGGGGCTCCAAATAGAACAAAAAAACCTTGGTTATGGCTTTCTGCTATCAAGTTTCGTTTTTTCCATAAAACGATTCCCCACCCTAATATACATCCTCTACAGGGAATTGTAATTGGCGATATTGTCACGGGGAACGAGGTTTCGATAAGACTCCTTCCTCTTGACATAATAAGTCCCTCTTAGAATTAACTTAGCCAGAGAGGAACGTTAGGTGTAGTCTCACTCCAAGGAATTGGTAGGATAGAGCAGTAAGCTTGAAACGAAATGGTAAAAGTTACACACAAGCACGGATATATGAATGGTAAGCGTGTCACTTACTTCAATAGTGATACTGCTAATAATATAAGGTGCGGAGTATAGAAAACACCCGGGCAACATCACATTGGTTCTAATCTCTGATCGCAGTGATGAGTCCACACCAAAAAAAATAGATCGAGAGACTGTGCTGCCCATTCCATAACCTTGATACGTTTTCCCTTGAGCAACTACTGCGAACCCAGCTTTGAGGTGTGCTTCGAATCTTCGTGGCGTTGGAACGCATATCTGCTTCCCAAATTTAGCTTTTGTGCAAATGCTGGTAGATTTTCGCTTCAAAATGTCCACAATAACCTCTTTGGTCACGATTGTATCGATGAACTCAAATTCTCCTATGCCGGATATAGCCATAGATCCCCACACCACGACTCTACCTGCATTGAAGTCATGCTCAGTTGGTTGAAAAGTCGATTGTAGGCCGCAAACACACCTTTTTTGCATTCGTTGTAATTTTTTATTGTTGAGAGAAGCTAAAGTTTTGTTGATTTGGCTTTGTTGAATTTTTTTAAAACTTACTGTGTTTTGATAGCTTGTATCAACAAAAGTTTTTCAATTGAAAGCGACGGGTCAAACGGTCACTATAACCTGATAATTGTCAATTGAAAATGACTTTGTCAGGCTCTGGTTTTGATAGCTTTAACCAGGGTTGATATTTGTTGACACTCTTGAGTGTGAAAGTGAAAAAAAGCATTCATAAACGTTTTTTTTACAATCCTTTCAGAGTTCCCCCTTCCCGCTATTTGCATGGAAGTGAACTGTCAAAACACCTCATTATATCTCATGCGATGAAAGCAAGACAGCAAAATTAGTTTATCAGTTAACGAAGATTGTCAAGGCATCGGTCAGTGTCAGTGAAAAAGTGTATCGGAGAGGTTCATTTCGGTTGAGTGGACTGTTTGTTTTTCTTTTTCGCTTTGAAGTGAAGATCATTTGGTTGGATTTGTCGTCAAATTTTATTCCGTAACCGTAAACTATGCGCGCGATCTATTCTATCTGAGTATAACAGCACGTTACTAGGACGAAAATCTAGTGTATCTGAAAGAGTGCTGCGATCATTGGAAGTGAAAATTGAAAATGATTGGCTGTAATTTTCGAAGAATTTTGCTGGGGAAAATGACTTTTATCAGCACTGGCTTTAACACACTGCCCAGCCTTTGACTAAAAATATATCTGAAAATAGAAAAAAAACCTAGACATATTCTCACGACGTCGTCCCGCAAAATTAGTAGTCCAATTCATGTGGGACGTTTAGCGGAAAAACCTCTTAGTATTTGATGACATAGGAGCGAAAAATGGCAATGTTTGTCGCTAGCAGTGGTTGTAACAACACCTGGCGGCGTCGTCGGTAGAATGGAACACAGGAAAATCATTACCTATCCGTTCGACAGGTTGAATGCGTCCCAATCGCTGCGACATGAATGGAATTTAATCAGTACCACAACACAGAGATAAGCCCCGAAAATTATCACCACAACGCGACTGGGTGTTAGTGGTGATCAGGGATGCCAGGGTGTTGTTCGGAATATTTATTGGATTTCCGAACTAGATTTATTATTTTTATACTAACACGAATTTGTTCATACTGTCAGCAAAGCGTCATTATAGCTTTGCCCCAAATTTTCTTTAACAAGAAACAAAATAGTTTGACAATACTGTTTTCCTCCGTTCCTCGAGAAGAATAATAAAAAAGGACGCACCGACAGTGGGTTTCTACTGCCCTGCAAAATGAATTCGACACTGTCTGTTAAGCGTGAGAGGAATCTTCAAGTAAGCTAGTTGGTAGTATATAAACATTTTCTTATGCGTTCCTCTCGAATCAAGGTAGCAACTTTCTGTTTCAGTCACGTTTTTGTCCCCAGTGGTGCCTACTTGGTGACAAGTGTTGGTAAAGTTTTGTAAAACAATACTAGAAACAAGAATCAGTTAGATGAGATCGGCCGAGTTAGTCTCCTTACACTTGTATTTCATAATCCCACCAAGACTAAATTCAAGAAATATTCAAAACTTCAATGGTCAAGGTTAGGTTTCAAAGTAAAATAAAAATAAAGCACGCAATCAAACTGAACGACAGAACCATCCATTACCCTACCATATGCAGCAGTTTCCATAGTGGGCACTGCGAAACCATTAACTTTTACCCCACAAGAAGCCGTCTGGTGATGGGTACCATCGCACACTTCAAACGAGCTATCATATTGATTTTTCATCCCAATCGTTAATTTCAATCAGCAGAGCGAAAGATTGTGGCTGCGTTCACGCGTCAGAGATTGAGAGAGAAAGCGCGGGGAAGAGTACCTGAAAGCACCTCACCAAATTGATTTGTGTGTGTCGATAACAGCAAGCTAAAGTAACCCATTAAACAAATGAAAATCCACCCATCCGGAGCCAACTCCCCCAACCCCCTCCACCTCTTCTGCAGCCCATCTTCCTGAACCATTCCTTCTCTTCCAATCAAAACTACGCATTGGTCAACCTGTGGATCGAACGAAAAAAAAAAAACAAAAAATAAAATAAAACATGCGGATTCAACGAGGCGATAACGCAATTGCATCGTCAAATAAATGGAAATTGCATTGTACCGGGTTTACCTTTGTTTTACACAGCCGAGCGTATCATCGGGCGCCCCTCTATGCCCCGCCAACCCAAATAGCAGCAGCCCACATCCGAGCGCAGATCCATACCGCGCGATATCCGATCAGGGCAGAGTAATTTATTTAATTAAAATTTTAGTGCAACAAATTGCAGCACTCCAGTGGGCGTGCGTCGGATTACAATCTCTATCGTTTGAATAGGTAAAATTTATGTACATTTGATTACAGACCCAGGCACGGGCACGGGGGGGGGTTAGCAGCAGCACGGCTGCGGCGCGCGGTGACGCCGCGAACTGCAATCAAGCTGACATTTTTACACGCTCCCACACACTCTCGCACTGGCCGTGCCATGTCCTCGAGGGAAAATAATGCTACCGTTATTAATTGTTTACATCGAAAAGGTATGTTCACAATATAGGTAAGAACACTACCGGGTCCGACTTGAAAGATGCCATGCATGTGATGAGTTTGACATTTTCAATGTGTATAACAGAGATATTACATTTCTCACTCCGTTGAGCGTTTCCATGCCAACCGGTCTGAAGTCTTTGGATTGCTACAGAAAAACTGTATGAAAATGAGTTGTAAGATACTAATAATGCTTTACAGGAAATATATACCGCGAAAAATTAAAAAAAAAAAAACACTAAAAAACATTAAATTTTAAATTACAAAGAAAAAGAAGTTTTTGTCCACTAGTGTAATCTTATGTATATTAAATGTATGCTTCTAGACTTATTATTTCGTAAAAAAATAGCAATGGTTATGATAAAAGATAGAAAAAACCAAAATAAATGTTTATTTATTCATCGTACACAGCATATACTACACTGATAGGACCGCTCGGATCCAATTATGATAGCAACAAAAAAAATCATCCCAAATTTTACAAAAAACCCAAACACCCCGCCGAAGCCCGAACGACGACGATGCCCTCGGCGAGATAAATTCAATAAAATCATCAACCCAATTACGGTGATCGGTGAAGCGTTAAATAAAATTTACTGGTTTCGCCTTTAAATCATGATCACGCGCACACCATTATTATTGTTATTGGGTATGTCGCTGTCCTTTACGCGCGGCACAGCGCAAAAAAAAGAACACAGATTCAAATCGACTTCACCCCTCCCAGACTACGGGGCGGGGGACAGACAGACTGCACGAAAGGCAGCGAGAGCAATGAACCCCGCCAAATTTGCCGAAAAGGGAAATGTATTTTTTTAAGGCTTCAGACGCTTTGTGAACGGTCAATAAAAATAAACTCCATCAGAAGCGTAAGCAGAGCCGGCTGCAAACCTTTACTTTCTGCGTGCAAGGCTTTCATTGTGCCATTCATAAGAGTGGAGGGTAGGTATTGGTGGATCGATGTAGGTTTCCTTCCGGTTTTGGCCTTATGTTGCGTGACCCCTTTTTTGTTTTACGGGGGTCCCATTGGGTTGCGGCCCTTTGTTTTACAGCGCAGCAGGAGATTCGGACGGGGCTGCTGTGTCCTTTACGACGGTGTAATTAATTTATCTTTACGACTTAATTTTATTGTCTGAAATTTGCGCCAACAACAGCGACCGACGACGCGATGCTCAATTGTTTTGATAATGTGCGCTGAGCTTTCAACCGCTGCTGGCCGGGAAGGCGAGATGGCGATGACATGAATTATTGGTGGGTTTTTTGTTGTGGTAACAATCTGGGACTTGGCAATGATGGATGTAGCCGGACAATCGCCGGCAGCCGATTTCACGCAGAGTAAACGACAATTTTCTCAAATTGCGGAATGCTGTCGAAACGATGTAAACAAAGGCCGGCTTTGGGAGGTTTGAAAAATGTGAAACATTACAAAGTTTTGAGGCGATAATCATAATCGTAAAATAACCCATTCAGGGTCCATTTAGGGACGCACGGTTTAGATTACAAGTATGGCAGCGTAAATAGAGTTCACCCGCTCTCAACCCGCGTTGTTATTTCTGTACACCCCAAGATTCAGCACAAGCCACCAAATTAAGCTATTTTTACCAGTAATTTTAGCAATAGGGATGAAAAAACTCCTTCATGTAAAAAACACACTCCAATTCATATGAATATTGCTTTTTCATCACTTTAACCCATTGAGGACCGGACCTAGATCTCGATTTTTCATGATTCGGGCTTGTATTGTAAGAAAAAAAAATGTAAAATATTTTTTTTCGATTTTTTTGCAAAAATTATGGTAGTAGTAATGGTAATTATTGCTGATTTGTGTAAATATTTAGGTTAGTAATCAATAACGACAGCACACAATAAATTTATAGAAAATCGTGAAACTTGTGACTTGAAGAGCTGACGAACATCGTGACTAGAGTTACTAGTGTCCGAACAATGACATTCTAATTGAAATCTTTCATTGCGATCATGTCAGAAAATGAAGAAAAAAAAACTATCGAATTGTGATTTGATGTTTATGAAAATTGAATTAATATTAACATTAAAACTCGCAGTTCATGCTACTTCAAAACCGGTGGTGCAACGTTTGCTTTAACAAAAAATTGACAGAAATTACCGATTTTACACACGCACTGACGAAACTAACCATGCAGTGGCAATCATAGTAACCCATCAGTCAGCAGAAAACGTTTGATGCTGAAGACCGGAACTGCCGTAATCTCGCGAACTGACGTATGCGACAGCGAGTAAAATTTTCAGTACGAAGCTTTTTCCAAAAACGTTTGTATAATGAGTGTTAGGACGAATTTCAACAATCTGATCTGTATATAATGCATTAATATAATCACAAAATATCGCCGAATGTATGATTTGTGGAAAAAGGTATATTAACTGAAGTTATGTTACCAACGTCATTCTGTTGTGGAAACAGCGATTTTTATTTCACTGTTTCTACAACCGATTGACGTACATCCATCGTAGTATGCGACAAGTCGCTCAACATTTTTTTTCATAATCAGGCAAATAGACGCGATTCGAGAAAACTTTTTTGGAAATGAATTTAGTTTGAAAATAAATATAATAGCATTCGTGGCCTCTGCCATCTTCCATCTGCACTTCTTCCGTACAAAAAGCAAGTGCGCTTTAGTTGTCCACGAGCATGGACCAAGTTTCGTGGCCTTAGAGGGCTACAGTATGATCAAAATTTTGTAGATAGTCAACTTCGTTCCTCGTCGAATTTTATTGAGCAGTACGTCCTCCGGAGTCCAAAAAGGCACGATTTTCCGCCATAGGACCTCGACGAATCTCTCTGCTAATCTCGTTCTCGGTAATCACCATTCAGCCTAGGTGCACGCACTTGCCAACTTACTCGATTTCATCGCTGCTAAGCTGAATCCGTGGTCGGAGATTAACACGGTCTTCTCTGGAGTCAATTGTAGGCTTCTGTTCATCATCTCGATTCAGGAAATATCCACATTTTGGTGGTATTCGATAATTTTGGGATGTTTTCCAGTGAGCAGAAGTCGTCATCTTGGATTTCAAAAAGACCTAATTTCTGGCCTCTGGGTATCATTCTGATTCCGGAATGTCTCATATTTGGTATTATTTGGTCATTTTTGTCTGTTATTAAGAAACTAGAAGTTGCCATCTTAGAATTCAAAATAGTCCGTGGGGGCAATTCTTGGCTCCTTGGCATCATTTCGATCATTTTAAGCTATATTCCAGAAAAATTGTCTCAAATATGTGTTTTACTTGGACGGAACCCTTCTCTTGCAGAGAAGAGAGAGGTGTCGTACAACCATAGAAATATTTCCTGCTCCCAAAAACATCTACATGCCAAATTTGGTTTAATTTGCGAGTCGTTGAATGCAATAAAAGCATCACAAACATAGTTGGGTTGGATTTACGTCACGTTGAGTAGAAATGGCGGTTACGTCATTTCGTTTTCGTGAATTAATGACGCTATTTTTTGCACTTTTGATAAAATTTCGTTGCCTAGACGTCCGGTTTGGTGTGTTCTATCGTTTAATCACAAAAAACACAAATCGGCCACTTTGGCGCTTACGTCAGTTTGCGAGATTACGGCAGGGAAGGTCGGCCAAACAGTGAAAAAGTATCTGGCGAACATGGAAATATACATGTCAGGAAGTGGCAGTCTCGTCCACTAGCCTCGGAGCTGCGGGCGTTTCCCGGTGAATCGTGACGTGATTGTGGCGTTGGACGACGAGGAGCAACGACTGGTGGGGCACCTCGTATTTTAATTCCCCCACGAAAAAAGTGAGCACCGAGGCGAAGATCACTTCACACACCAAGTTCCCCAAAAAGGCACTGCTGCGAATGGGGAAATTTATAGTAAGAAGTGCCTGTCAGAAGTCCGTTCATCAAGAAATACCATAACGACGAAGACGCAGTGTTCTGACCGGATCTGACGTCGGCCCAGATGGAGCGGCTGAATGGTACACAAGTCGGCGAGCCCACCTAATGACCTAATGGTAAACGGAATCAGGAATCGGACTGTACCAATCCGTGCCATGTGTAACGACAGGGAAGGGAACCTGATAATCGATGAGACATTGGTGACCATGCGTTGGAAACAACATTTCGAGACTTTATTGAACGGCTTAGAGAATATAGCAGTCGACAGAAACAGCACAGAACCAGAGCTTAGCTTAGACGAGGTGAGGGAAGCCTGTAAAGAACTTAAAAACCCCAAAGCTGCTGGAAAGGAGGGCCTCGCAGCCGAACTTTTCAAAACCGGGAGTGAGCAGCTGTTGCGTGCTATCCATCGGCTCATTCTAAAAGTGGGGGCCGAAGACAAACTACCAGCGGACTGGTTAGACAGACTCATTTGCTCATTCTACAACAAGGGCTATCGACACGACTGCAGTAACTATCGAGGTATAAAATTCCTTAATTCTGCGTATAAGATTCTCTCCCGCATCATGTTTCATAGACTGAGGCCGTTGCAGGAAGCCTTTGTTGGCGATTACCAGTGCGGTTTCCGGGAAGGACGATCTACAACGGACCAAATGTTCACCTTGCCTTGCCTTGAAATGTCCCTTGACAAGTTCAGAGAAGTAAGCTTGCAAACTCACCATCTGTTTATAGATTTCAAGGCGGCATACGATTCAGTTAAGCGCAACGAGTTATGGCAGATTATGCTTGAACACGGTTTCTCAACTAAACTGAGTAAGCTTATTCGTGCCACCCTTGACGGTTTTTCATCATGCGTCAGGATAGGGGGCGTAATCTCGGTGATATGGCGTGCAACAGAGCGGTACCATTATTTCGAAGTCTCATATGCTGCTTGGCTTTGCGAATGAAACTGATATCGTCGGTATTAACCGCAGAGTAGTGGAAGAGGCATTCGTGCCTTTTAAAAGGAAAGCAGCGAGAATTGGACTTATCATCAACTCTGCCAAAACAAAGTACATGGTGGCTGGTAGAGAGCGTGGAAGTTTGTCGAGTCTTGGTACTGAGATTGTGATAGATGGGGGCATTTATGAAGTAGTCGACGAATTTATGTACCTCGGTACTCTCGTGACGTGTGATAACGATGTTAGACGCGTAAAGAGACGGATAACAGCCGCAAACAGGACCTCTTACAGGATGCTAATCCTCCCGGTGGTACTCTACGGTCACGAGCAAGGATGGAAAAACTCGTATCGCATAACAATCATTCGGGTATCATTTCTGAACGAGCTATTTATAAACTTTCAATCGTAGCAAACCATCGCTATTAAAAGTTACACATTCTCAAGCTTACAAGAGACAACTTAGAGCAATGAAATATATGGTAGCTTTCTTTGATGATTTTGTTTAAGTATTGCCTGATTTAGGCGGAGCGAGCAACATATAGCGAGTGTTTCACGAAAGAATCGTAAACGATTGCACTTAAGCGATCGCAATGATTCTTTCAAATGTTGGTTGCTTGTAGGCGTAATTCGGCTACTCCACGTCGTGCTTTCACCGTGATATACCACGATGATTCTTGGTGATTTCAAGTATCAGATGCTAATGCACCATGTTACAATTTCCGTAAGCTTTGATGATACCTATTTGCTCCGGTAAGCAAACAATTGAACGCAATCTAACGTTCATTTGGATTCATAATTTTGTATTACTGGCTATAATATCTCAAAGCTTCTCGCGATAGTGTTGAACGCAAGTGAACTTGGATACAATAAATACTATCGTGTTTGAATCATTCAGTCTCCTTCTATGGTATTCGGAACTCTTAGAAGCGAAAAACAATCAGCAGCGTTTCTATGGAAAACTTGTACGCGAGTGGAAATAGTTGAACGATAACTGATAAATCAAAGAACACATTTGCATGAAATATTGCTAGTGAGTGAACTTTTCCATGCTTGGTCACGAGTGTTGGTCGATGAAGGAGGCTGACCGGCGAGCACTTGGAGTCTTCGAGCGTAGAATCCTGCGTTCCATACTTGGCGGAAAATTGGAGAAGGGTGTGTGGCGCAGGTGCATGAACCACGAGGTGTACCAAGCATACCAACATGCGGATATCATACAGGTGATAAAACACGGCAGGCTACAGTGGGCTGGCTACGTGACGCGAATGCCTGAGAAGCGACCGGCAAAGATAATATCCAGCAGAGAGCCTCCCGTTAAGTAGACTTAACGCGTTTACGAGGAAAAAGGAGCAGGGGATGAAAAATGAGCGATTTTTGAGGGAAATGCGGTAGAAATAGAACTACAGCGAAAAGAACAATTATTGTAGAGAGCGCGAAAAGCTGTACAAGGATCGAATGAATAGATAGTCGAATAAGATATCACGAACCTGAAAGCTGGTACACGAGAAAATACAACGGTACAAGGAATTACGGAAGACGTGACGAAAGTAGACACTTCACTTAGGAATCCGAAAATACCCAACCAGAAGAAATCTGAAAGTGCGAACGAAGAAGATTTTTAAAATGTAGAAGAATATCACGATAGAGACAACTAGTGCTAATGGGAGCTACGTTAAAGTGACTATGAATCGGAGAGCTCTGATAGCGGTTCTTCTCCGGATCAAGATTCTGATGAGGAAGAATATATTAAGGATAAAATAGAAGATGAAGCCAAACAAGCAAGCTATGTCGGAGGAGCCGAATACTCAGCATTGACACGGGCGTACTCCTTCTAGAGTACAACAAGCATCTCGGAAATGTCCCTGTCAAACCGTCAGAAATTGGTCGAAAATGGAAATCTGTGTCTGCTCCGTGCAAGATTTGGAATCGATGCGACAACTGTAGAAAGTTACATAATCCTTTTCTTCATCCCCTCGCCGAGTCGGTGACAGGAAAATATATTACTTCTTTAATGATGATTCAGAGCATTTCTAAATGTTTTGTTATTTTTCACGATAGAGACAGATTTCTTTTTTTTTCTCTGTGTGCGAGAAACAAAAACAAAACCGCGCACCGAGAAACAAAAACAAAAATTAAATGTATGCTGATGAAATGAGAAAACTTTACCGATAATTTATGGTACTCAAAAGAACCTGTTTTAATCTTGATGAAATTTTTGGCAAATAAGTGTTGATCATTCATCGGCAGTTATTTTTCCTCGACGAATGAAGATTGAATGGAGAAGTTTGAATCGCTGCTGTAAAGTCGAATTTACAACCGTGTTCATTTAGGCGTTTTAAAACTTTTAACAAAGTGTTAACAAATAAACGAGAAAATACTGAAACTTCGATGAACACCCGCTATAGCTTCCTACACACGTGCTATAGCAATCCATACATACGAACGAATGAGAAATCTAGCACTATGGTGTGCGCTTTTATAAGTGACCAATATTTGCCACCAGCCGTTTTCTGCTGCTCCAGAAAGAATCGCCCGCTTTGCCGGTCGATGAACGAATGAGCAATTTAATTCGATGGCGTGCTTATGATACCGGTACAGTTTTGGGATGTGTATGGTGGGGTGAAATGTTAGGATGGCACCTTTTGGAAAGAGGGTGGAGCGTAGAAGAATAGGGAGTGGCAAGGAAAGTGTAAAAGCATCTGGAACAGAAAGCGACCTCGAGTAAAACAACAACAACAAAACGTTTACAAAGTCAGATCGGTTGTACCCGTTAGTGTCGGCTGTGCTTGAGAAGAGAGGTAGTGCTTGGTTGCTCGGTACGATTTAGACAATCGATGTTATTTACCAATTTTCCAATAGTGTATCTCAAACAATAGGTTGTTTTTGTTACATAAATTTAACCGTAAAAGAATTTCAGATCGGTTGAGGCCAAAACTTCGAAATTCTGAAAAGAAAACCTGACCAATATTCCCTGGTTTTCTCTGGTTGAATTACTGGATTTTCAAATTCAGGCGCCTAACTTTGATATAGACGTTAGTCAAAACAAAACAGCATGTCGTTTTGAAATGATTTTCATTATTGACGATCAAAATATCTACACGAGTGTTATGGTTCATCCTGTCGGCGTTCATCGGTTGTTTGGTATCATGAATATCAAGATTCGCATGGGTAGTATGATTATTAATATAAATAGCAAATATCTTAAAATAACAATATAGTTCACTCCGGAATTTCCCATATATTTCCGTGAAGACAGACAGGGAACACCCCCTCTTGTGGTGGAAAAGGTAACTAAACTCATTGCACAGTGGTACAGTAAGGCAATTTAGCGGACATAAGCTTTTCGTTGCGATTTTGGTTTGCGGTTTAAAGCCATAGTTTTTTAAAAAGTTGTTTCTTATACATAGTCCTCTTTTTATGTGCGAATGAAAATTAGGGTGGTCCTAAAATCAACGAAATAAAAACTAACTTGTTTTTTTTTTTCGCATAAATAATTGTAAACATTCTTTGGCAAACTTGTAGACCAACTAATTCTAAGTAACATTGTAAAAAAGCTTTTTTGGAGACATTAAATTTGGTTTCCCAAAAACAGTCTTTTCGCTCTATTTTTTCAATTCAAATTTAAAAACAAAGTTTACTTCGGTAACTTTAATTAAAAATACGCCAATTTTGACGAAAAAACATTGTCGATATATTGTACAGATGAAGAGTTTTCACTATTTCTATTTTAAAAATAGGACCTTTTGATATATTGATGTCTCCGTTTAGGGCAAACATAAATAATATATTTTGGAATCATTTGAAAGAACAAATATTGTATAAATATTGTGAAGAAATACCAAAATTTGCTTAAAATTAGTTGATCTACAAATGTGCCGATGACTGTATACATTTATTTCTGCAAATAAAATAGTTAGTTTTTTTATTTAGTCGATTTCAGGACCACCCTAATTTTCATTTGCACATAAAAAATAGACTAAATATAAGAAACAAGTTCTTAGAAAAAATTTTACTCTAAAACCACAAAATCGCATCGAAAAACTCATGTCCGCCTACATTGCCTTACTGTACCACTGTGCATTGTTGTTGAATTTCTGTGAGCGTGTGACATTCTCACACACGAAACTGAATTTACTCAATTTTAGATTTAGTTGACTCAATTTCATAATTTCACAGAAAAAAATATGTTGCAGATTTCGTGCGTATATTGTATAATATAATAGATGTAGCTTATCGAGGCACGAAAAAGAAATATTGAAATAATCAGGCCACGACGTGTAAATGGTAAACTAATCCCAAGTTGATATATACGTGGTTCCCTGTGTAACTTCACTAGCTCAGATCCATCACGGGAAGCAACTACGAAATGTGCGGCCGTCAAGCACAAGCTCAATAATCAGGCCACGGAGTGTACAATTAAATGAATATTTCAATTGCCTCGTGGAAAAGATAGAAGGAGAAACCGCACAATGGTTGTCAATAGTCGTATATGGTTGTTGTGCAACTTTTAGCTTAGATTACACTTGAATGTTCTATTAATTTAACAGTATGGGTGCAAATAATGTTGCAATTGGTTCAAAAGCTTTATCATATTATATATAAAAGATATTCAAAAAAACAAACAGAATTAGTGATAACAACTGTTATGAAAAAACTATTATTTAATTTTTAGTTTTCTTCGTTTTGAAAGTATTTTTTTGTTTTTTTTTTATCCCTCCGAATTTTTTGCTCTCGAGTTCTAATCTTCGTATTCATCACTTGCAGCTTTGCTTCAACCAGTGCGGAGCCTACCTGTGTAGACTCTGCCAGGACCTGTGATAAATCGAAATAAAACATCAGAGTCCTGTACGCATGGTCATTCGACCATGCGGAACGCTTGATGAAACAAGATTGAATTTATTAAAATAACTCAACTTAATTCTACCCTACCAAAAAGAGTCGGAGAGAAACAATTCTCTTGGCCGATTCTTCGTCCTGTCCTTGTCAATCGTAACACTTTTAATTAATTAGTTATACATTTGTATCTTCCGTCTCGCTCAATTTACCCGCGGACAGGCGTCACTTACTCAATCGAAAATCGTTCGGTGTTCATTATTATTATTATTATTTTAGGTTATTTGCCATGTGGCCGTCATCGTTTCGTTCTCATCGGAAACGGAGCGTCGCATTTCGACTTCGAATGCTATAGAAAAATAATAAAGTATCGTTCTCTTGAAATTAGTAGAATTGCTGAGTGCTTTAAGAAATGCTTATTAATCTACTACTATCTGACCCGGCAAACTTCGTCCCGCCTATTTTTATGTTTAATTCAACAATTTTCAACATTCCAAATTTATTGATTTTTTGCGATTTGTTTATATCGTTTGAAATTATTGGTTTTATCGGAATGACAACATCCTCGACTTTTGCCTTTAGTACATCTCCTCTATTCCGAAAACACTCATATTCAGTTATTTTCGTGGTTTTCCAGAAACTGAAAGTGATCATCTTCGAATTCAAGATGGTGTCCAGGGTCAATACTTGGCTTCTATACATTATTTCGATTACGGAAATATTAATATGCAGTAGTATTCGGCTGTTTCCCAGAAGTTGCCATCTTACAATTCAAAATGGTGTCTGAGGTCAATTTTTAGCACCATGCAAATATGGGTGTTTCCTTCTGGTATATTTGGTTGTTTTTGGGTCATTTTCGGCAGTTTTCCAGTCACCAAAAGTACCCATATTGGGTGGTATTTGGTCATATCTCGCTGTTTCTCAGAAACCGGAAGTCGCCATCTTGGATTTCAAAATGGTATTCAGAGACAATTTCTGGCCTCTGAGCGTCATTCTAGTTAAAGAAACATTCATATTAGGTGGTATTAGGTCATTTTCGTCTCTTTTCCAATCACTGGAAGTCGCCATCTTACAATTGAAATGTTGTCTGAGGTCGATTTGTGGCTTCAGTGCATCATAACAATCGCGGAAATTCCCATATTTGGTCTTTTGCCGCTGTTTTTCAGAAACCGGAAGTCGCTATCTTGGATTTCAAACTGGCATTTGGAGACGATTTCTGGCTTCTAAGCGTCATTCTGGTTAAAAAAACACCAATATTTGGTGGTATTTGGTCATTTCGGCGGTTTCCCTGTCACCGGAAGTCACCATTTTACAACTCAAAATATTGTCGGAGGTCGAAAAACGTACAAACCGTGGAACACCACCCATGGATTGCCTCATACATAGGCGAATTATTATAAAAAATTTTCGGCCGAGTCCACTACACAATAAAATGTACATTTTTTTCAGTGTACCCATTAGGGTAATATTATTGTCAAAAGTTACTCTTATTCGCATGTCGTGTAGAACAAAATCAGAAGTGGCGCACCTAGCGGTCGAAAAGGTGACTAACGCTTCTGTCATTTTCAATTTGTCTTCATAATTTCACGTAAGTGAACTATATTGGTATTTAAGATATTTGTAAATAGGCATGAAAATCGCTGCTTTTGAATATCATGACAGTGAATATTCTCAGCACTGCTTGAAACACCACTTTTTTGACAACCGTTTGACTCCTTGGTGCCCAGGGGTCTTTTAACTAAACAAAGCGGTGTCATAATTTTTTCATTACTTTCATTTATACACATAAAAACCCTTGTTAAAAGACCTCGTGTTACCAGTGGAACGTTCCAAGCGAGAATTGCCCAGATCAGGTTCGAAACTTGCCTTTTAGAAGCGTATCTCGGCGATTCTAAGCTTAATTGGGGACCGTTGTTTATTGTGACATTTAGATGCGAAATTTGATGTTTAAGAGCTTAATTTAAGATAATTTTTTATTCCGAACTTTTTGTACATTTAGAATTGTTTCTCAGCCTTACTTTGAATCAGTTCCTGTAATTCTGAATAATTAGAAAATATAGCATGACTGAGGGTAATTTTCTTTCAGATTCCAAGAGAATAGGTTAAATTGCAACTAGCTTCTATGTGGGTGAATTGATTTAGCTTGCGACTTAATTAATATTCATCTCGAACTAAGTAAAGTGACTGTGAATTTAATTCCACTCTATACTGTTTGAATTACTTACGTCGATTCGTCAGTGCAAATATAGCTGAACAGGGTGAACCAGATATTTCATCTCTTGACGTTCCGAAACACAATTCTCGTTGTATACGAATGATTTTTATCACGGTCCTCCACTTTACAACTCTCTGCCTCCTCTGCACGCTACAACTCAGCTGACGGATCGCGCGAAGGAAAAATGTGACCGGCGGAAAATACTGAAGGGCGCGCAGTCGCTCCCAGTAAAACCACGCTACCGGTTAGTACCGAAGTTAGAAGAAGATGGAACCGTTCATCATAACCGTAAAAAAGTTGAAAGTGAAGCAAAGTGTAGCAACTTTCTCCGCCTGGATTCGAAGGTGGAATGAGAGTTCTTCCCACACCGACCAAAAACTCAGTGTCGATGAATGAAGGACGCTGCCTGCCAAACTGCACTGGTGGGAAAACAAAAATGAGGAGGGGTGGGAAAATTCTTCTCTGTCACTTGGCTTTCCTCGCTCGCGGGCTGCTCTTCGTACGCCTGGCGTGGCGACCATGAGAGATGACTTTCAAGTGCCATCAGCGAGGGATGGGACTGAATTAAGTGACTTTGCAGGTGGCTTTTATTTCTGGCTAAGCGTTGAATTATGACATCCGCTTCGTCGTTTTTTTTTTCGGTGTGGCGCGGTTGTGGCAGGACCAACGAGGACGACGACGACGCCGAAAGACGCCTGCTGCTGAAACTCGGCTAGGTCGTGTGCCGCAACATCGCCACAGACTTTAAAATAGCATCCTAATGTGCAGGAGTTGTTTCGTAAATTTAGGGCTGTAATTTGCGAATTAATAGGCGTCAACGGTTTCTTCGCTGCATAGTCTCTGTCCATAAAGTTCCCAAATTGGTAATAAAGCGAACGTGTGACGATAGAGCGATCAAGCCGTTGCTGAAGCGTAAACGGTGTAATTTTTTACAAATTTTTGTACCTCTTTGTAGGTACCATAATTGCGTTCCACTCGAGTTAGATGCCAATTATAGTGCACATTTCTACTTCAAACACGAAATTAAAACGAAAAATGAACAACCTCGAGATATGAAAGAAGCAAAAAAATGGAAGCTGAGAATAACTCTGCTCCACTATCACATCGTATCAGCCCGCGGCCATGCAACCGCGAGTCGGTCTTCTGCGGGTGGGCGATTCCGCAGCCCGAAAGTCGAAATTCAAACAAAACTTCGTACCATCTAAATAGAGAGGCTGAGCTTCGTTCATTCGCATATTGTATGCCGAATTCAAATGTTTGCCCTCCATGAGCTGAAGCAGTTTTTCTTATAGTTGCCTATATTTTCCACTAGCCTTTGCCGCATATATGCAAAGGCACAAAAAGAAAAGACGAAGCTGGAAAAGAGCATATGTGCGAAATTTATGACTGCCTTGCATTGGTGTGCCAACATAGGGTTATGAGCAGTATGTGTGTATGTGTATGCGCAGATATGAACCCGCATTTATGTATGCATTCCATGTATAAAGTGATAACCGTGAATTTACGGAACTCCAGCCTGCATTCTTGGTTGGTTGCTGCAAGTTGGACGTAATTCTAGGAAGCGTGCGTCTTTCTCATACAGGGCGCTCTATCCTTTCGGCAATATGCCGAGGGTATTTAACTTAGGGTTAACTCAGCTAGTCAGAAGAGCTGGCCTTTCTCGTTGAAGTTGTAATTTTCCATGTTTCACCTTGATTTGAGGTTATTTATGGTTTATCCACGTTCCACGAGGACAGATTTTTGACTATTTTGACCACCCGCTCCCCGTCCGTGGACAACCGCTGATATAAATTCTAAAAATTGTGTGTGTACCGTGAAACTTTCACAAACCAACACCTCCCCCCCACCCCTTAGCTCTCCATATGGAATGTGGATGGCTCCATTTCGGTTTTGGGAGCTTGGCTCTTTTTTTCTCATATTTGATTCCGCACTACGTTGCTCGGTTCTTTTTCTATTTACTGAGGTGGTTCGCTGATTTTTCAAGCTCAAATTTAAAGTATTCTTTCCAAATCCGAGCTCCGAATAATAGTTTAATATATTTTATAGGTTGATTACATTTGAACGAAGCAAAACGTCATTTTTCTGTACATCTAAAAAAGTACTATACCATCAAATTGAGCCTCGAAGTAGCCTTCTATTAGCCAGGGGGAAGCATTCTCCCAAGATTTTATAGCTTCTCGTGATAGCGAACGAACGAAGAGTAGTACCAGCGCAGCGAGGGACTTTCAATGAAGGCAGCCAACGGAACCGACAAATGAGAACTAAAACCAACAACGACCAATTGGGAGGTTATGGATCTCACTCTTCCGCGGGCAGTGGAAGAAAGCAGTGGTCACGAAGGCATGACCGGGGGAGAAAGTGCAACTTTCCAAACCCGCTACAGCTTGGCTCGCCTCGTATCTGTGGTTTGCGACCGGCGCTCCAGCAGCAACGACTTCGTATGTCTAGCAGTAACACATGTTTGTCTTACAGTTTGTGCACGGTTTGCCCTCAGAATTGAGATGAATTTACATCGAAAAATTTTTATATTTGTAATTTGCACATGGCAGTGAATAAGCAAAAGCCGATATTGTTTGCCTTTACTCAACGTAGTCTCATATTCCATGATTGCAGTTGAGAATCATCTTTACTGCCAACCATAAAACAGCGTTCAAGCGGATCTTTTAATTCTGGTCTCGCAGTTTCAACAAGCGGTGCACTCTTCAAAACTATGCAGAGTCGATAGCCTGAAAAGTTTTCTAGATAAATATGGAGGTCAGAGAGGGTTGAAGGAGAAAGACAGTCCTTATAGGGCACTCTCGAGAGCAACCTAGAAGCACGTGCTACTAACAACCATTGCTGCTGCTGGTGCTGCTTGTTTGAGAATGCAGCATGCTGCATTGAACCAGATAAAAAGTTGATTCTAGATATGGAGTTATAAATTTCTCTTTCATTTTATTTTACAACTCAACTCGTTCGTCCCGGTTTTTCCTGTGTCATGGCCTTGACTGCACGATACCACCACGCTGCTTTGTGACGTGGGAGCATCCGAACGGTTGCTATAGGTAGGAGAACGGCGGGGGGGGGGGGGGATATTCAATCCTCTAATGGGACTTGTAACCTGCTGAGGTTCAGCAGGGTTGCAGCAGCCTTGTCTTTGATTTCCAGTCGCCCCAGCTAGTGCTCTGGATTATCGAACCGACAAATAAGTTTAGCAGAGCGTACGGCAGCTTTTGTCAAGCATCGTTTGTCCGTTTCGCGTCATCGACCAACGCTAGCAACAACCGGCTGCAAAAAGGGGACCCGTAGTGGCATCGGGTATTTTCGAGGCGTTCCGATGCGTATGCAAACTTTTCGGATCGTGCTTGGAATTTTAATAATTTTGTTCCATCTTGAGCGGTTGCCAAAGATGTCGTGCGGCACGCTGCGAGCAAAATAAATAACAACATTTTTTTGCCTATGTGCTCTTCTCGGGGCAGTGGATTGAGTGAATGATTTTTTTTTTTGGAAATATTCTGCAATTTTTGACATGTGTTCTTGTCTGGTAGTTTAATGTCCATGAAACTTCTTCGAACGGTCCAGTCATTTCTCGTCTCCTTCCTGTGTTTCTTATCATTTGTACTGTGTTGATTTGAGATGCGTACACGTCATGCGATTGACTTACTTTCCTAACACAGACTTCAGAAAGATATTGAACACACACGTTATTATAACGATATGTGTAATCAAACGCGATTGGGATGTCTCTTTCCTTGAGTTATTCATACCTAGATCGGCAACTTATGAAAGTAGCTGTGAATGTTGGAGGATAATGATCATGAGTGTTCATTTTAATTTTGACCTCCTGTTGGGGTCGGTGTTATTGCCATTGCAGGGACCAGAGCGCAGGGTGGCCACCCGACCGGGAAAACCGGGAGAACCGGAAAAAACCTGTAATCGTTTGGAACCGGGAAAAAACCGGGAATTTCACTGTGCCAGTGGGGGTGGGATCCCGATCAGAAGAGCATAACAGAAAAATTACAACATTCTATCAACAGGAGATACGAATAACATATTGTGATACGGTTTTGTATTTTCCCGTATGCTTATGATAACTAAATAGGATCAGAATGAGTTATCATAACAAATCGTGAAATGAATTTGTTCTAGAAAAAGTCTAACGAAATTTTTGCCTCTATTAAAACTCTCTGTTTCTAACAACGGTTGTTATTATACTGTTCTATATGCTATCATATGTTGTTAGAAAGCTGATACAAAGTTTGATATGGGTATCATTATTGTTATAATTTCTGTTATTTTAACACCTAACGGGATCAAATTGAAAACACAACCTGATATGTTTTTCTCGTAACAAACTAACAGCTTCTGTTACATTTTTGTTTTGTCTTCCTGATCGGGGTTGTGCCATACAAACCCATTTTTCGTCAGCCAGATCATGGCGATCACAAGACCAAAATTTCTTAAGAAAGTTTCCTCGAATACTTAACCAAAAAAAGACTAGTCCTGTGACCCGGAAAAGATGGCTGAAATATCTTACAGTGCATGAAACAGTTTTTGTTTTTATTCATCTTCCTCTTGGAAGCTAACTTGACGATGGTAAGCTCCCCGGAAGTAGCATTCAAATGGCTCGAATTTTGCCTAGAGTATATGTCGCCTATAGATGTCGCCAAGAATACTCACAACTATTGAGTATGCATTCGACGAAGACATTGCTGACTTCCTACCTTGATACTTTTTGTAGAGATCTGACAGCTGCTTCAGGCAAGAAACTTCCTAACTTTACTGTGTTTATTAAGAAGATTCTGATTCTATCGCATGGCAATGCCACGTTGGAGCGAGGTTTCTCCGTGAACAAGGAGTGCGTAGTCATGAATTTGGAAAAAGACAGACTTGTAGCGCAGCGCTTGGTGTACGATACAGTACAGGTTGCCGGAGGAGGACACGAAAATGATATTGATGAGGAGATGCGTGAGCTGCTGAAGTAACGTGTTTAAATTGTTATGAAAATACTCTTTTATATATTACTCTTTTATATATTACTCTTTTATATCTTACTCTTTTATATATTACTCTTTTATATATTACTCTTTTATATATTGAATCTTATCTGGTTGAGGTAAATACGATTCCTTCAAACTTAATTCGGCCTAGAATTCCTCGGTAATGAGTATTATATCCGGAGTGATTTGCGATAAGGCACAGTGGGGAATCGCTGGCCATCAGCAAAAAAATTTTTTTTCGTTAGCTGTTTCATAATATTTTTTTTTATTGCTATAACATTCAAGTGTCTAAATCCAAAACTTGGGCGCAATATCATGAAATTTGAATTTTTTATGACTTTTCAAAGCTTGGCGAACTGACGTTTTTTGTCTTTTTTTGAATAAAAGTACATTACTTTGAAACGCTCTGTAGCTTCAATGATAGCTTGGGTTTTGTTGACGTCAAAGGAAAAGTTCTTGTAAATATTGTGCAAAACAAACTCTTTTCATTAGATATTGTAAAATGTGGTTATAGTAGGACTAACCAAGCATGGAAAAGTTCACTCACTAGCAATATTTCATGCAAATGTGTTCTTTGATTAATCAGTTATCGTTCAACTATTTCCACTCGCGTACAAGTTTTCCATAGAAACGCTGCTGATTGTTTTTCGCTTCTAAGAGTTCCGAATACCATAGAAGGAGACTGAATGATTCAAACACGATAGTATTTATTGTATCCAAGTTCACTTGCGTTCAACACTATCGCGAGAAGCTTTGAGATATTATCGCCAGTAATACAAAATTATGAATCCAAATGAACGTTAGATTGCGTTCAATTGTTTGCTTGCCGGAGCAAATAGGTATCATCAATGCTTACGGAAATTGTAGCATGGTGCATTAGCATCTGATACTTGAAATCACCAAGAATCATCGTGGTATATCACGGTGAAAGCACGACGTGGAGTAGCCGAATTACGCCTACAAGCAACCAACATTTGAAAGAATCATTGCGATCGCTTGAGTGCAATCGTTTACGATTCTTTCGTGAAACACTCGCTATATGTTGCTCGCTCCACCTAAAGCAAGCAATACTTAAACAAAATCATCAAAGAAAGCTACCATATATTTCTTTGCTCTAAGTTGTCTCTTGCAAGCTTGAGAACGTGTAACTTTTAATAGCGATGGTTTGCTAGGATTGAAAGCTTATAAATAGCACGTTCAGAAATGATACCCGAATGATTGTTATGCGATACGAGTTTTTCCATCCTTGGGCCTGACACTAAAAAAAATTTAAAAAAACGTGATTTTTTGTAGAAAAGTAGCTTAAAAGTTTAGTTGCCGCAGTTTGCCACGGTTGTGACTACATTCAGTAATTAGGTCAAAACGTGAGCTTTCAAATGCATACTGTCCGCTGTAGCGCAAAACTGCGCAAATTGTCACTTTAGTGAAAAAAGCGATAGCAGATTTTTTTAGTTTTTATTTTTGAAGTTGAAATTTCATCCAGGATTAATTTCAATCATAACCATGATACCCTATTAATGAAAATTAATGATATCGTACTCAATCCGTAAGAATAAAATATAAATTTAGGCAAAAATCACAAAATTTATCAATAAAAAGTTATAAAATAAGTGTTAAACAAGAAAACAGTAAAAAAATCTTTATAAAATTTTAATTATGTCAAACTTTATCACTCTCTGCAAATTTGAAACAGTATTAAAAACATTCAGCCCTTTTCAGTTCCTGATTATTAAATTCGCTAAACTGATTGAAGTGTCAAATACTAGCAGCAAATTCACACCATCAAACTCCGGCTAACAATAGCCCGTTTGAAGATTACTTTTGCTTCGCACTCGTTTGCATACGAAAGTAAAGCACACATTTTGCTTTATGAGAAAAAAACAAAGAACAGTCGTCGCCCTCCGCATCGTTTCGTATTCATTTAGAACGTTGTGTCATTCCAGTGTCTTGGTTTTCAAATTCATAAATTCGTTGAATTTTATTATGGAGCCTTCAACTTCAGCAGCACTACCTAATTCAATATCTAGTAAGTTGTCAATTCATGGTGTTATGCATGTATTTAAATATCCTCTTTCAACCATAGAAACCAGATTAGGGAGATAACATATATTTGAAACAATGAAACATCGAAAATCACTAGAAGAAATAAAAATTTCAGCGAAAGACATTTTTCCTGCTGATAAGTGTAATGAACTTCAAATTTTCTGGAAACAATTCAGCACAAGACTTTTTCAATTTGTAATTAGATTGTATTACTTTTGTTGTTTTAGTTTATCTAAAATATATATATATATATATATATATATATATATATATATATATATATATATATATATATATATATATATATATATATATATATATATATATATATATATATATATATATATATATATATATATATATATATATATATATATATATATATATATATATATATATATATAGGCAAATTTGTTTAGTTCGAGGGGTCGTCCATAAATTACGTTTTTTTTTTTCAATGAGGAGGACGCCCGGTGGCACTACTTGTGGTCAAAGATCATATCATTCTATAAAAAAGGAAAAAAGTGCCAAAAAATATTAAAAATTGGGTTTCGTGCTTTATGGACGGCGCCAAACAAAAAATGGATGCCAAATTCGTATTCAGCGCCCCAAAATTATGTAAATACCAAATTTTTGTCGCATTCATCGACACTTTTTTTGCTTGGCCAGCCTTTGTATGGAGTCGCCCCACTGTGTAAGGGCGCAACTGGCAAAAGATAAACATTGGAGAATATCAGTTTGAAAATTTGCAAGTACATTTTCAAATCGTAATTTCAAATGAAGTGATTAACATTAACATCAATACCAAAAATCGACATAAAATATACCTGGCTTATAATTTCCTAACAACACTACATTGAATTTGTGCATTTTTAGCTTAAATCTGCACTTTTCTTCTAACCTTTTTCTATTGAGCCTTAAAGCATTCTGACAACGAGATTCGCCCATCTTTCTTTCGCCTTGTTTTTATTTTTTCTCCAGTGGCGCCCGTTTAAATGCGCCTTTATTTTGAAAACAAAAGTTGATCTGCCCTTTACTGTCGCCTGTTTACGAAATATTTCACAAATAAGCCCGTTGCTTCAAAACAATGTAAAGGGCCTAGTTCAAAAGTATTTTTTGTTTTGGGTAAACTGCTTTATCGCCCTTCACTAAAAGCTTGATTTAAATAATTTTATCGATTTATACAAAAGAAAGGATTCTTGTCATGAATTTCGTAAGTCTTTTCGAAACCAATAGTGTAATAAAACCATTTGTTTACATTTTGTTAGTTGAGCCCTAATCGCGAATCACTCCGGATATGCGTTGATTATAAGATACTTGTAGACATCTCCTCTCGGAAAGGTGACATCCGTCGCATTTTTCGATTTTTTGCGACTATATCTCTTGATTACAATAAGGCTGAACACGTCAAGAAGTGACTTAGAGCATATTGAGATGTAAATCGAAAATCACGCTTTTTTATTCCTTAACTGCATGGAAAATTACAGCATTCAAAAGTACAATTAACCAGGAAAAATATTTGAACGAACCGGGAAAAACCGGGAGAAAACCGGGAATTTAATTTCGGGTTTTGAGTGGCCACCCTGAGAGCGTTGGCCTCGCTAAAGATCATTGTGTTTCAGATGTTATTTGATTTCGACTTCTTGCTGTTGGTGTTGTTACATCTTTAAAAGAACATATTTTGCGGAAAGGCAGATATTAGCAGCTACTTCCAGTTTCAGTTTTAATCAGATACTTATTCCATCCAATTGTGTATATATATCGTACTGGGTTCGGAGGGGATTAATAGTAATTTTTCGGAAATTAGGTTGCAACTTTTCTGGAATTTCATTATTTTTTAATCAACATGTATAATCGGACAATCGGTGCCCGTAAATGAGTAGGCCATGGAGATTTGGTGATTTGACAGGTGCTGGGAAATTTAAGCAAAGTGTTGAAATGTATAACTTTGAAAAAAACCGAGTTGTTTGACGTCTAGTTTGAGTCAAATTCGCGAGTGCAAAATGAGGATGTTATGAATATGTACAAAATAAAATAGGTATAGAAAAATTGGATTCGAAGCAAAAACAGGTTATCGTGAAGTGCTATTACAACCTGCACCAAGAATAGCTGTTTTCCAAGCGGACTTATGCTGTGTTCGTAGATCGCTATAAAGCTTGGCTTGCAGAAAAAGTATTTTCTGAACCACGTTCTCCTCGGAAAAAAGCTTTTGACAGACTGACAGATCGGAGCAAAAGAAGGCGGGTTGCTGATCTCAAACAGGGAAGGACTGCTGCTAAACATTCATTTGCTGCTCAAATGAATGCTCGTCGTGAGCACGAGGAAGATGCTGCCAAGCTCCTCGCGGAAGCCATGCAATCCTCTCCAACACGATCAAAACGCATTAGATCAGCATGGAATGCAGAGAATGTGTCACTCACCAAATAGGTTTGAAAGCTAACGGAAAAGAAAGCATTATGCTTTTACGTTGAAGGAATATGTAATATTCCTCAAATTTATCCATCATGTTAAGTTCATATGCATGCTCGCGGAAAATGTATTCCCTCGAAAAAGTATATAAATGTTTCGGAGTCAACAGCCGAGGTAAAGCTACAAGCTCTTCACGAGCTTACGGCCAAGCAGATAGTCGTAACTACCTCAGGATGAAGTACTGTTGACGCTGTCTAACACTGAGCTTCAGGATCTTGAACTTGTATCTAAGTGGGGTTTCGATTGACGCTCCGATCAATCGAACTACAAGCAGAGATTTGCAGACAAACAGTTTGACGATAGCTAAATTTTATGTGGTGCTTTTCTCAGAAATTCAACGAGTTAAAAATTTATTTAAGAAAATTCCTAACAAGAAAATGTTTAAGTTTGTACTATTCCCTCTGCATTGGTGTATTCGGTAGTGTAATATTTATATACATGTCTTTACTTATTTTTCTACACATTATTATCCATTACGTGTATAAATGTTTGCTACCTATTGCTTATCGACTGGACATGAATTGCTGGCAGGCGAGGCAACCCCACGAAAAAGAGAGAGTCGCCAACCGTAAAAATGACATCCAGGAATCTTTCAAGAATCAGTTGGGATTGATAAAAGATTTTCCTAAGCGTGGCTCTGGTTCGTCCCACGATGGAAACACGGCGAGAAGGTTTTTCCAGAATCCATCCTTGACGGCAGCTATTACCGGATTGGGACGAAAAGTAGTTGAGAAGTTTTCAAACATCATATCAGTCTTTTCATCAGGTTTTGAGATAGATGTAAAAAAGTTTCAACAATACTGTATGAAAACTGCACGATTTTACCATCCAAATAAAATACAGTCATACCTCGATATAAGGCTACTTTATTTTTATTTTCGTTACGTTATATCGAGTTACGTTATATCAAAGCAAAAAAAAATGTTTTTAATTTATGCATTTTAAAAAGTTACGTTATATCGAGGAAAAAGTTACGTTATATCGAGGTTGCCTTATATCGAGGTATGACTGTACTCATAAACTGAGTAATTTTCTAGAAGACATCAAAATGCTAAGACCATGCGTTTCGTTACAAACACCAATGTCCTACTATTTTCTTTTTCGTCCCACTGTGCGCTGCGGTAGTAGTAGTGTTGTTGTTGTTGTTGTTTTTTTTTTTTGTAATTTTAATTGTTGGGATTTGTTTGCTTTAGCAAACAAATATTACAACTTGTTATTTTATAACAATCGGTACAGCAGGAAGCATTGCATTCTAAAAATTAGTTTGTAAATTAAAAGTTTATTCTTTAAAAACAATGATTAGCATTCCCGTTAATGAGAGGATATAAACATCTCGTATATTTGATGCACTTTGCTTGTATATTCTTAACATGCTCTTTGAAAATAAGTTTTTTGTTGAAAATTAGTCCCAAGTACTTAACCTTGTCAGACCAACTTAAAATAACTCCATTCATCTTGAGGATAACTCCATTGAGCTTGAGGAAAGAAGCCCTAGTCTCATGAGGAAAAATTATCAATTGAGTTTTTTTTTGTTCACACAACATTTATTTGTCACGGCACAATACCAATTGAGTTTTAGAAGCATTGGGAGAGATTTCCCACTTTTACAAGTAGGAACAAAAAATATCTAAACTTTTTCGCTCTCGACTGCATATGACACGAAGACTTTTTCCTTTCACGGAAATGCTTGTCTCATCGCAGAACAATGACTTTGTGCATCCTGGAAGTAAATCAGGAAAATCGGAAGTAAATTTTTTGTACAGGACTGGACCAAAAACTGAACCTTGAGGCACACCTGCTTTGACGAGAAATCTATCAGATTTTGAATTCTGATAGACAACCTGCAGTGTTCGATCTGTAAGATATTTTTTTAAAATTTTGATTACAAAAATTGGAAAATTAAATTTAGCAACTTCGCAATCAAACTTTTATGCCAAACACTGTTGAATGCTTCTTCTATGTCTAAAAGAGCAGCTCTAGTGAAATAACCTTCAGGTTTGTTAGCTCGTATCATATTAGTGTTGTTGCTGTTATTATCCTATTAACCGCCGCTGCCGGAAACCGTGAGTCATAACATCTCCTAGCGGCCAGATATGGCAGGCCCTTATGTATCTTGAGCCTTCGTGTGGCCTGCTCCCGTTCATATATCGGACACTTTCTGCTGGCTAATAAGTCGATGTTTGGCACCGACTGCCGAACTCCGGACGTTTACATGGGGGGAGGGACCGCCGTTGATGATCACCGGCGGCTGCTGCTGCTGTTTTCCTTTTGTTGGTGGTGGCACCACCCATTTCGCCGCCATTGTCGTTGTCATTGTAAGAATTGGAGAAGACGTTTTGCCATATTGGGTCTTCTTTTAGCGACAGATGAAATCGGGCACATTTGTGCTTTCTGAACGCAGCATGCCCGCGTGTGTCCGAACTCGAAACACTTATTGCAGTATGGGCGTGTTTTCGCCCGAAGAGAGCCAAACTCGATATATTGGGGCATGGTAGTGCCATCAATGGTGAGCAGTAGAGACGGAGTTGGGTAAACCAGTGGACCTCTGAAAACTGCCTGCTTCCGGAGAACTACCTTCAGCTTATCAGAGGACGTATCGAGGACGTCGGGGCAAGTGACGACCGCACGGGTAGCGTGCTGGGGATGAGGCACTACCCTCACTCTCTTTTTCTTGTGATTTTTCAAGGCATCTACTGATTTCGACGTTTTTACATTTTTAGGCCAACTGCCACTGGAAAAAAATATTTATTTGTTGTGGTTTTTCAAGCAACATCAGGAAAAATATTCCTATTACTGTGAGTTTTCAAGGCAACATTAGATTCGACGTTCTATGCATGTCTAAGATAATCGTTTTCCCAATACAACGTGTAGAACGGATCGTATATGGTATACGCGATTTCGCAGCTTGCTCAACTGATTTGTAGTATTTTGTCGCTTTCGACAAAATACTACAAATCATGATTATGTTGTTGTGTTTTAAGTTTTTTATGGCTAGAGGAGCTTGTGCCTCACAAACGCCAATGATAAATCATGATTATGACCTTGGCATAAGACGAATGTTATGAAGGAAATCATTTTCGTTACCTCTCTGATGTCTGTGTTAGAGAAGTGAACCAATCCAATGCTGTGAGGGCATCTGTGAAAAGACGTGAACGTAATATACCATCAGTTGATGTGAAATTTGCTTTTCTGTGGTTAGAACATGTTCAATTAACCCTTCAATACGAATGGACAGCAAACATAACTTGCTGTGATGTGCGGACACAGTAGATACCAAATGAAGATAAAAGTGCTTATATCATTTCTACTGCCAGGCTTCTGCAACTGGTTCCATGGTGTCCATAATCCATGATGGTCTGTTGCCTTCTAAAGAGGCCTCGTCGTTACTAGAGATGGGCCATATTCTATTAAAACCCTAAGCACCGAGTTTTTTATCCGATACACCGAGTATTCGATACCGACATAAGATGAAAATAAAATTTGTAACGTTCTAAATAAACTCCTTCTCGAGAATATTTATTTTATAATTATAAAAATCATGAGACCTCCCAATTTTATTAATCGATATATATAAATTTTGACGAGAGATAGAGAAAAGCTGTCAATGGATGACATTTGGGAAATTGTCTGAACTTCCATTTAAAAATAGTCGAATAGGCATAAAAAGTGCTGGACATGGAAAAGTTTTTACTAGAAAATCTTTTTCTTTTGAGTGCTGTAACAGGTGCAAATGCCGATAGGCCAAAAGTGCTGCGATTTACGCGAACAATTATATAAAAGATGACGTAAGATGGTCAAGTAAATCTTGAATCAGTTAAGAGCGATACCTTGAGCAGTCAGACGTCCACGATATGTAGTTAGTCGCCACCAGGAGACTCACTCAGTAAAACTGCCACGGGAGCTGAGGCGACAAATTTTTGGAAATGGGGGTGGAATTAATGGGTGATCCGGTGGAGAGCGCCTAAAATTAACCGCCAGTTATCTTTGGATCTTACTTATCTACGAAAACTCGAGGAGAAAGGTTGTAAAACTGAATTCAAGTAGAAGCGATATTGCCCAGTGTAGAAGCGATATTGGAGTGTCAGGACATACTTTAGCACCGGGAAGGAGAGTGGTAAAGAGATGAAGGAAACTACAGACGTCGGTAAGAGAGGCCTCCAATGCAAACTGTGGCGATAAAGAGGGGAGTCTCAGCATTGCTGGCTCTACCCAATATTAATAGAGCAGAGGTTGGGCAGATACCTACCGCCGTATTGGTGAAAATGTTGCATGCTTCCTATATGTACACGTCCAACATGAAATTCGATCGAAGCGCTCGGGGATATTACGTCACGAAGTTTGTTTTGAAAATTGCAGTGCGTTCATTTCTGTGAAGTTGACGGAGTGCATAGTTATTGAAATGCCGTTTTGCTAAATAAAAACATGTGAATTTTCTTCATAGAAGATGCAAAGTTTGTTCAAACCGGAGGGTTTCGAATGCCGGTATGTTATCGGTCATGGTAAGGCATTAATCATTTTAAATATTTACTCTAGTCTCACTATCAAAAAAAAAAAAAGCTGTTCCAAATATTCTTACGCTACCTGAAAGAGATCCGTCTGATAGAAGTCTGCGATCTAAACATAAGGCACAGGCGGAATTAATCCAGAGACAATTATACGGAAGATCTCTCAAAAAGTGAGCTGGTGAAACCATCGCAAGAATGGTTCGATTCATCGAATTGCATGAACGCATCTTGTGGCTGGATTTACATGGTGCAATAAATGGAGAGATACCTATGTTTAGACATATTGGAAATGTTAAAAAAGTCCAAATTTAAAAAGCAATTTCCCGAAGTGTTGTAAGAAGGGATCGAAAAATATTTTGCTACACGTATCAACATTAGATTAAAACACATGGAGAAAAAAATATTGTGGAGGGAAAGTTCAACAAGTATAAAATAATTAAGGTGAGAGACCATGGTAACTTTCGAAATCGTTGTACTATTACAGGAAAAAAGTTGAATAGGTTGTTTATAAGACACGACCGCAGAGTTGACGTAGAATACGACAGCATGTCTTAAGTCAATGTATTTCATGCAACAGGTTTAGAAATACACTCAATGGGGTTTATCAATTTAATGGTCTCTTTGCTCCAGATGACGAACAATTTTCTGCAGTTTGCGGTAGCGTAGATAATTTTACAACTGATTACTGCAAAAAGTAGGACTTGAGCAAAAAATTATGTGATTCAGGCTCATGGCTCAAACATTCTTCAAATAAATGTTAAAATACACTCGGTGAAGTTTGAGGCTTAGCTGAAGTAAAAAAAGGTTACTAATGTTTGTCAATGCCATTTATTGACAACTGAATATTGGTTTTCAACATGGCAAATTTTTGCTTTAGTTCTGAATGATTTACTGTGATATTTAAAATCAACATGAGGTGATTTATTTGCAACTATGTATGATAATTTTAATCGCTATACTGCTAGTCACACACGCTGTAGATATGCACACACGCTATATAGCAAGCCACGCACGCTATATAGCAAGGCACACACGCTATATAGCAAGCCACATATGTTATAGACATGCACACGCAGACCACATGCTATAGACATGCACATACGCTGTAGACATGCACACGCAAACCACGTACGCTATATAGCAAGCCACACACGCTATAGACATGCACAGACATGCACACGCAGCCACTAATGCTATATAGCATGCTACACACGCTTAGGATTACCATTTGGTCGAAGTTAAAAATAAGGACAAGTATCAATAAATAAAACACATCAATAAATAAAACACATAATTTGAGATTTGCACTTCAAAATACGCCAAAAGATTCATATTTAACGTATTTCTCGAGCGATTCAATTTTGTGACTTTGATTTATTAGGCGTACCTTAAACCCTGATGACCTTAAAAATGCAACACTAGGAAACTGTTTGAAAAAAACTTAACAATTGTCAGAAAACGTTTAACGGTTTCAACGACTTGACAATTTCTCTCGTCAAGATTCGTTTCTTCCCGGAGTCAAGATGAAAGTACTGAACAGTTTGCTACCTTTTTGAATATACGGCTTCATGCAGTAATATCAGGACAAATGCTGAAATATGAAAGACTAATCAGGACGCTCCATATGGGTCTCAAAATCAGGACATGTCCTGCTAAATCAGGACGGATGGTATCCCTACACACACTATATAGCAAGCCACACACGCTAGATACATGCACGCGCTATATAGCTAGCCACGCACACTAGCGACACACGCTATAGATATTTTGACACGTTATATAAGCGCACACACCCTATATATACATACACGCTGGATGATGGTGGCTTCTCAAACCACCTGGCGGTGCGAGTCTCATTCAGTTTCTGACTGTATTCGCCCAACGATATCTGAATTGGTTGGGGTCCAACTCGGATCGAAAGGGAGCCGAGCTGAAAAAGGTAGGAACTGCAGCTAACCACTACCACCGCCGCTGTTGCTTCACGCCGCCTTCGCCCACTGCCATCGCTGCTACTGTCCGCCGCTGCTGCCCACTGCTAGTAAACTGAGCTTGCTTGAGGAGAATCAGTCTCTTAAGCCTGTATCAAGCCTGTATCAGACTAACCGTCGTAGCGGTTGACCGTTACCGTTCCGTTCCTTTTCGACCAATCAGAGCACAGCGGTCGACCGTTGTTGTTGTAAAAAATAGAATCTTTTCTATTCTTGCCGCCGACCGTTCCCAACGGTTGCCGGCTGCTGTCATTGACATGGCAAAGGCAAACGTTCCTCTTCACACCTACACAAAGTCACATATAGAGACTTATCGAATAAAAATGTGTGCTTCTCTTTTTGGCACACACGTCAGCCAGTCAAAACATTAATAGCACCGGCAACGCTGCTTGGCGATGTCAAATTTCGACAAACGGGAAGGAAAAAAAGAAGTTTTGTTTTGATCGTGCGCTAGGAACTTGTTTTTATTAAATCTGTGTTTCGTTTGCAAGAAATAGTTCCAGTGTAAATGAAAAAAACTTGACCGTTCGTGCCTCTCCGGAGGAATATAGTCATACGGTTAGACTCCGCTTTTTTTTGCGGCTGCGATTGCGCGTTTTTGTCGTGTTCGCGTAGTGTTTGTTTGGTGATGCTGAATCAGCAGGAATCACGTAGGAAAACCAGCGAACAAATTGGACGCTAAATCCAGTCGTCCTCTGGAAGCTACCGACGATGTTCGAGGATGAATCCGGGTTCGGAGCACGGCATCGGCGCTGGTATCAACTGCATGGTCATCTTCTTCGCTATTGGACCTATCCTGATGATGAAAAATACAAGCCTCCAATCGGAAGTATTGATTTGCTGAAGTGCTCAGAAAGTAACTATTGCACCCAGATTGGTATGCTTACGATTGAACAAATTATTATTAGAATTCCGACGTCCACCACCGCCGGATGATGTTGAATCGCTGGTGCTAGCAAAGCAAGGCAATACTGCTATTCAGTGGTAGGTTTGTGTGAATATATGGCTTTCACCGGATACTAATATGTCGTTCTATATTTTTACAGGTATTTGCTGTCTGCTGATTGTGAGTAGTATTAAGATGAGTATCTTAGTTAGTTATTAGTTAAAATTATGAGTTCGATGAGCAGGTGAAGATTCGCTTTTTTTCTAAATTTTTCTGTGATGAAGTAAGTAAGTGAATTGAAATAAAACTTGAACCTAATCTTACATTTATCTTTTACTGACTATGATTGAGAATTGCAACGTTTTTTTGGAACTTATTCGACATATTTTATAATGTTTACACATTAGTAAGCCTATGTACAGGGGTCAAAATAAGTAGTTTAGGCAAGTGCCGGTAGGCATGACAAACCTGCTAATTTTTGGATGAATTAGATAATTGGTTACCTGATAAAAATGCTTATTTGCATCATTGGCATAGATGAAAAAACCATTTCTAAAGTGAATGTTTCATCAAGATCGGGAATCGGTAAAGAGCTCATTGAGAAATGGCTATTTCTCATCCGGAAATCCCCAGAGGAACCTTTATCAGGGGACATTTACATTTCTGCATAAAAATATAGCGTGAGACAACTCCATCTTCAGGATTTTCCATCAGGAATCTTTCATATCAGGTATATTTTTTAATATAACCTGGATGCCCCGAAGGAACTCGTCGTTGGAGAAATTACATATCTGCAATAAAATATAGCATGCGACACGTCTATCTTCAGGATTTCTCTTCAGGAATCATCCAAAAGACATATTTCTGAACACAGACGGCATTGGCCACTACCGGAACAATCCAAATGCCCCGGAGGAACCCTGAATGGAGAAATTACATTTCTGCATCAAATATAGCGTGCGACACCTATCTTCAGGATTTTTCATCTGGAATATTTCTAGAGACATATTTTTGAGCATATGCTTCAATGTCGTTTAACGCACACCTGTCCCATCGTGCAGAAGGTTTGCGAAAAACATAAAAATAGTACAAGTCGGACTCGATTATCCGGAGCTAAACTTTTCGGGGTGTTGCAATATTCAAACTGGGTGTTGCAATACTCAGTAAAACGATTCCAAACTTATGACGGATAGTGTATATGTATAACAAACGCCGAACAAACAGTCTAAAGATAATTTTTAATTCTTTTCGTCGGCACATGTATTGTTTACAATTTTATAATAGAGAACTCACTGTTCTAGATGAAAGATATTACAAATTAAAAAAAAATGGCTCGATTATCCGGAGCGAAATGTTTTCTAAAACTCCCGATAATAATATAATAATGATGACTTTTAAAGCGAAGAAGGAGGGTTGTGGGTACGTTTCCAGAGGTTTTGAGATCTCCAATGGAATATACAGTTGTCAATGACACATAACAATTGAAACGAAAAGTCTTCTCAAACTTCATGTCCTAAGGTTTTCCCATTTTAGGCTACCTGGAGACGCCACTATGTGTATAGAGACTGTTTATAAGCCACGTTCTCATAACTAATTACTCTATGTATCAATTTGATCCAGCCATACATTTTTCTATAATTCATATGAGATATAGTTTCTGATCAACCCCCTAAAGCCCCTTAATAGTCCACGTTGTTTATGGTTGTCCCTATACTTACTGTTTTATCATGTTAGTCATGTCGATTATTCGTAGACATAATACTTTTCATTTAACAGGTATTCAATTCAACTTTTTGTTTTTGGCACAATCTCACCCCATAGAAGGGGTGAGATTGAGCCAAAGTTCATGTATTTTTAGCAAAATTATAGTTTATTGTAACTTAACCATATTTGTTGTAGTTGTTAACAAAACATTCTAGAATGCATTGGTGTATTTTGGATCGAATTCTTTGCTTAAATGTGTGCGTTACAAGCTTGAGAACAAAAAAGCATCATTTTTTGGCACAATCTCACCCCGGATGACGGTACGAGAAATAAAGGATTATTTTTCGTATAGGGTTGTTGTTTTATTTACTATAATCATAAAAAAATAGAATATCGATGAAGTAGATGGTAATAAAACGAAGGAATAATATTTTTGCAACAACTGATCGTCGGAAATTCAATAACCAAACTAACGGTTTTTCACTGGCCTACTATGGATACACAAGCAAGTTTTAAAACTCACTTGGAAGCGAGTGCCAAGTCACACTGCCTACTCTGGTAAAAAGTGAGGTAAAAAGTTCGCGGTGCGTTAAAGCTCAAATACACACACAGCGTAATGACGCCTTCTCCATGCAAAATAGAAGGCGTGATCGTCATCACGCCTTTTATTTTGCATGGAGAAGGTGTCATTACGCCGTGTGTGTATCTGTGCCTTTAAATTGTTGTTTGAAACTTTGTTTACAAAGGATGATACGTACATTAAAAAACTTTTCTTCCATGTTTCTTCAGATAAACATAAGTTTACTGTCAGATATGAATTCGAATTGAGGGATTTATATGAATATCGGTCTTTTGATGTTAAGTTGAAATATCTTTTAGTATTATCTTTTGTTTTAAATCGATTACTCATTTTGTGTTGCGTGGCTTAAATTTTTTTCTCAATCCCATGTGTTATCATCCGTTGAATTGTCCTTGTTTTACCCATTGTGTAACATGCTAAAATGCTGTCTTCGACAATTGATCAGCTAATGTAATTTTTCGATTGCAAATAATGTCGAAATATCAGGTCAAAATGTAGCTCAGAACATTTTTTCCTTGAATCAACACTTCAAGTTCATCCCATCAACCCGGCGTGATATCGTACGCATGCATCAAGCAGCACAAAGGATACACACCCAACAAAGGGTAAACGCCGAGAAACGCCTTTGCCAAAGCCATAGCAAGATAAACAACGAAAACCAGCGTTGTTAAACTCGCTCGCAAAAAGCATGCGATACTCCAAGTGGCGTTCTCGCCGCTACCGAAATCTCACACTAGAGATACTCCTGTCGTACTGTTTCTCATTCTCTTTTCCTTTTTTCATTTCACACTACCGAGCGTTGATGCTTGCGAGTTTTCTCATAGGCCGACACGCACTCTCGCTCGCGTACTTTCCCACTCGCGTGTACCTCCCTTTCTCGCGAGCACAACCGTCAAGACGCATTATGACGATACGGAGTGACAAGGTACGACAAAGCGGAGTGGCGAAAAAAATATTTCGATGGGTAGGCAGGGATGCCACATATACAGATTTTTCAGTACTTATACAGATTTTTGCGTATTTTTTATACAGATATCTGTATATACAGATTACAGATTTTCTGGAAATAGTACAGAACTATACAGATTTTTTTTTTTGATTTTCGTGGATCGCGAAACAAACTTTTCGATATAGTTGAAAATCGAAAAAGAACTCAAATGCTATTGAGCGTATTGGAGGTTTCATTATATTTATATGTTACGCATAAACGTGTGCATAATTGTGTTTTTATTTCAAGGGATATGTCCAGTACATATGCAGATATTTATACAGATTGAAATACCACCAAGGTGATTTTCTGAGATTCGAAATACAGTTGAAATTGTGGCATCACTGCGAGTAGGTGGTCGAATATCATACACGTTCAAGCATGCGATTCTATATAGATTTATCACCCCACTTTCGCTCGTCGGTGCACGATGCAAAACTGCTTGGCATCAGTTTAGCGATGGACAAGCCGCATGCGTGAGTCGGTGAACGAAGCATTTTCGTTTTCGGGCACATTTTTTCAAGCACTCCTAGTCAAGTACTCTTATTCGAGTACTCGCGTATTTGGCGTGAGTAAAAAAGCAAAAGAGAATTCGCGAGCGGCTGTATGCTGGCTGCTGCTCTGGCAAATGTATGGATAATAAAGAGTTTCTCGAAAGTGTGTGTGCGAACGACTGGAGAAGCGTAGCACACATCTCAGTCTCGAGCAGAAAGGAGTGGATATGTTTTGCTTCTCGCTCGTTTAGCAACGCTGACGAAAACCCAGCACCGCATTCATCGCTCGCCCGACTTCATCGAAAACCAACCATTAGAGGGCTATTCCCACTGCTTCCGTTCCGGGACCGGGCCGTGGCTGTTCCGCGTGTCGTCCGGGCTCGTTTGAGATGGATTGCGTGCGTTCTTATGAACGCATTCACACCGACGCGCCGTGCCCAGACCGGGGCAGCGTTGAGTTGCCGTCGTGCTGCCGCAGTGCGAGAGAAAAACTATCGTTGCCGACGATACTTTGTGTTGGCCGGAGAGTGCACGGAAGGCACTCGGGTGGATGCGTGTATGTTGTAGTGACATATTTCGCGCGGAGTGAGCTGCGGTATGAAAAAAAGAGAAAGACGTTCTTTCACATATACACACCAACATTTCTCAGCCAGAGCGCAGCGCGGGCACGGTTCAAGCACGGCGCAGTGTGAATGCATGAAAAGTCCCGGACGAGCCCGGTCCCGGCCCGGTCCCTGAACGGAAGCAGTGGGAATAGTCCTTAATAGGTGAAAGCATCCAAGCTTTTTATCTATCATCATCAGCTTTCCACCCGCGCTGCTGAGGGGGTAAAGCTAAAGTTATGGTCATACATATATTCCCACAGCCAGCGACCGAGAATGAGCCGAATGGGTGGGTGGGTTGCGTTGCGAGTGGCACAAGGAGAGGGACTAATGCTTTCAATGAAACTTTCCAATTAACGAGCAGCGCAAACTATACAAAACCGTTGGCTTTTTGCGTTCTCGATTTTCCGCCACGCGTACTCACCGAGCGCGCATCATCAAATGTTGCGATCTCTTTCCGCTCTGGTGTGGGTAAAAATTTGAACAGACAGCGTCCATCTGCAAGATTACCACCACTTCCACGGAATATGTATATTGGTTTTGTGTTAGCTATTACGAATGTTGAAAGCAGAGTTTTCCCGGCGAGAAAGCTCCCGAAAACACAGAGGTTAGTATCTGCGTTGTTGTTCCGTAGTGTAGACAAACATGAACACATATAGGTACGGTAAATGTTTACGCAAAAGATGTAGAGAGCTTTCTCGTGTTCCACCCCCCGGGAGAGGGAGTAAAACTTCGAAGGAGCCGGCTCGAATGGAGGATTTAATCGGAACCGGTCTCGGGAAAAAAAGGACTTCGCTGTAATGCTGTCTCACGGTAGGAAAAGCGATCCTCAGAGATTAATATGCTTCTGCGAAGATTAAAAATAACATAAATCTCTTTAGGGCAGGTTTGTTGTTTTGATGGGTACGCGTGAGTTGTTTTGCGTCGAGCAGCTTAAGGATGTTTCGTTTCAATTTTTCAACCTGTGGAAAGTGAACAGTGAAAACATTGTCCGAAGATGAGTTTTTTAAATTGAAGCTTGGGCCATAGGGCTTACAGTTGAGAGTGTTTTCCTACGGTATTTGGTTGACGTCATTCGAAATGCTTCGTCACTCATCACATAAATAAGCCATTATTTTCTGTACATTGATTAAGGCGGAATTCCAGACTAATCGCCGTTCTGTTACGTATCATAGCAACACAGCAGCATATATGCGGCTGTTTCGATGGAAACGTATTGTGAATTGTGTTCACTGTGTACAAACTGGTAATTTTATGAGCATAACAACAACTCGAAAATCAGGCATAACAACGCCCCCGAAGACAATAGATGCTTGTAGCAATTGTTCTGAAAAGCCCAGTCAATTGTGTACTTTTTTTTTTTGTTCAAGTGCGTTCGTAATGGCCATGGGTACTGCCATCAATTGCGCCGTTCCACAGCTGCTCACTGGGTAAAACTTTTCGTCGGTGGAAATGAGGATGGGAAATATTCACACCAACATCCCATAAGCAAGCATCACATATCAACTCTCGCGTTTACAATGACGCTACAATAGACCAGTCAGCAAACTTGAGCCTGAGCGTGTGCATTAAATTGCTTTTTATTGTTTCTGGCAGTTTTTGTCGGGGTTCTGCATGTGGAAGTGGACAGCCCCGTCATCCCCAGTGACGGGTGCCGTATTTGGTTGCGTGGGCGATGGTAGTGTTTATATGCTTTCATAGGAGCCCAAACCATGTCGATCAGGTTATGGTCCAATATCGTTCATTTTTGATTGGAATGAAATTTCGCACACGAATTTGACTTGGCGAACCGTATATTTTTCACGGTTGGAAGAATTTTTCAGACCCTCGAGTAATTTTCTAAAAGGGTGTATGCATTTTGGCATAGGTTTAATACAAAGTGTTGTAGCACAGTAACCTATGTTTGTATAGGAAAACTGTCTGAAAATGAATTGTAGCTGATTCTAGCTTGAAAAATTTGTTTGACTACGAAAGGCCAAAACAAAATATGATCCTAAATTGAGCTCAGAATCGCCAAAAAGTGATTCCTAAGGCCAGAAAAGGCCAAAATAGAAAAGGATCCCGTATTGAGCTCAGAATCGCCAAAATGTGCTTCATAAGGCCAGAAATGGCCAAAATAGAATATTATCCCAAATTGAGCTCAGAATCTTCAAAAAGTGCTTCCTAATGCCAGAAAAGGCCAAAATAGAAAATGATCCCAAATTGAGCTCAGAATCGCCGAAAAGTGCATCTTAGGGCCAGAAAAGGCCAAAAATTGAGCTCAGAATCGCCGAAAAGTGCTTTTTAAGGCCAGAAAAGGCCAAAATAGAAAATGATCCCAAATTGAGCTCAGAATCGCCGAAAAGTGCATCTTAGGGCCAGAAAAGGCCAAAAATTGAGCTCAGAATCGCCGAAAAGTGCTTTTTAAGGCCAGAAAAGGCCAAAATAGAAAATGATCCCAAATTGAGCTCAGAATCGTCGAAAAGTGCTTCTTAAGGCCAGAAAAGGCCAAAATAGAAAATGATCCCAAATTGAGCTCAGAATCGTCGAAAAGTGCTTCTTAAGGCCAGAAAAGGCTAAAATAGAATATGATCCCAAAATTAAGCTCAGAATCGCCAAAAAGTGCTTCTTAAGGCCAGAAAAGGCCAAAATAGAAAATGATTCCAAATTGAGCTCAGAATCGCCGAAAAGTGCTTCTTAATGCCAGAAAAGGCCAAAATACAAAATGATCCCGAATTAAGCTCAGAATCGCCAAAAAGTGCTTCTTAAGGCCAGAAAAGGCCAAAATAGAAAATGATCCCAAATTGAGCTCAGAATCGTCGAAAAGTGCTTCTTAAGGCCAGAAAAGGCCAAAAATTGAGCTCAGAATCGCCGAAAAGTGCATCTTAGGGCCAGAAAAGGCCAAAAATTGAGCTCAGAATCGCCGAAAAGTGCTTTTTAAGGCCAGAAAAGGCCAAAATAGAAAATGATCCCAAATTGAGCTCAGAATCGCCGAAAAGTGCATCTTAGGGCCAGAAAAGGCCAAAATAGAAAATGATCCCAAATTGAGCTCAGAATAGCCAAAAAGTGCTTCCGAAGGCCAGAAAAGACCGAAATAGAAAATGATCCCAAATTGAGCTCAGAATCGTCAAAAGTGCTTCCTAAGGCTAGGAAATGCCAAAACAGTAAATGATCCCTAATTGAGCTCAGAATCGCCGAAAAGTGCTTCTAAAGGCCAAAATAAAAAATGATCCCAAATTGAGCTCAGAATCGCTGAAAAGTGCTTCCTAAGGCCAGAAAAGGCCAAAATAGAAAATATTCCCAAATTGAGCTTCCTAAGGCCAGAAAAGGCCAAAATAGAAAATTATTCCAAATTGAGCTCAGAATCGCCAAAGTGTGCTTCCTAAGGCCAGAAAAGGCCTAAATAGAAAATGATCCCAAATTGAGCTCAGAATCGCCAAAAAGTGCTTTCTAAGGCCAGAAAAGGCCAAAATAGAAAATTATCCCAAATTGAGCTCAGAATCGCCATAAAGTGCTTCCTAATGCCAGAAAAGGCCAAAATAGAAAGTTATCCCAAATTGAGCTCAGAATCGCCAAAATGTGCTTCCTAAGGCCAGAAAAGGCCAAAATAGAAAATGATCCGGAATTGAGCTCAGAATCGCCAAAAAGTGCTTCCTAAGGCCAGAAAAGGCCCAAATAGAAAATGATCCCGAATTGGGCTCAGAATCGCCGGAAAGTGCCTCAAAAGGCCAGAAAAGGCCAAAATAGAAAATGATCGCGAATTGAGCTCAGAATCGCCGAAAAGTGCTTCTTTAGGCCAGAAAAGGCCAAAATTGAAAATGATCCCTGAGCTCAGAATAGCCAAAAAGTGCTTCCGAAGGCCAAGAATCGCCGAAAAGTTCTTCTAAAGGCCAGAAAAGGCCAAAATAGAAAATGATCCCAAATTGAGCTCAGAATCACCGAAAAGTGCTTCTTAAGGCCAGAAATGGCCACAAAAGAAAATGATCCAAATAGAAAATGATCCCAAATTGAGTTTAGAATCTGTGAAAAGTGCTTCTTAAGGCCAGAAAAGTCCCAAATAGAAAATGATCCCAAGTTGAGCTCAGAATCGCCAAAAAGTGTTTCCTAAGGCCAGAAAAGGCCCAAATAGAAAATGATCCCAAATTGAGCTCAGAATCGCCGAAAACAGCTTCCTAAGGCCAGAAAAGTCCAAAATAGAAAATGATCCCAAATTGAGTTTAGAATCTGTGAAAAGTGCTTCTTAAGGCCTGAAAAGGCCCAAATAGAAAATGATCCCAAGTTGAGCTCAGAATCGCCAAAAAGTGCTTCCTAAGGCCAGAAAAGGCCAAAATAGAAAATGATCCCAAATTGAGCTCAGAATCACCGAAAAGTGCTTCCGTTGGCCAGAAAAGGCCAAAATGGAAAATGATCCCAAATTGAGCCCAGAATCGCCGAAAACAGCTTCCTAAGGCCAGAAAAGTCCAAAATAGAAAATGATCCCAAATTGAGCTTCCTAAGGCCAAAAAGGACCAAATAGAAAATGATCCCGAATTGAGCTCAGAATCGCCAAAAGGTGCTTCCTAAGGCCAGCAAAGGACAAAATAGAAAATGATCCCAAATTGAGCTCAGAATCGCCAAAAAGTGCTTCATAAGGCCAGAAAAGGCTAAAATAGAAAATGATCCCGAATTGAGCTCAGAATCGCTAAAAAGTGCTTCCTAAGGCCAGAAAAGGCCAAAATAGAAAATGATCCCGAATTGAGCTCAGAATCGCCGAAAAGTGCTTCCTAAGGCCAGAAAAGGCCAAAATAGAAAATGATCCCAAATTGAGCTCAGACTCGCAAAAAAGTGCCGCCAAGGCCAGAAAAGGCCTGAGAAGAAAAATGATCCCAAATTGAGCTAAGAATCGCTGAAAATTGCTACTTAAGGCCAGAAAGGGCCAAAATAGATAATGATCCCAAATTGAGCTCAGAATCGCCAGCAAGTGCTTTTAAAGGTCAGAAAGGCCAAAATAGAAAACGATCGCAGATTGAGCTCAGAATCGTCGAAAAGTGCTTCTAAATTTTTTCCCCATCTATTCCATTGGCTCGACATGCACCATGAATAAGATATTCGCTGTGTGGTTTTTCTGAAATATTACAAATTTTCCGAATGCTGTTTTAAATCTTTTTTTTTGTACTGTACATTTAAACTGGGATAGGTGGTGTACTTCTCTCATAAAAATTGGATTGTATTTGGGAATAGCTTTGGCATTTTGCATAATTTGAACTTGTTGTATGTTATTTAGTATGTTAGTATTATGTAGAAATAACGACATGCTGTACTCTTGAATAGCGAAATCGAATGCACTAATTTATTGGGACTACAGTAAGTTATGCGTACGAAAATAGAGTGGCGTCCAGGAGTGAATCGAAATCGAATTTGAAATTATTCTGAGTCAGTACTCAGTACCCGCACCAGAACCAGCATCTCTTTGCTCTGTTAGTAGAATTTATCATAGGACAACTATCGATGACCGTAAATATTTTGCGATTGGCTGTCGCAAAAAAGAAATCAATATCTCATACATAGCATACCTGCATGCGTTGGTGCCACCGAGACCAAAAGTAATCGCCAAACCGAATCAGTTTTCAATATCTATGCTCGACATACGAAATCACAACGTAAATGACGTGACTGATTCTCCCTTCCAAGCGAAGTTTGAAATGAGCGTTCTCCAACCACCCAAAACGCTACTAATGGTAATTGTTCTTGGAAAAAATCGAAAATCGAATACAAACCGTGGTGGCTAATCATGGTGTTGGAATTAATAGCCAGCCAATCCACATCTATACTGAAGTACGCACTAAATAAAGAAGGCAATTTGAAATTCGTTTAATCAATTTACTGATTTGGAATTGCAATTGCTGAATAAATTTCTATCCTCAACTGTAAGTAAGAACCTATGCTAAATGTTTACATATCGTCAGATGATCGGGGGAATCAATTCACCACTACCTCATGTTGAAAATAAATAGATGATTGAGAATCTGATTTTTTTTGGAATGTGGTTATCTAGAAAAAATAAATCAAACTAACGTATTAGGTTTGCCAGAACTGCAGACAATTTCTGCTGATTTCTGTCTCTTGATCCAATTTGCTTCACCCCATGCTGATATGTGACTAACTGTCTGCACATGTGAACCTATGTGCCACCACCGGTGGTCCAATCGGCTACGTTTATCACAGCAGGTAAGCAGGATTTCGCCTTACTTCCCTTTGAGTTGAGAAAACCGAAACCGACCAGTGCCACCAACAATAATAATAACAACGGATGCTACAACTGCCACAACTACTCCTGGCAGCTACTATCACTACTTTGTGATGGTATATAACCGTCTTTCAGTAGCGGATTATTGTCGCACCGTAGGAAGAAAGCGGCAGAGTGAAGAAGAAGAGAAAGAAACGCTTAATCGAATTCAGTCAATCAAACAAAGTTGTCACGTAGTACCTGCCTTATTACTACAGTGGCGCCCCAATGTGAGAAAAACCTCCTCTCGCCATCCTGGCCGACTGGCAGGATAAATGAAGCAAGAGTGAAGATGTCTTACAATTAATTTCCTTTCTATTTCATGTCCGGACTGTGAACGTTGCCTGCAGGGCAACGAAGCTTGTGTACGTGACAATTTTCGAACTCGGAACTTTCGCGGAAATTTACTCCACGAACCATGGAAGCAAACCATTGTGACACCGGCTACCGTCATTCGAATACGTACTGGAAACTATAGTCCCGATTCCTAATTCAACCATTCCGATCTGAAGCGGATCGGAATCAACAAAGCCATCAATTAGATTAGTTTTCCGATAAATTTCACATCCTTTCTGCTGTTGTGTGTGATCGCGTCGCGTCTGCCTCGCAGCTGCATTCGGCACCAATCATTCAGCGCGGTGGCCACCGCATCCCGAACCAAACTAGGATTTACGAAAGGACGTTGCTTGGGGGCTATCGGACTCGCGCTGAAATTGTGATATATATAGTCCCACTATCAGCTTACCCACCGAAACTCACCATCGGTTTTTCGAAAAGCGGCATAAATCATGCGCAATTGGGCATACCATCAAATTAATTATTCCTTCAGACCAGTACGCAATCCAGTGGCAAAGGGCGGCGGTGCCGCGGCGGGTGGCCAACTGAAATTCATATCAGTCTGAAACACGCCGGAGGCAGGGGGAGGACGCGTGCGTGACCATTGAGGACAACTAATAGCCGGAAATATATTGATGCCGTGAAAAATTGGCCTCCGTTTTCCAACCACGCCGTTTGTTACATCTGATTGAATGGAAAGCTTAGTATTTAGCTTTGTTTCGGTGGCAGCTTTAAGCTGCTTTTCTGCCTTGAAGAGCAATAGATAGATGATGCGGAAAATGACTATCTTTGTTCGTTAGCCTAAACTTTCGAATTAAATGAATTTTACCCTAGTTTTCGATATGCATTTAGTTGATGAATTACAATTATTAAAATTATTATAGTCGCAGAAGCTAAAGTTTACGTAAAAACCGACCGAAGTTTCTTAGTTGACCAAGATAAGTGGAAAAAAGAAGCTTAACTTCTATTGTTTATTGTATATCTAATGTCTGTGTTTGTTCCGAGCTTGTTTTCTTCTAATAAAGTCCAGACTTATATTCTACGAAACGTGTCAAGCATTGATCTAGTATGCAGTGCATGCTGTGTACAAGACGTAAACGACGCGTCTACGTAAACACAGTGGAGCAGAAAATTGTGAATCTTGCAACACTAAATTAGGGTACAGCTTATTGCTTTCAAAGTAAAATAGATGCTTGGTGTCAAAGAACAACAATTGAACGTTTTTAGGACACTATCGATTACGAAATCTTCTCAGCTTTCCAAGGAAACCAACAAAATTGAGCTAGCTATCATACTTCTTGTGCTAGACCTCGTTAAAAGAAAACATAACCACAAACAGGAAAACGTGAATAACTCTGCAGTAGTTGAATTTTGGTGATATGCGTAAAAGGTTTTTTTCCATCAAATAGGGTCCTCTATAACCCCTTGAAGGATTGTAAGGGAGCTGCCTAACACCCTGTATTTGCTATAGTGTAATAGCATAGCAAATGTATTTTCCTGAACAAAAGTAACGTGCGAATAAATTCCGTGATAAATATGCCAAATATTTGCTCCGTTTAATGTCCGCTAGTGCTGGGACTTTTAACCGGATATATTCGTGATCCGGTTATCCGAAGCTCGGATCACGGATGTGTAAACGAATATTATTCGGATGTCCGGATATCCGGATACGGATAGTCGAATAATCGGATATCCGGATATACTATCCGGATATCCGGATTTTTTTCTGTCTTTCAGGCCCGTTCGAATGAAATGTAACGCGAAAAATGGCTTTTTCCACAATCCCCTATCCCCTCGTAAGTAATTATTTGCATAATTCCCATTAAACTATGTTCGGATACAATATCCGGATATCCGACTATCCGAAAATCCGGATATCCTGTCGGATAATATCCGGATATCCGGTTGATCCGGATTTAGGATATTTGTCGGATATCCAAGGTCGGATATCCGGATATTTTAATCCGGATAGTCCCAGCACTAATGTCCGCTCGAAGTTTATTCATGCTAAACCAACGAGGACGCTTCAATATCATTTAAAAAAAATATTCTGAATCCTTTAAAGCATCTTCCTGGTTGTACAACAACTTGTCCAGATGGGGACTGCATAAGGTTTGTTTCACTTAGTATTTGGCCGATTCCTTTTATACACTGCACCTCTAGTTGTCATACCGAAAAATTAATGACAGCGTTTCGATCTGGAAGGTTTGTTTACTTGGTGGTGAAGATTTCGTCAGGATTGGTACACGTGTTGAAAAATTATCCGAGATGGAACGCGAGAGACGCGAAAAAATTATGCACACCAACCCAACATGGAATGAGCGCCAAGGCTCTCGAACTACCAAAATCGACTGTGAATACCGTGCTCAAACGTCAAACGAGCGAAGGTCATCAGGGCAGTCCGGAATAGTCCGGGGTCTCCCTCCGTGATTTGGCAAAAAGGTTCAATGCAGCACATAGTACAGTTCGTCGAATCTGTATGCGTGGAGGATTACGGTCGTATCATGCCAGCAAACAACCTAACAGGACGCAGAAACAGAACCTAGATGCCGAAACCCGAACATGAAAGCTACAAGAAAGTCCTGACAGAGTACAACGGTTGTATTTTGATGGACGATGAAACATTCATCGAAATGGATTTATGACAAACCCCGGGTCGGAAATTTTACCTTGCTAACCGTAAGCGGAGGTTGGTAAATGGCTGTTGATAAAGCCTCTGTCCAGCAACTTCTATCCCAACCTCCACGAGGTGCCGACCGAGATACGAGTAACCTTAGCGGAGATTGGGTAACCAACCCCCGATGTAAATTACGGTCGTATACTGACTGGGAAGGGGGATCGTACTCGGCTGTATCCCCATGTTAGGGGCGGAGTTCAAAAGCGTCGGACTCGGAGCAGGCGGCTTAATATGAGTACCACATCTACTACAGTGGCGGCGTGAAAGCAATAATGAGAGTCGGAACCGCGCCAGAAGATACCGGAAAGCTAGAGCTGCTGAAAAAAGACCCCATTGTCGGAGAAAACGACAGCATTGGAAGTGCATTCTTGCGGAGCCGGAAGGTTGCTTCTCCAGGCACGATGCAAGAAACTTCTACAAGAAGATTAATGGAATCATGAACCGAAACGTGTCAGCCATTGTCATGTGCAACAATGGGGAGGGGAACCTGATTACCGATAGAACGGAGGTGACCAGGGATTGAATATATAAGGACGGCATTTCAGCCAAAATCTTAAAAGTCGGGAGCGAACAGCTGTATCGTGCTTTACACCGGATCTTGCTGACAGTGTGGTCCGATGAAGAATTACCCTCGGACTGGTTGGAGGATCTCATATATCCCGTATTCTGTTCCATAGACTGAAACCGTTGCAGGAGACCTTTGTTCGTGAAAACCAGTGTGGTTTTCGAAGGGGACGCTCCTCGATAAATTTCGAAAATTCAACTTGCAGACGCACCATCTGTTCATCGATTTCAGGGCAGCGTACGATACAGTTAAGAGAAATGCGTTATGGCGAACTATGCTCGAACATGATTCCCCAACAAAACTAATTAGGCTGATACGTGCCGCTCTTGAAGGCTCTACATCATGCATCAGGATAGCCGGTGACATATCGGGCTCCTTCGTGACGTTAGATGGTTTGAAGCAGGAAGACGGGCTGTCAAACTTATTGTTCTACATCGCATTGGAAGAAGCTATACAGAGGGCTGGCGTGCAAAAAAGCGACACCATCATTACGAAGTCGAACACGCCTCTAGGTTCATTGGTATCAATCGTAAGGCATTGCAAGAGGTCTTCCGACCTCTCAGGAGGGAAGCTGCGAGAATAGGGCTCATCATTAACTCTGCCAAAACGAAATTAGCGAACGAAGGTTAGCCGTGAGGTAAAAAGACAGATAGCAGCTGCAAACAGGGCCTCCTAAGAATTTCGTAACCAGCTGAGGTTCCGCAGTCTGAAAACCCGTACTAAACTTGCACCCTACAAATCACCAATCCTTCCCGTGGCCACTACAGCCATGAAGCATGGACGTTGAAAAGGGCCGATCGGCGAGCTCTTGGTGTTTTTGAGCGTAAGATTTAGCATTTAATCCTTGGCTGCAAACTAGGAAATCGTGTTTGGAACAAACACAGAAACCCCCATAGAGGTCGCCGACTTCGAGGCAGGCCTCGCACTCGTTGGATGTGTGCTGTCGACGTGGATGCCCGCGAAACAGGTGTTAGGGGAGATTAGAAAATAGCAGCCCAAAACCGAGTGACATGGAGGCGTATTTTTGAATTCGGCATTGGATCGATAATCATAATATCGCCGTAAAAGTAAAGTAAGTAATCGTAAGGGGAAATTGTATGTAGGTTCAAATTTGTTTTCGGGGATAAATTCGCCCGCAAGTTGATGATTCGACATGCCATCTGTAGCTGTGCAAAGAAGACAAAAGTTTTCATTACTGGAACAACCATGAATGGCAAGCTTACAAGGAGGAGTGTCTTCAGGAGATAATTTTGTCTTTAATCTAGTCACACGAAGGCCCCGGGAAGCTCTGAACCAATCTATTTAGCTGTCATTCAGCCTAGGATGTATTGGAATGGTACATGCAGAATAATATTGATGTTATCAAAAAAAAGAATTAATCCACCAAACTGCCCACAGTTTCGTCCCATCGAAAGATATTGAGCGATAGTCAAGCGTAAATTGAAGAAGTGTGGCAAATCAATCAAAACATCATCTTGCGATGCCACTGTGCAGAAATTGATGGGAAGTATTCGACGAAAATTTCGAGTATTTATCAGAAAAGTAGACAAATAATAATTTTTTTTTTGAGCAAAAATTTATTTTTACCAATTTTACTTTATTTTCTCATAGAGAAACCGGAAATTGTATGCGGCCAATTCTGAATAAAACAAACATTATATAGCAATGTTATAATGTCTGAATGTTTATTTGCAAATTAACATATTATTCTTGAGACAAAGTCTAGAACCTCTGTTGATAAGAGGATATAAACATTTGATTTATTTAGTGCACTTTCTTTGGATATTCTCAACGTGCTCTTTGAAAGTAAGACTTTTATTATAAATTAGCCCTAAGTATTAAAGAAAGATAGTCTGCTTCAATTTGACTCGTTTTTAGTGACATTAATCTCTTTTTTTAAATTGTGCAAATTCGTTCTCATTTTTTGATCCGCTGATCCGTGTATGAACAGTAAGCTGAGCGGCGTTTCTTGTTATACACGTTTCAGCACAAAAATTATATAAATAAGATGACATGAAACGAAATATACCATTTCTAGGTCTGGGAACTAAATGAAACCATTTGTATTGAGTCTTCCGCTAATGTATTCGTGGATTTTGTTCATTTTTGCATAAAAATTCAGCGGCAGTCGAAGCTGCGGCAGAGTAAACCCAAAAACACGCAAATATAGGGTGAAAAAGAGAAAAATAGACCCTTTTCCGTGCCTTGGACAGCATTTTTTTTCCTGTGTGGACTCATCACTGCGACCAGAGCTTAGATCTATTGTGATATTGCCCAGGTGTTTTCTGTACTCCGCACTTCATATTATTAGAAGTATCACTATTGAAGTAAGTGATACGCTTATCATTCATATCCGTGCTTGTGTGTAAGTTTTACCTTTCCGTTTCAAGCTTACTACTCTACTATACCGAGCCTCTGTCCCTTCTACCACTTGGTGGAAAGCCTGAGAATAAACCCATGCCAAAGTCTTTTGGCAACCAAATGGCCTGATTCTACTAAGATTCGAACCCACAACCACCCGCTTACCAAGGCGGATTCTGTAACCTTGCGGCTACGGAGCTCCCCTTTGTACAGGATGAAACCACCACCAATCGGTTTATTGACCAATTTTACATTAGAAATGCTATATTCAAGGTTGCTGCTCAGCGGCGTTTATTCAGTGGGAATTCAGGTCCATTTTTCCCTAGTGTGCAACGGTTGCAGCCAGGTGGAAGGAACACTTTCAGGTGCCGTTGAACGGTGAGGAGCAAGACGAGTAACACAGGAATAGGATAAGGATTATGAGCAGGCTTGTTAATACGATAGGTTATCGTCGATAATCGTGATCGCCGATACTGATAACGTCTGCTATCGTTATTGACGATGACGATTGCGTCTTCAAACATTAACGTTATCGACGATAACGATATTTACCTGACGTTATCAGCACACTAACGTCTTTTGCTGTGTCAGAGCAAGTGCACCAGCGGCTATATATCGGTTGCTAAAACTGGCTTGAAAATCAACAAAATAACTGCACCGAGCGTTGCTATTTACTCTTGGGAAATAACAACTCAAGGAAGGAAAAATTCTCGAGTAGCAACGAATAAGTTTGGCAGTGCAATAGCAACGAACCGATCCGTTGCTATTGGACTAAATACTGCTTTGTTTGTGTTGCTATCCAAAGTGAAATCAAACTGCGAATTCGTTTATCAGACGTTATTGATTCGATACCGTCCAGTAGCTATCGTTCTTGGCAATGACGCTAATGTGTGAAGACGTTAGCGTCAACGTCGATAACGATAACAGATAGTATCGTCATCGGCGTTTACGATAAGTTATCGAATAACAACCTTGTATGAGCGACGAACAAGCTGTGGAACCAACAACACAGGAGGAGATTAAGAAGGTGATTAATGAACTGAATACTACAAGGTATACAGCCCTAGGGTTGTATGAAATGGTGACGTGGGACTAAACACTGTAATTAGGGGATTTTTTGCTACAAAATATACAGAGTCTGCGGACAGAATCAATGTGTTTGCTCAGCGACTGTACGTATTTTTATTTTCAGCCTCCCCTGGAAATCAATTGTTGATATATATTCAACAACACTCAAAAATATATCGTTAATAATTGACGATATTATGCCAGTAGTATTTTTTGTGCAAACAACATGTATTTGACAAGGCTCAAGCATATCGTGCTTGTTGAAAAAGCACCAAGAATTTCTCGTAAGGCGTCAAAGGCAGAATTAACTCTGTATCCTCAAAAAACCAAACCCAATAATACTTACGTTATCATAATGAATGGTTCTGTCTTATTTAACTCTGATTAAACTAAAACTATACTTTCAAAATATAATAGAAGCCCTTACCTTATAAGGTTCATTAATTGGCAAACATGAGAAGATATTTTAAACAAAATGATTAACAAGTTCCAGCAAAAAATCGTAGCAATCATCAATTCCATTTTTGTTTTTTGCTTGACAATTTTTTTCATTTGCCTACAACTACATTCGCTGCATGACGAAGACAGCTAACATACGTTTATTATGGTAAAGCTTAGAATAATAATATATCATCTAACAATTTTGAAATGTTGAAAGAAATTAGTAAATAAACCAAAAATTCACAAGCATTTGCAGGCTATCTTCTAGAAATGTGTATATTTGGGAATTTACTCTTTCGATACAATACAGTCACGATTATTTAGTGAATATCGAAGATAAAATTAAATAAATATCCGTCAGATCGACTTGAACTGTCCTACAGTACGGTCGCATTTTACCAACAGCTCGAGGCTAAGTCTTAGACTACCGAGAGACATTAAAATTTTGTTTTTCGCTTTCAACAGGCAATCTTCTTGAAAGACTACCTGTTGAAACGCAAAGTAATAAATTTGTTTTTAACGTTAACGAGTGTTTAGTGAGTAAATTTGGTTTGAGATATTTCTACTTAAATTCTATAGTGAAGTGAAAGTGTAGTGAAGTTTTCCAGTTATGCCTGGAAAAAATAAAAAAGCTCGCTTTGATGCGGCTTCAAGGAAACGTGAGGCATCTCCTCCAAGTGACACTGAAATTTCGACTAACAGGTATGATATTCTTTCTTCCGTTGGGGATCAAGAAATTCAAACTTCTCATACTGAGCATAAAGCCGTTATGAAGAAGGTTAAAGTTCCACCTATTGTGGTATTTGTAGCCAATTTTAAAGCATTTCGATCAGAGCTTTCATCGTTTCTGTCGGATGTGAAAGTTAATTTTCAAATTGGCCGCCAAGGCAAAATTCGTATTCTGGCCGAATCTCTTGATGGCCATAAACATCTTTTACAGTATTTGACTGAAAAGATGTATAAATTTTATTCTTTTGATGCCGAAAACGAGAGACCGTTTAAGGCTGTTTTGAAAGGTCTTTCAAATGACCAAACTATTGAGGAAATTAAACAATGTTTGTCAGAATCACTTGGTTTTGCTCCCAACCAAGTAATTTTGATGAAACGAAAGGCAAATGCCAAAATTAATCAAACTGGAATACACCAGGAAAATTACTTAGTACATTTTGATCGTACCAAAGTAAATAATTTGAAATGTTTGGAAAAAGCACGTGTTTTATTTAACGTGCGAATAAAGTGGGAAAATTTCAAGAGACATGGAGAAATTCATAATCTTACTCAATGTCGGAATTGTCAAGCCTATGGTCATGGAACTCGAAACTGCCATATGGCAGCAAAATGTATGATTTGTGGTGACACTGGTCACACGAAAGATATCTGCCCCGTGAAAGAGACCACTAATGTGTAAATTGTGGGGGAAATCACAAATCTAATTTCTTTAATTGTCCTGTAAGGTCAAAAATTATTGCTTCCAGACAACGTAGGAATTCTAAGCAACCTGTTGTCAATGTGGGTATACAAAAGACTTTCAATACTGTTCAGGCATCACCAGCACTTTCACTAGCAGGTGTGTCTGTAGGTAATAATTTAAATTCAGATAAAAAATTTCAGACAAAAAACCCTGTTCAGGCAACACCAGGCTGTTCATATGCCAGTGTCCTTACAGGTAATATTTCAAATTCAAACAGTAACAAACCATTCGTGTTTGGTGCTGAAAAGTCAGCCAGTATTGATTTAGGTAGTCCAACTCCAGAAAAGATTGAATACCTACAACAATCCATGCTGCAGCTAATGTCCGTTTTGTTGAACTGTAACTCGATGTACGAGGCTGTTCAAGAAGGTATAAAATTTACAACTAATATTGTTATGAAATTGAAATTCAGCAATGATTTCAAATAATGCTGTAAATTTTCTAAATTGGAATGCTCGCTCTTTAAAAGCGAAAGAGGATGAATTTTTCAATTTTTTAACAGTCCACGATGTGCATATTGCAGTTGTGACTGAAACGCTTTCAAAGCCAAATATTAAACTAAAAAAGAACCCAAATTATATAGTTCATAGGTTTGATAGAATTGATTATGCCGGTGGTGGAGTTGCAATAGTTATCCACCGTCGAATAAAACATCGTGTTTTACCCCATCTTGAAACCAAAGTTATCGAGAGTTTGGGAATTGAAATTGAAACAAGTATCGGCATTTTATTTATAGCCGCAGTGTATTTGCCTTTTCAATGCACTGGTGAGCGAAAACATTATTTCAAGGGAGATTTGCAAAAACTCACAAGAAATAAATCTAAATTTTTAATCATCGGTGATTTTAATGCGAAACATCGATCTTGGAATAATGCTCAAAGCAATTCCAATGGAAAAATATTGTTTAATGATTGCTCGGCTGGATTTTATTCAGTTTTATTTCCAAATGGTCCTACATGTTATTCTTCTATTAGGAATCCATCTACAATTGATTTGGTACTAACAAAATAAAGTCATTCATGCAGTGATTTATTAACTCATGCTGACTTTGATTCTGATCATCTTCCCATAACATTTTCTATTTCCCATGAAACTATTTTAAATCCCACTAGATCTGTGTTAAATCATCACAAGACTAATTGGGATAGATATCGTTCTACGATCGAAGAAAATTTGAATGATGATATTATTTTACAAAATAGTGCTGACATTGACAGAGCATTAGATAATTTTAGCAGCTTAATACTCAAAGCCCGGAATTTATCAGTTCCTAAGGCTCGAGTGAAATTTAATGCACCAATTATTGACAGTGAACTTCAACTTCTTATACGTTTGAAGAACATACGGAGACGTCAATACCAAAGATCTCGTGATCCTGCTTTGAAAATTATTTTTCAAGAATTGCAAAAGGAAATTAAACATAGATTCACTCTTTTGCGAAATGAGAATTTCATGAGAGAAGTTGAACAACTAAAACCTTATTCAAGACCTTTCTGGAAGCTTTCGAAGATTCTTAAGAAACCTTTCGAAGCCCATTCCAGTCCTTAAAGATGGTGATTGTATTTTTCTAACGAATGAACAAAAATCTCAAAAACTTGCTCAGCAGTTTGAGAGCGTTCATAACTCCAATTTAAACGTAGTAAGTCCTATTGAAAATGAAGTAAACCAAAAGTATGATCAGATCACCACCCAAGAATTGCTTTCTGAAGAGGTATTGGAAACAAACTTGAATGAGGTGCGAACTATTCTCAAAAAATTCATAAACATGAAAGCGCCAGGAGATGATGGGATTTTCTAAATCCTTATTAAAAGACTTCCCGAAAACTCTTTAAATTTCTTGATAAAATTTTTTAACAGATGCTTTGCACTAGAACATTTTCCTACGAAATGGAAAAATGCCAAAGTCACTCCAATTTTAAAACCCGAGAAGAATCCAGCTGAGGCATCAAGTTATCGACCAATTAGTTTACTTTCCTCTATTAGCAAACTTTTTGAAAGAATAATTCTCAATAGAATGATAACGCATATTAATGAGAACTAAATTTTTGCAAATAAGCAGTTTGGTTTTCGCCATGGGCATTCCACTACTCATCAGTTAATTAGAGTAACAAATATGATTCGAACTAATAAATCTGACGGCTATTCGACTGGAGCAGCTCTACTAGATATAGAAAAGGCATTCGACAGTGTTTGGCATAAAGGTTTAATAACTAAAATGTCAAATTTCAGTTTTCCGCTTTACCTTACAAAAATGATACAAAGTTATTTAACTGACCGCACTCTTCAGGTTAACTATCAAAATGGTAAATCTGATAGATTGCCTGTTAGAGCTGGTGTGCCTCAGGGGAGTATCTTGGGCCCAATCTTATATAACATTTTTACTTCTGATCTTCCTGAATTACCACCAGGTTGTGAGAAATCTCTGTTTTGTGACGATACAAGCATTTCCGCAAAAGGAAAAAGCCTTCGTGTTATATGCAGTCGGCTACAAAAAAGTTTAGATATATTTTCTTCATACTTGCAGAAATGGAAGATTTCCCCTAATGCTTCTAAAACACAGTTAATTATTTTTCCTCATAAGCCAAGAGTTTCATTTCTCAAACCCACCCATAACCACGTTATTAAGATGAACGGTGTGGTCTTAAATTGGTCTGATCAAGTTAAATACTTAGGGCTTATTTATGATAAGAATCTTACTTTCAAGGAGCACATTGAAAATATCCAGTCAAAGTGCAATAAGTATATCAAATGTTTATATCCTCTTATCAACAGGAATTCTGGACTTTGTCTCAAGAATAAACTGTAAATTTACAAACAAATTTTTAGGCCAGCAATGTTATATGCAGTTCCCATCTGGACAAGTTGTTGTACAACCAGGAAGAAGACACTTCAAAGGATTCAGAATAAACTTTTGAAAATGATTTTGAAGCGTCCTCCCTGGTTTAGCACGAACGAGCTACATAGGCTCACTAATGTAGAAACATTAGAAAATATGTCAAGCCAAATTATCAACAAATTCCGACAAAAATCGTTGCAATCCTCGATTGCAACGATTAGCTCACTTTATAGTCAGTAAGATAGTTTTAAGTTTATTTTAAGTTTTGTTTTTTTCCCTTTTTTTTCTTTGACAAGTAGGTTTAATAATTTTCCTACAATTACATTAACTTAACTGCGAAAGCTAATAACATTCAATAATATAAAAAAGCGTACAAATATATATAATAGTGTTGAAATGTCTCCATTTGTGGCAGAACACACAATACTAATTCTGAATAGATATTAGTACATAAATAAATCATTACAAACATTCCCCCTCTATTAAAAAAAAAAATTAATAAATAAATATCCGTTGCAAAAATTTACAATTCCTGTTTAGTACTTGAAGGTAATCATATTTATGAGATAAACTTTCAATTACCATCAACAGCAGCATTGCAGTTTTTCCTCGATTGCACACGAATAAAACTGTACGAACAAAAGTGTACCACTGCAATACGAATAGTACCGCTGCAGTACGAATACAAGTGTACCGCTGAAATGTACGAATAGAAGAGTACCGCTGCAATCATAGACGACGAGAGACCTGCGGTTCTTTACTCCACTGGTAATGTTGCTTTTAGCGGCATGTTTTTTTTCAAGACATCAGTTTTTATTAGGTTATGAAAGCAGGTTAAGAAATTGTTCAAGAATGGGGATTGTTTCAAACTTATTGGAAAACTTTTAACTTCGAGACATCATATTAGTCTAAGCTCATGGAAGCAAAAATAAATTGACCTATTGGGACGGGGAGACTCTGTCAATTTTTATTTCGATATTGATACAGAGAATGGTGCTTATTACGGGAGTCACTTCACGGTGAAATCAGAGTGAAGTGAACAAAATCCTATTACGGGACTCACGTAAGTGAGAAAAACGTCGCGAAGTGACATCTGCCGTGGAATCTGGGTTATTATGAGTGTCATATCAGTGAAGTGAGAACGGAAAAAGCGACGTTTCGCGTGGAATTATTTCACGACCATTTTGAACGGTGAAATGATTCCACGAAGATGCCATAAGTCTTAAAGTTGATTGATTTGTGATCTAATGGTAAATATTGGATTTAATTTTCAGTAACGAAGCGAATCAAAGTTTGATCCGTGCCTTAAAGCGGTCAATTTTTCATTTTTTGCCCGATGAAAAAAATGCAAACTAGTTCAGGAAATTTTCGATACCGAAAAAAACTTTTTTTTTATGTCGAATGTCTTAGAAATGCAGAACACGTCGAGATCTGGTGTTATCTAGAAAAACGGGAAAAAACGACTGTCTGGGACTTAGACATTTTTGAGCTGGGAAACAATCTTATTCCACTTGTCCTATTCTCAATTCCACTTCACTGTCAATCTCACTCCACGGAGGTGATTTTTGTCGCCTCACTTGAGGTGGAATCGGGAATAGGTCTAAAAAAGTGAAGTGAGCGTGAGAGTGAAATATATTTCACCGTGAAGTGACTTTCGTAATAAGCACCAATATCACAGGGAACAGATGGTGTCCATTCACGTCGTCTGTGTTAGGAATGCTCGCATGTGATGGGTTCGTTATTCGCGTAAATTTGTTATTGAAACTATTTACCAATTTTACCGCTAAGCAATGAAATTAGAATGATAAATAGCATATTACAAAATTGTTATACATTTTATTTATCCAACAACATATTGGTTATTGTTATCCATCATGTGGTTATGCTGACGCAACATTTGCCAGTTTTATTTCCAATTATACAGAATTATAGTAAACAAAGACGTAGTCCCACGTCAGAAACGACTAGGCCGCTGGGATGGATAGTATCCCGACCGAACTTCTAAAAGCAGAAAGCGAGTGTTCAACACCACCCTTGAAGGTGCAGTAAAAAAGAGGAAACGTGTAAAGAAACGATACGATCATCACGAAATCTCACAGGCTCCTTGATTTTGCTGACGATATTAATACAGTAAGGTCTTTTTTACGCGGGTTGTTTTTTCCATTGATGAAAAACGGTACAAGATATCGATCTCATTTCAGTCACGTTTTCCGTTTTAGGCCACAAGTAATCATAAATCCGTTTAAAAAAATCACAATTTTTGGTGCGAATACTTAAAATACAAAATATTGCATTTTGGACTCTAGACCTTTATTATGTTCATACAGGATCATCAATATCTCCAAACATAGCATTTTTACCCGTTTCTCAAAAATGAGTCATGTTTAAAAAAAATCAATTACACAAAATGGCATTTTTTGCATATAAAAACGTCTTTGCAGAGCTTCAGTCAAATCAAAAACTACAATTTAAGAAAAACATATTGAAACTTGGACATTTCGTGTGGAACTGCCAGATCTTCTGGAAGTTCGGCGTATTCAAAAACCGATTAAAAACAAACATATAAAAAATACATTCAGAGAGAATTATAATAAAAAATTTCAACTCTTTGTTTCAACTTAAAACTCTTGATGTCAAATACTGTATCAAACATTAAAAAATCAAAGTAACTTTCATCGGAAGTTGAACTTTTTCTATCGGTCAAAACATTGAAACTTTAACTGCCTTTTCTTTTCTATAGAACTTAATTATAATTGGTCAATAAAATTTGCAGATATTGAGTTCAACCAGGTGCATGGCTTGTGAAATTGTTATCAAAGTACAGCACCTACAACCAGAGTTGCCAATAAAATTTTCGATTTAACTGGAAGAAGGCTAAAGAAAAAACTGGAAAAAACTGGATGCCAAATTTTTTTTTCTTCTTCTGGAACTGGATTCCAAATAAATTGAAAAAAGAGCAAAAAAATTATTGTGAGAGTGCTTTTCTGTTATGGGGACTGAATCCAGTGTCAGTTTTTTGTACCGAAACTAAAGAGATAACTCTTCGCAAAAAATTACTCATTTTAATCAGAACTGTTTGGTACCGGCCTACACTTTATTAAAATTATGGACTGAAAAATTTCATCTAACAGCTGCAAAATTTAAAATTACGCAATCAATCTATCTCAAAATTAAGAAAATAAAGCAACATTCTCTTCCGCTACATTTGTGAATTTTAAATTTCAATTATTTCTGACTTCGCTATCTTTTAGTATCTAATTCTTCTAACAATTTTTCAACTTCTACGCAACAGAAAATAAATAGAAATATTTTTCATTGGTAAAATCTATTCGTTTGGTTTCATTTCAACCATGTTATGCAGTCTTTAATTTGACCGTGTTTCGTGTGAGAAGATAGAATACTGAAAATTTACGTTTTGAAAATAGTTCCGAAAATCATTCGGAGCTTCAGTGAATGAAAAACTGGCGGAAACTGGCAAATATCTGAAAAAAACTGGAAGATTTTGGGTATAAACTGTTTGACTGTATCATTTGAAAAAATAAAACCGGAGGAATCCAGTTTAAACTGGAACATTGGCAACCCTGCCTATAACCGAGCTGCGGATTTTTTCTTTAGACAATTAACGTTTAAGACTACGAAAGAAGACGTCAAACATGTTGCAATGTGTTGAGCAGAATTGAACTATTCCTTGTAGTACTTCTGTCTAGCTCGTTACCTGCATAAGCTCGACACCATATCGTGGTAGCCAATGAACTGGAGCTCAGTTGAGCAAACCAATGGAAAAAGCCAACCGCAGCTGCTTTATCGTGGCGTACGAGTTGAAGTGAATGCGCCTATAATTGTTTGAATAACTCCACCGCTGAAGTACGTGCGCTTGCCATCGAGACCGCAGAGTTGTCACAAAATCGATTTCATCCGGCAAGTTTTTACTCGATGCACAACACACCGAGCGTTCCGAAATCGTTCCAAATTCGCTTGATTGCACCACCGAAGGGCTCGCCCCAGCTTCGGCACCAAATCCGTGAACTATCTAGTCTAGTGTTGTCTATAACCGTTTTCGCCACCATTGTTGCCACCGTTCGCCATCGTTTATTCCACCCTGAGCCTGCCCTCCTCCTGGGTCCGCATCCCCGAGGTAAATAAAGTGGAAACAACTTTTATTGGTTGCATTTGCGTTTCTCCCGTGTACGTCTCATCCCGCAATTCGGGTGGCAAAATCTTTTCCATTCTCTGCTCGGACCAGTTCATCCTTCGACACCTCCCGGCCAAACGCGGGTGTTTTTGCAACCAGACAAAAAGTTTCTTTAAACAAAGTTTCTACCCCCTTCTCCTGTCTACCACCGCTTGAGTACGTACTTTTAGTGATTCGCAATTTCGGTGCGATTCTGCAAATTGCTCGCCTCATCGACTCCTCCTCAGGCACTCTGGTAATGATAGAGTACGATGGAAGGATTCGGCTCGTCGAGTTCTGCTGTTGTGACTGAATGGCGGTGAAAATTTGTATCAGCTTTTGGCATTGTACATCACACTACAAGTTTCCCTTCAAGGTGGCATATTTTCTGTTAGTACCCGTCATCAACTCTGATCTACTCTATCACACGCAAAGCACAACCCATCAGAAGCATTTATTCAACTCGCATCATCAACATGAATGCCCTCCAGGATCAAACCAAGCTTCGACTCGAATGAGTTCACTAGAGCCATAACATGTTCGGCATCTCGCTAGTTTACATATTTATTCGCTCGAAAACGACTGTTTCATCCCTTTTGCTGCTTTCCGGCCACGGTACCGGTTCTTTGTCTCAGGAAGCGAGACATTCGCTGGAACCAGTGACACAAATGCCGCAGCAGAAGCGAGTAGGTACGGTAAGCATGGGAAGATTTTATGTAGTTTATTTCGACCTCGCCGTTCCCAGGTGGGCTCCCCTCGGTTTTCCTCGGGAGAAAAGTACACGTTACTGGCACACTTTTCTGGATATCTTCGGATTCGGATGCACTTTTGTGTCGTTCCGTTGATAGCCCGAGCCAGACGACGACGTCGAACGAATCATCGGAACGGACCGCTCTTGCGCTGGACGTGCGGACGGAAGGTGAAAAGCGGGCAGATTTTTTTTCCTTCCACCGCTTGCCTTTCTGTTGTTCTATTTAGTTTTATTTGAAATAGGATGAAATTTATGAAGCATTAAATGGATTTCTGCTTTCGTTCTTTTTTTTCTCATTTTTTTCTCATTTTAATTCAAATAAAAACACTACGAAGTCGAATTCCTAGGTGCAGATTGCCTGCGGAAGCACACTGTCGATAGAACACCGAGCAGGAACCAGCTATAGCTTCGAAGCTTGACCTGAATCGGACAGTGGAGAGTTTAGCATGGCACATGGCTTTGAAAAGTACAGTCAGGGTACTGTTCCAGGCGAATTCGTTATCGATTCGGAGAATTATTTTAAATATTTGATTAATATGATATCGTTCTATTCGATTGAAACTGACCTTACCGATTGAAAGGGTCGTTTCATTCAGTAAAGAGTTCCACATTTTACTCAAAATACTCGTATATTATTTTAATTTATAAACCAAATATTCTGCTCAAAATTAAAATAATTGAAGAGGTTGTTGATATAAAATTATGACAGCTTTTTTCGCCTCGAACAGTCACCGGGCGCGGACGCGTTTGCTTTTCGCTCCGCAATTAACTTGTATAGTATACATTTTTTTTTGTTTTTTTTTCACACCTTGACAACGTCGCGTGTTTTTGCTGACCGTGTCGTAACTCTTCCGCTTAGTGTATTAACGTAAATAACCATGCCGTGCGGTGTAAATTCGTGCAGCATGAACGACGACCGCTTTCTTTGGAAGTGCGAGTTCTGCAGTAGAACTTACCATGCTGCGTGTATCGGCGTACAACGACACTGCGAACTTTTCATCACATCTTATATGGCGCCAGTGTGTACGGAATGTCAAGGAATTCCCCGGAAGGAAGCTGCTTCATCAACAGGAGCAGCTTGTGGAGGCAATACATCGACAGACGGACGCCAATTATCGAATTGCCGCGGATATGAAAAAATTCTGCTTGGTGTCAGAATTGTTCGACAGTATTGAGCACCTGCTTAATGATGTCAAAGAAACTTTGTCAGCGATTAACAAAAGCAATCAAAACATGTGCAGTGCGGTCGGGCAGCACATAAAGTCGTGTGACAATAAATTGCACACGACATTGACCGGCATCGGCGAGTCGTTTTCAACGATGCCACAAAAATACATAAATATTTTGACGAACGGCTCTCAAGCCTGACAAGCAATTTTATTAGTTCAATCACAGAGGCTGAGTCATTGAAACCTCATACAAATAACGACTCAAAATTTACTGAAATACTCGAGGAGGTGAAATTTGTCTCAGGGACTGTCTCCAATCTTCAGGTGACCAACACATGCAGTGCAAAACCTCAAAAAAATCTTCAGGATGAACTAGCTGAAAAATCTTTTACCCGAAAGCGGACCATACATCTCCAGGATGGAGATTTCTGGGTAACAAATGGCAATGGAAGCAGGACTGGTCCACTTATGATGCCAAGCAACGGTCTCGAAGACTACAAGAAAAAGCTGCCGAAAAAGCCAAAAGAAACCGTAAAAAAGAAAACAACAAATCACTCATACCAGCAAACAAAACAACCAGCACAGCGGTACGCAAAACTATCAACGCATCAGACAAAGAATTACTAGCCACAGCAAATGTTCAATTCGCCGGGCCACCCTCATCAACCGACCATCCGATAGCTGCACTTTCTGCTCCAAAACTCATCAACTTCAGGAAAGGAAAAACTATCAACCCGTATCGATCTGAAAAGGGTACAACACAGAGCACTACTTCAAAGTCAGAACCGGAAAATACTGCTCCGCTGCTAGATCCTATGCGTCCACCGATTGTCAGACTAACGGAGCAATCCACTGCTGGTGACAGACGCTATCTGAAAGCACGGCTGCGTGATCACAAAATTATGGATACGGTACGAACTTTCCTTGCTTTCCTGCATGATCAGCCAATAACGGTATGCATTCGAGGAATCACCAAAATTAGTGCATCGGTGATGCTGGCAGCTGAAGGACTACCAACTGACTTAAACCTGCTACGTGAAATTTTCCTGGACGTACATGAAGAACTGGGAATATCACGCGATGACGCTTTAGCAGACCTGCAGTCTCATCGGACATCGTTATCCAGTGAACGAACACACCGCCTACAACAACTAAGGGAAAGCACCGACAAATTTTACAAACCGAGTTTTCGGAAATAACGACCCCTTTCGATGAGAAAGAAGAAGACTTACAGGTAACACTCATCAACCCCCAAACATCAGTGCGTCTTGAACTGTCCTACAGATCAGACGTTTTTTCGGTTGCTTGTGGACTGGTCTTTGACTGCCTATAGCTTCAAAGTTTGTGTTTTGTCAGTGTGTCTTTTAAAGACTACCTGAAAGTTATTTCCCATCAGTCTTTCTCAAGACTACCTACTTTTGAATTTAACATTTGTTTTAACTTTTTTCGTATCACCTGAAATGGCTGGACGGAAAAAAAAACCTCGCATCGCTGCGGGGAGGAAAAGAGAGGCATCTCTTTCTGACACTTCGAGTGTGTGTAGTGACAATCCTTTTGATATTTTGCCTGAGCAAGAAGCTGGTGAAATGGAAGTTATTAATAATGAAACTATACAAAATATAAAATCTTTAAAAAAGGAGAAAGTTCCACCTATTGTGGTAACTATTTCTTCTGAATTTAATATATTAAAAAAGGAACTTTCAACGTTTGTTTCTGACGTTAAAGTTACCTATCAAATTGGCCGTAGAGGTGAATGCCGCTTATTAGCCGACTCAGTAAAGGGTCGTGATCGTCTTGTTCAGTATTTAACTGACAAGATGTACAAATTTTTTACATATGACACCAAGAACGCCAAGCCGTTCAAGGTTGTCTTGGAAGGTCTCACCAACGATCAAACCGTTGATGAGATCAAACTTACTTTAACAGAATTACTTGGCATAGCCCCTACCCAAGTAATTCTAATGAAACAAAAATCACGAGGCGAAAACAGTCAGAGAACTGGAATTTCTCTTGTTAATTATTTAATTCATTTTAACCGCAATGAGGTTAACAACTTAAAATTTTTTGAAAAAGCACATGCTTTGTATAATGTGCGTGTAAAGTGGGAAATTTATAGGAAGTATGGCGGAGGTGAAAAGCATATCACCCAATGCCGTACTTGCCAACGTTATGGCCATGGTTCCAAATTCTGTAACATGGACCAAAAATGTCTTAATTTTGGAGACTCTTCTCACAAAAAGGACACATGTCCTGTGAAAGAGAGTAAAAATTTTCGCTGTGCGAATTGTAACGGCAACCATATGTCAAATTTTATCAATGCCCAGTCCGTTTAGCAATAGTTAAGGCAAGGCAAGGTAAACAAAATTCAATTCCTCAATTAAAACCAACTTCAAAACAAAATTCTCCAAGCGTACCAGTGACGCATAGTTTACCTACTCCTTTGCATACCCGTTTAACTTATGCACAGGTTACAGGTAGTTCGAACATTATACCGCCTAGTGTTGGTAGTTCGAAAATGACCGTTAATATGGGTAAGCAAAACACGCTAGAAAATAATTGTGCACCTATCACTCCAGCTAATATTGCTACCGAAAATATTTTTTCTAATGTCAACTGCCTGGGGCCTATTACGGCAGGTAAACTTTCTTTTTTGCAACAGGCAATGTTCGATCTTATGAACGCCATGTTGCAGGCAAAATCAATGTTTGAAGCCATTCAAATAGGCACAAATTTTACTATTAAAATTGTTTCTAATTTAAAATTTAGCAATGATTTTAAATAAAACAATTAAAATATTAATTGGAATGCTCGCTCATTGAAGGCCAATGAGAATGAGCTTTTTAATTTTTTAACAGTAAATAATGTGCATATTGCAATTATTACTGAAACATTTTTGAAACCTAACATAAAATTAAAATATGATCCCAATTACGTGGTTCATAGATATGATAGGATTCAGGGTTCCGGCGGTGGAGTTGCAATTGTTATTCATCGCCGAATCAAACATCGTGCTCTTCCCCATCTTGAGACGAAAGTTATTGAAACTTTGGGAGTTGAAGTTCAAACTGAACTTGGGATTTTATTTATTGCCGCAGCATATTTACCATTTCAATGCACACGCGAGCTCAAAAATTATTTTAAAGGTGATTTACAAAAACTTACCAGAAATCGTTCGAAATTTTTCATAATCGGCGATTTTAACGCTAAACATCGTTCATGGAATAATTCTCAAAGTAATTCCAATGGCAAAATTTTATTCAATGATTGTTCTTCAGGATTCTATTCTATTTTGTCTCCGAATAGTCCGACATGCTTTTCTTCTGTAAGAAACCCTTCAACAATTGATTTGGTGCTAACAGATCAAAGTCATGTATGTAGTGATTTGATCACACATGCTGACTTTGATTCTGACCATCTTCCAATAACTTTTTCTTTATCCCATGAATCAGTTTTAAACCCTATGAGCTCTGTTTTTAATTATAACAAGGCCAATTGGGAAAGATACAAAACTCATATTGAGAGAAATTTCAATAATGAGCTTGATTTGCAAAACGAAGTGAGTATTGATTCCGCTTTGGAAGCATTAAAATGTGCAATTGTTGATGCCAGGAATTATTCTGTTCCAAAGGCTCAAGTGAAATTTGATTCATCAATAATTGACGAAAATCTTCAACTTCTAATTCGTTTGAAAAATGTCCGCAGACGTCAATATCAACGTTCTCGTGACCCTGTTTTTAAAACTGTTTATAAAGATTTACAGAAAGAGATTAAGCATAGATTTACTCTTCTGAGAAATCAAAATTTTGAGACTAAAGTTGAAAAATTGAAACCATATTCAAAACCATTTTGGAAGCTGTCGAAGATTCTTAAGAAACCTTCAAAGCCTATTCCAGTTTTAAAAGATGGTGAACGTTTTTTTGTATCCAATGAACAAAAGGCTCAAAGACTTGCTCAGCAGTTTGAGAGTGTTCATAACTCAAACTTGAATTTTGTGAGTCCAATTGAAAATGAAGTCACACGTCAATTTGATTTAATTTCTTCCCAGAATTTTTTACCTGCAGAAATAATTGAAACTAACTTGAATGAGATTAAATCAATTATTAAAAATTTCAAAAATATGAAAGCACCTGGTGACGATGGAATCTTTAATATACTAATCAAACATCTCCCTGAGAGCACAATGGAATTTTTAGTGAAAATTTTCAATTGCTGCTTCAAAATTGCATATTTTCCCAAATTATGGAAAAATGCAAAAATTACTCCCATTTTAAAACCGGATAAGAACCCAGCTGAAGTTTCAAGTTATCGACCAATCAGTTTGCTTTCTTCAATAAGTAAACTGTTTGAGAGAATTATTCTTAACAGAATGATGTCACACATCAACGAAAATTCAATTTTTGCAAATGAACAGTTTGGATTTCGCCATGGTCATTCCACAACTCATCAATTGCTCAGAGTTACTAATATGATACGAGCTAACAAATCTGAAGGTTATTCCACTGAAGCTGCTCTTTTAGACATAGAAAAAGCATTCGACAGTGTTTGGCATAAAGGTTTGATTGCTAAATTGCAAACTTTTAATTTTCCAATTTTCCTAATCAAAATTTTAAAAAATTATCTTACTGATCGAACTCTGCAGGTTGTCTATCAGAATTCAAAACCTGATAGATTTCCTGTCAGAGCAGGTGTACCTCAAGGTTCAGTCTTGGGCCCAGTCCTGTACAACATATTCACTTCAGATCTTCCTGATTTGCCTCCAGGATGCACAAAGTCATTGTTCTGCGATGACACAAGCATTTCCGTAAAAGGAAAAAGTCTTCGTGTCATATGCAGTCGATTGCAGAAAAGTTTAGATATTTTTTCTTCCTACTTGCAAAAGTGGAAAATCTCTCCCAATGCTTCTAAAACTCAAATGATAATTTTTCCGCATAAGCCTAGGGCTTCTTTCCTCAAGCCAAACAATAATCACGTTGTCAAGATGAATGGGGTTATTTTAAGTTGGTCCGACAAGGTTAAGTACTTGGGACTAATTTATGATAAAAAACTTATTTTCAAAGAGCACATTGAGAGTATACAAGCCAAGTGCATCAAATATACGAGATGTTTATATCCTCTCATTAACAGGAATTCTAAACTTTGTTTAAAGAACAAACTTTTGATTTACAAACAAATTTTTAGACCAGCAATGCTTTATGCTGTACCGATCTGGTCAAGTTGCTGTTCAACAAGGAAGAAAACGCTTCAAAGGATTCAGAATAAAATTCTGAAAATGATTTTGAAGCGTCCTCCTTGGTTTGGTACACTCGAATTACATAGACTTACTGGTGTTGAACCATTAGAAGCTATGTCAAATCAAATTATTAACAATTTTCGACAAAAATCGTTGCAATCCTCAATTGCTACGATAAGCTCTCTTTATAGCCAATAAGTTAGCAATTAAGTTAGTTGTAAGTTTACTTCCCTTTCTTGACAAGTAGGTTTAAATCCCTACGAATGATAAGTCCTAATTGCGAAAGCAAACAAATCCTAACAATTAGAATTACAAATTTCTAACAGTGTTGAGAAGTCACCATTTGTGATTGGACACACATACTCATTATTTACTAATATTTATCATAAATACTTAAGCTACTAACAAATCCCCCCTTAAAAAAAAAAAAAAACCCCAAACATCGTTAACCACCATATCCCCAAAAATTCCTTCACCAACACAAAATGCGACTGAAATTTTGGTTTATTGTCAAAATTTCAATCGCATGAAAGGCTCAGCCAAAATGAAACAAATTTACAACAATCTTTTAGGCTCATCCTTTTCAGTCATATTGGCGACTGAAACAAACTGGGATGAAAGTGTCAAAAGTGAAGAAATTTTTGGAAATATGTTTAATGTATTCAGGAATGACAGGAATCTTCAAGAATCCGAGAAGAAGTCAGGCGGAGGAGTCCTCATAGCGGTCTCTGTGAATTTTAATTCAGAAACTGTTGCTGCACCTAAATTCAAAGAATTCGAGCACATTTGGATAAAATCGCACATAGCAGGTGAAACACACGTATTCGCCTCTGTGTACTTTCCTCCACATAACGCTAATAAAATTACGTATGAAAAGTTTTTTAATTGCGCAGAAAAAATTTTATCTGAACTACCTCCAGTAGTGAAAGTTCACATCTATGGGGACTTCAATCAAAACACCGCTGACTTCATCTTGGACCCTGAAAACGAAAGCATCCTACTCCCAGTCGTTGGAGATAACATCACTTTGCACTTCATGTTTGACGAAATTGCTAAACTAGGTTTGAACCAGATTAACCATGTAAGAAACCGGGGAAATTGCTATTTGGACCTACTCTTAACGAATATCCATGAAGATTTCTGTGTGACCGAATCAGTTAACCCACTGTGGAAAAACGAAAATTTTCACACAGCAATTGAATATTCTTTATTTCTACATGAATATCAAAGACCCAACGACTGTGAGTATGAGGAAGTCCTTGATTTCAAACTCGCGAACTATGCAAATATTAAAAACAAATTAAATTGTGTCAATTGGCAACAAATTTTTAGAGATGAAGGAAATGTCGAATCATCTGTTAGCGTCTTTTACAAAATTCTGTACAACATCATCTCTCAAGAGATTCCATTGAAGAAAAAACGACGCCACGCTAACACTAAACATCCAGTCTGGTTTAACAAACAAATAAAAAATTTTAAAAACCGCAAACAAAAAGCCCACAAAATTTTCAAAAAACACAATAGCAGTGAAAATCTAGCAATTTACTTGGAAATATGTGATCAACTGAACTTTGCAATCAGTGATGTATTTGAAGAATTCAATGCAAAAACTGAACTGGAAATTAAGTCTTGTCCAAAGAACTTCTTCAATTACGTCAAAACAAACCTAAAATCAGACAATTTTCCATCAATAATGCAACTCGATGAACATGTTGGTGATAACTCGGAGAAAAATTGCAATCTCTTTGCAAATTTTTTCCAGGAAATCTATACCACATTTTCCGAAGAAAATCGCGACCGCGATTATTTTGCATTTTATCCAGAATATCCAAGAAACATTGGTGTCAACCAACTTCAGGTACAGGATGTTTTGCAGGGTCTGAGAAATTTAGACCCTACCAAAGGACCTGGACCTGACGGAATACCTCCAGCACTCATGAAAAATCTTTCGAAGAAACTTACATCTTTGTTCTGGCTGTTCAATATGTCGTTGGAAACTGGAGTCTTTCCAAATATATGGAAAAGCTCATTTTTAGTGCCTATTTTCAAATCTGGGCGTAAATCTGACATACGCAATTATCGTGGAATCGCTATTATCTCTTGCATACCTAAACTCTTTGAGGCAATTGTCAATGAAAAGATATTTGCTCAAGTCAAAAATCGAATAACTGACAAACAACACGGCTTCTTCAAAGGCCGCTCTACATCCACAAATTTACTTGAATTCGTAGATTACTCATTGAATGCAATGGATAATGGGAACCATGTTGAAGCTCTTTATACAGACTTTAGCAAAGCATTTGATCGTATTGACATACCAATGCTACTTTTTAAACTGCAAAAAATTGGAATTGAGTCTGGTCTCCTGAAGTGGCTGGAATCATATTTAACAAACAGGCAACAAATAATAAAATTTAATGGAAAAAAGTCAAATCCCATTAAAGTTACTTCAGGTGTTCCCCAAGGCTCCCACTTAGGACCACTTCTTTTTATTTTGTACGTGAACGACATTTCCTTCATCCTCAAAAATATTAAAGTTCTAATATATGCCGACGACATGAAGCTGTTTTTGGAAATAAAAAGTCAAGAAGACATCAATGTATTTCAGAATGAAATCCACACATTTTACATCTGGTGTAAGAAAAGCCTACTTGAATTAAATGTAAAAAAATGCAATGTAATATCCTTTAGCAGAAAACTAACAACGCCCAAAATTGTAATTGCGTTAGGGGATCAGAATGTGAAGAAATGTGATAAAGTTAGGGATTTAGGAATAATCTTAGATTCTAAACTTAATCTCATCGACCACTATAACACTATCATACACAAGGCAAACAACATGTTAGGGTTCATCAAACGCTTCTGCTACAATTTTCAAGACCCGTACACTATCAAAACTTTGTATTTTGCCTATGTGAGGTCAATACTGGAATACTGTAGCATTGTGTGGTCTCCTCGTCCTGGCGTACATGAAGAAAGAATAGAATCAGTACAAAAGCAATTTCTACTATATGCTCTTCGTAAGCTAGGTTGGACCGCACATCGTCTACCGTCATATGAAGCACGCTGCATGTTGAGTGACATTCAAACATTAAAAGAACGGCGAGAGTACGCGATGGCTTCATTTGTAAACGATATCGTTTCGCAGAACGTTGACTCAGCAGTACTACTTTCTAAATTGAACTTTTATGCACCCATTCGACAACTTCGACACCGTAGTTTATTTGCTCTTAACCATCATCGTACGGAATACGCAAAAAATGGACCTATAAATAGTATGATGAGTTCTTATAATCAACACTGCGAAGCCATTGACTTTACGATGTCCCGGTACAAACTAAAACAGTATTTCAAGTCCTTGAGGCTTAGGACACAAAATTAATTTGTTTTATGTTCGTGTATAGTTTAGAAATTATTGTAACCAGTCTACATATATGATTGACGAAATAAATAAATAAATAAATATCACTGTAATTTTTGTTGAAGGTTTAGGATTACACTCGGTTATAACCTTAAAGTCAAACCAAAATTTAATAAGCAAATTATTGTGACTTCGAATGAGTTTGTGCTTTAGGAAGAGAACTTTTTCCACAAATCTGGTGTGAAGGTTCTCTATTCGCTTGCATCCGGCTGCTCAATACTGGTCTGTTATTAGGATGTCGTAGGGGGCATTCATGGTGTTTCTCAGCAGACCATTTTAAGCTACCTTCAGCTTATTTCTATGGGTCTCAGCACAGGTGTCCCATAAGGGCATAGCATAGCTCACGACCGAAATGACGATCATTTAGAATATTGCTATTAAGCACCAGAATACCTCCGTTATTGTCCTTCAGGGGTAGTGTCGCTATCGGTTTCTAATTCAGTAGCTTCACGGAAGGTGTTTCGTTGTTGGATTATCCTACTCAGTTCGTGGAGGGTGATCGGTTTGAACGGCATTTGGATGTACACGGCTCTCTTGGACCAGGTGCGCGATAGAAAGGTTAATTCGTTGATAAAATGGATAGCACACTTACTTGAAATAAGATGTTCTGCCAGCAGATCACCATTTTTGTTGCAAATTCGGTTCCGCCACAGTATATGGTGGACGTTAGGGTCACTGGCCACCTAAAAAGCACCCCTTCATACCTTCAAATCAGTGTAACTCTTGCAATATTCATGCTACGAGCGACTCCTTTTTCTTGAACATAGCTGGCGGTCTATACTTTCGCCCAGTGATGGCATGAACTCGTGCAAAGTTGAACTGAGCAACACTTTTCCAGATTTGAATCCAACTTGAATCTGCTTCCTCTTGATAATTTGAGTTTTTTTTGCACCGCACACGCTGATCGATTGAGTTTAAATGCGTGCAATGCATGCAGTGCACGATGTATCCAACGATGCAGGCGATGATGTGACGCGATGAGTTTTGTTTTTAGATCGAATTTATGCTTTCAAAGGACAATGCAACAAACTGTTGCAGCAGACGCGGCGCGAATTTCATCGCAATTCGATTTTTATGCAATTGTTGTTATGCAGGATTCGAACTCAAATCTAACTCAAGTGTAATGCACTGTTAGTAGGGTTTACGTGCAAACCGAAAATAAATGTGCAAGCAAGTTTTAAAACTCACTTGGAATCGAGTGCAAAGTCACACTGCCTACTCTGCTTTCGCCTACTTTGATTTGTTTTGACATTTCGTAAACAGTGCTCGAATGTCGACGAACGGAAAAAAACGTGCGCAAACGGATCTTTTACAGCCGCCCCGAAAATCCTCATCTCTCGATACGTGAACTCACAAAAATGCAACAAATTTGCCCAAAATCACAGACTACGAAGTGGTGAAAGGAAAAAGTTTTCTAAACGTTTGAGTGTTGAAAGGAAACCAACAAGTGGCAAAAATATTGGCTGTGAGGGAAGTTCCATGGATATAAAGGAGAAGGTGATTTTGGAGAGGAATCTGAACCTCTCTATCCGAGCTGTGGTTCGAAAAGTAGGAATGTCATCAGGATTCGTTCAGAAAATTAAAGAAGCGTTTCGGTTTGAAGTCCTACAAAGCAGAACGATAAAAAATAATTTGGTAAGCAAATCTTAATTGTATTGCGATTTTTTGACAAAATTTTCATGTGTCGTAATGGACGATGAAACATACGTCGTGGAAGTCTTCAAATGACTTCCAAGATTGGCTTATTGAACTGCAATGGCCAGAAATGATACCGGAGAGTATTTCAAGATGAAAAAGATAGCTATGTTGATCCTTTGTTTTGGCCTAATTTGGCATCATGGCACTATGCTACCAGTAATGTCAATATTGTACCAAAAACCGTCCCCCCAATCGTCCACAGCTACGCCTAATCGAAAGATATTGAAGCGGATGCTTTTCGGAAAGAAGCAGGATGTCAATAATTGGTAGTGTTTTTTTATTATGTCTAGGCACGATTTTGACACGTCCCTGCTCAGTCCGTATGACGTTTAGACAGCTGATCTCCACTTATTGTTTACAGTTCAACTCAGAATTCTTTGTATTGTAAGCGCCGATTTTAATCACTCTCGTGGTTATGCGAAGCAATTTCCCGAAAAAAGCTGACGTTCCGCTGCACAGTGGGGAATCGCTGGCCATCAGCCAAAAAAAAATTTTTCTTTAGCTGTTTCATAATATTTTTCCTTTATTGCTATAACACTCAAGTGTCTAAATCCAAAATTTGGGCGCTATATTATGAAATCTGAATTTTTTATGACTTTTCAAAGCTTGGTGAACTGACTTTTTTTGTCATCTTTTTGAAAAAAAGTACATTACTTTGAAACGCTCTGTAGCTTCAATGATAGCTTGGATTTTCTTGACGTCAAAGAAAAAGTTGTTGTAAATATTGTGCAAAACAAATCCTTTTCATTAGATATTGTAAAATTTGGTCATAACGGGCCTGACACTAGAAAAAAATTGAAAAAAAGTGATTTTTTGTAGAAAAGTAGCTTAAAAGTTTAGTTGCTGCAGTTTGCCACGGTTGTGACTACATTCAAAATTTAGGTAAAAACGTAAGCTTTCAAATGCATACTGTCCGCTGCTGCGCAAAACTGCGCAAATTGTAACTTTAGTGAAAAAAGCGATAGCAGTTTTTGACGTTGGACTAACGTCTATATCGAAGTTAGGCACCTGAATTTGAAAATCGAGTAATTCAACCGGGGAAAACCAGAGAAAAGTGGTCAGGTTTTGAGCGCTTATATATCAGTCATTTCTTTTCAGAATTTCGAGGTTTTGGCATCAACCGATCAGAAATTCTTTTACGGTTGAATTTATGTAACAAAAATAACCTATTGTTCGAGATACACTATTGAAAAATTGATAAATCACATCGATTGTCTAAATCATACCGAGCAACCAATCACCACCTCTCTTCACAAGCACAGTCGACACTAACGGATACAACCGATCTGACTTTGTAAACAGTCTCGCAGCTTTCAACCAATAACGAGCTCGCTTTCGGTAGCTGCAACAGGTGTTTCAACACCGTTTTAAAATGCTTCTTTCATCATTACCACTGAACAGATTCTAAACACCAATGGCTTGATTGATAGGGGAAATATTGCGCAAGATTGTCATATAATAATTTAAATATGTTTTCGACACTAAACTAGTTAAAAGTTGTGTTAAAAGTCGTGCACATTCAACCAATCACAAGCTCGCTTCTTGTTTGCTCGCGGATGGATTTTTGTTTTGGGCTATATAATAGCCTGTGTCGTCTCATAGCAAGTGGAAGGCTTCATCAGTTAACAAGTGGAAGGCCACCAGGCCGGTCTTGTATAATCAGCAGCGGTGGATGATTCCAGCGGCCAAACTGAGCTGCAGCAGAACCAGAGCGGTGGTATCAGGCAGCAGCGGCGGAGGTAGTGGGCAGCTGCATTTCTTCATTCAGTTCGGTTCTCCTTCGATCTGAGTTGGACCCCACCAGCGGTAATCCAATTCAAATATTGTTTGGTGAAAACTGCACGAAACTGCCAGAACTGCCAGAAACTGCACGAGCCAGCACCGCCACTAGGAAAGCTACCGCCATTTAGTGTGTGTGCAGTGTGCACATATAGCGTATGTGCATCTGTATTGCTACGACATTTGCGATGATAGGGATGGCGCTGTTGCGTGTGTATGGCTAGCTATAGCGTGTGTAAGACACTAGCATGTGTAGCATATTATGGCTATTGCGTGTATATCTTCAGCGTGTGTACGGATAGTTATAGCTTGTGTGTGGATAGCTGCTGCGTGTGTAATGATTAGTTATAGCGTATGTATGGATAGTAATAGCACATGGTTGGATAGCTTATGCGTGTGTATAGATAGTTGTATCGGATGTATGGAAAGGAATAGCGTGTGTATGGATAGCTTCGGCATGTGTGTATAAAAAACTATAGCTACAGCGTGTGTATGAATAGTTTTAACGCGTGTTTAGATAGTTATAGCATGTGTGTGAATAACTATAGCGGGTGTTTATCGAAGATTGTTATTGTCATTGAAAATATTAAAATGTTTTAACGAACACAGTTGTGAATTTTATTTTACAGCAGCGTTTTAACTTCTTCAGCCAGTCTTAATTCATCGAGGAAAAATTACTACCTATGAATGATCAACACTTATTTACTAGAAATTTGATTTAGATCAAAACGGGTTCTTTTGAGTATCATAAATTATTGGTAAAAAGAGTTGCAAGTTTTCTCAATGAGCATTCATTAAATTTTCGTTTTTGTTTCTCGGTGCGCGGTTTTGATTTTGTTTCTCGCACACAGAGAAAGAAACAAACTTGTCGCTATCGTGAAAAATAACAAAACAATAGAAATGCTCTAAATCACAACTGAAGAAGTTAAGATATTTTCCTGTCACTCGCCCAAACCTTGATAACAACTTCCGAAAAACGTGTGATTGAGCTCTTGCTATATTGAGTTATTGAACCAAACGTTTTTTTTTTCAAATACATGAAGTTATATGCTGGGCTGGAACTAACCTAGCATGAGTTTTATCGATTAAATGTCAAACAATTTTCAAATTTAAAATTTTCGTTTGAATCGTTCTGGGCTCCAATTTCAGATAGTTTCATAAAGTTTGCTTTTTGCTTAGATAGGAAAATTTTACCAATTCGCTCAATTAAATGATTGTCTTGGTAGTGCAGCAAACAAAGGGTTGATTCGAATATGTATGAAATGACAGCGATTAAATAAAAGATATCCATTCTTTTAGTATATATTATTATTTATAACGTCTCAGCATTCAGAAATGCACTGTTAGATAAAATTGCAGCAAATACTAGAGTTGCAATTCTCTCTATTATTTGTTTTAATGGAATATAAGAACACCGTAGTCCAACGTCATGCGGTCGTGTCTTGAATACCACCCTCCTACTTTTTTTTTCCTTTTTTTTGAGGTTGAAATCTCATCCAGGATTCATTTTAATCATAACCATGACACCCCAATAATGGAAATTTATGTTATCGACCTCAATCCGTAAGAATAAAATAAAAATTTGGGCAAAAATTACAAAATTTATCAATAAAAATTTATAAAATAAGTGTTAAATAAGAAAATCTTTATGAAACTTTTAATTATGTCAAACTTTATCACTTTCTGCATATTTAAAACAATAATTAAAACATTTTACCCCTTTTCAATTTAAGATCATGATATTCGCTAAACTGATTGAAGTGTTAAATACTAGCAGCATAGTCATACCATCAAACTCCGGCTAACAATAGCCCGTTTGAAGATTGCTTTTGCTTCGCACTCGTTGGCATACAAAAGTAAAGCAACAAAGAACAGTCGTCGTCCTCCGCATCTTTTCGTATTCATTTAGAACGTTGTGTCATTCCAGTGTCTTGGTTTTAAAATTCATGAATTCGTTTAATTTTATTATGGAGCCTTCAACTTCAGCGGCACCACCTAATTCAATGTCTAGTAAGTTGTCAATTCATGGTGTTATACATTTATTTGAATGTCCTCTTTCAACCATAGAAACCGGATTAGGAAGATAACATATATATGAATCAATGAAATATCGAAAATCACTTGTGGTCAAAAATCATATAATTCTATAAAAAAGGAAAAAAGTGCCAAAAAACATCCAAAATAAGATTTCGTGCTTTATGAACGGCCCCAAACAAGAAATTGATGCCAAATTCGTGTTCAGCGCTCCAAAATTATGTAAATACCAAGTTTTTGTCGCGTTTATCGACACTTTTTTGCTTGGCCAGCCTTTGTATGGAGTCGCCCCACTGTGCGCTGAGTCAATTGGCGAGAATGGAAGATGTAAGCAATGCAGCGGTTCGAAATGCGCTTCGGAAGTATAGTGAAGATGGGCCTTTAAGTAAAAGCCGAAATTTAGCCAGAAACCAGGTCCAGAAAGTCTTGCATAAACACCAGTAAGAAGAGTGCCTTAGTTCGGGATGTGGCCAATCCCGTATCTGTCAAACCAAGAGCGCCAAAGTTGTATGCTCAATTGCTTTGTGGAAAATCGGTGTGCGTAATAATGGACGATGAGACCTATGTCAAGTTTGACTACAAAACGCTTCCGGTTGATTACGGTTCGGGATGGCCAGACTGTTGACGAGGTTGCACTCCAGGGCAAGAGACAGGGCATACGCTATTGCGCAATCGTCTCGCTCGACGTTAAGAATGCGTTCAATAGCACTAGCTCCATAGCGACTGCGCTCAGGAGCATCCATGTACCGGTGTCGCTTTACAGAATTCTGGAAAATTATTTCCAAAATCGGGAACTTCCTAATAACATGAAGGAGGGTCTGTAGTGCGACCTAATCACCGCAGGAGTTTCGCAAGGTTTTATTCTTTCTTGCCAGCATGGCTTTGTCCATACTTAAGTATGGTGGGCCAGTGTGATCCAAAGCTCAGGTACTACGTAGTTTTCCATCACATGTAAAAACGCCAATATCTCAGCCCCCCTATAAGATATCAAGGATCTTTTTTCATGTGAATATTCGTCTTGAGTCCCGCTTTTTTCAGTTTTTGATAAAAAAAAATTTTAGTATGTGTGTTGAAGGGTTTTATCTAAAAATTATGAGAAAAATTCACTTTTTTGTGATGTTCATTGGGCTCTGTGAGTCAAATAATTGAATGCGATGCTGAACTAAACCATGCAAAATATTCAAAAGCAACCCTACAAAAAAATGAAGGAATCGAACAGATTTGAAAAAAGTGCAAAAGAGTGGGTTTGTAGGTTGAAAAAGTCATTTTTTCATGAATCACGTTTGGGAAACCTGAAAACATTTTTTAGAAAGTCAAAATATTCTACAAAAATGTTATAAATAAACTTTTCTTTCAATTAAGGGCTGAGTACTTTGACTTTTTCAACATTGTTTTTTTTTGGGACAGCCTAATGAGAAGTAAACTTCCACCTGACACAGTTTTTGTCAGGCCATGGATTCGAACATGTGAGGTCCTCCATGTGTCCCAAGTGCGTGGATGCGAACGAAACTGTTGAGCAGTCCCGGAAGAGTTCTCCGGCGTTGCGTTGTGATTACTGAAAGCGGTTGGCTTTAGGTGGCCTCATGTTTCTCCGCCAGCTTGCTGAAGGCGTTTTTTCCAACTTGTCGTCGCTAACATCGGGTGCTTCTGTTTTCTACTGCTTCGGTTTGATGCTCGTGGAGCGTCCAGGTTTTCCGATTGGTACTAACAAGAAGCACATAAAACGATCAAACAAAAAATGAATGATGATGAAAAACTTTGCAATTGTCCTAAATACTTGCGGAGATAACCTACGCCAAAACTAGGCGGCGTGGTGTAGAGTGCAGAATGAAATAATTTGAAAAAAGGGAGCGAACTGTGCAACGTTCGTTTTCGTTTTTGATCAACTGTATAGCCTTCAAATAGCATATCGTTAAAATGGCACCGAAGACAAGTGGCAAGGCAGCCAAGTTCAGACTTCCGTACGCTTCCTGTTACCAGGAGGGCTTAGAAGTTTAAGCACACACGCACTAATTTGAAACAATGTTAATTTTCTCTGCTTTGCAAATTATGAAGTGTGTAACCGAAGATCTACATTTATAGGGTTAAAAAAGTGGCGCTAAAAGTCCTTGAAACAAAATTATTTATCACTAAATGCGATCATATTTTAATGATCGAGCTAGTTTGAATTAAGAAAATAAGGAATCTGTGATTGAGTCATTAAGTAGGTACTATTTAACACCGATGAAACCGCCAGTTGCACGCAACGACACAACTCGGGCAAATCGATTGATAGTAAGGTTTAAAGAATTGCTGCATCATACTCAATAAGTAAATCGCAACGAGCTGAAAATGTTTAATTTATCGTCATTGCGGATAGACATTTGCCGATGACATGGAATAATTCTAGTTCTCTTATTATTTATCCACACCCTGCAATAGAGCTAACAACACATATTACAAGTGAATACACGCACCAGCACACGTACAACTAACTGTTAACAGTGCCAAACAGCTGGAGGCGAAAGTGTGAGCTCCGAACAGAATCATTAACATGTCCGGACATGTTCAGTAGTGCTACAGTAGTATGATGGTGCTTCGCACACAGACGGGAGATCCAAAATCTAACGCTGGTTGAGGGTGTTGCTGCAAAAACCATACAAAAACCTGAAAAAGCTACGTCATTTATGGATATCCCATTAATGAAAAAGTTGGCATAAATCATTCAATTTGGATTAAGTTTTGTGGAAGTTCGTTCAATTATACTGTAATTGCTTGGTTGTCATGTTCATATAATCCAGAATTCATGAAATTACTGTAGTTTCAAACCTGAATATAAATGGCATGCAGTAGCAGTGTTGCTGGAAAATTTCAATTGTGAGCCGTCCGTCAGACATTCAATTAGTTTGGGGTGAATAGCTGTTTCTACAAGCATCGTAGCGCCTTACGGTCTTCAGAAGAGTTTTTTCCAGGAAAATTTCCTACAACTATCATGTATCGATATATTTTTAAGACCTAACTGGGAATTTATAGAGAATAAGTTTTGAAAAAGTGAATTTTCCCATATAAAATAGTATGGAAACTTTAAAAATCGGGCGCAAATCGGGCGTTTCACCGATCGATTTGAAAAGTTACACAGTTGTTATGGGACCCATAAGGAACACGAAAAGTGCATGGGAGCTAACATTTATGTTTTGTCCCACCCTAATGGACATACATGTCAGGAAGCGGCAGTCCCGTCCACTAGTCTCGGAGCTGTAGGCAATGACCCAGCGGCAGCGGTTGAATAAGATGGTCAAGTCCATTTTCCCGGCGAATCGCGACGTGGCGGTGGTGATGGACGACGAGACCTATCTCACCCTGGATGGCAACGACTGGCAGGGTACATCGTATTTCACGTCTCCCACGAAGGAAGTGAGCACCGAGGTGAAGTTTATTTCACAGACCAAGTTCCCCAAGAAGGTGCTGCTGTGGCTAACATTCAGCGAGAAAGGGATGTCAAAAATGCTCTTCTCCGGGCTGGCCGTGAACGGGGAAATTCATAGTACGAAGTGCTTGCCAGAAGTTACGCCGTTCATCAAGAAATACCATAAGGGCGAAGACACGGTGTTCTGGCCAGATTTGATGTCGGCCCACTACTCGAAGCGATCGTTGGAGGAGATGGAGCGGCTGAATATCGATGTGGTACCGAAGTCGGCCAGTCGGCTCAACGTTCCCCAGCTGCGTCCCAACGAGAATTTCTGGGCAAACTTGAAGCGCAAGATCTATTCCAACAATTTTGTCGCGAAAACGGAGAAGGAAATAATAAAAAAACGAAGAAAGAGCTTAAAAACATGCCTGCACGCTTGTTTTCATGCGCTCGCAAGGGCGTAGAGTTTTTTTGCAAATAAGACAATATAATTACCATTAATGGGAAATTTATCCAACTTAATTATCTGTCTTAGTTTTTTTTCATCACCATCTGAAAAAAGGTCATTTTTTTACCGCGAAATCAGGATTTTAAGGAACGAATTTAGAGACTTCGGTACCCATCATGGAATTTCTCGCTAACATGACAATGTGTATTGAGCACTATACAGTAAATACTGTACATCGTCGAAGAAACGCGTTAAAATGTAACACGTTTAACTCGCTTGTCTTGAATAAAGTTGGCGATTTATGGATCCTTTACCATAATGGTTCTATTTTATTTGAATGTTGCTCATGTTCTTCCTCCGATTAGATCCAGTATCGGCCACATATTTCCAAGTCGTTCTGTCAAATCTGCACATTGTGCACTTGAATGCAAATACCTTAGCTTCATAACTTGACTGACAGTTAAAGTCCCCCCATGATAAAAACTTTCACTCACCTGTGGTATACAGAAGGTGTACAATTTACCCTACTCTTTCGATGTCATTCATCAGCTTCATACGCCCTTCCCCTCGGTTCTTTAGCTTTGGCAGCAGTTCTATACTACTCGACCGGCGTTTTGCCGCAAAGTTGTTCCATTAAAAAAGTGCTTACAGAGCACAAACAGAGAGCAATACCGGCAGGCACATCGTAAAACATTCACGAATCTTAGCACGTCGCTGATTGTTTCACATCTTTCTCTAGGTTGAAGTGTACGCGCTTTTCTGTCCCGTCTAACGCACTGCGCGCTAGTACAGATTACAAGTTTGGCGTGCCGAGTTCGATTTTTAGGCTTGAATTTGCTCAGCTCTGCTTCCATAATCACAACTCAAATTAAACCTTTAAGGACAAACAATGTTCACTCTTTCTTTTCTAGTGCACAAAAAAGAAGCAGATAAGGAAGAACAATTTATCATTCGAGACATTCACGAAAAATAAATGTACATGCATCTATTTTCCGGGATTTTTCTGCGCACGCTTCTAGTGAATGTTGTAACTTCGCGAATGAATAAAGAACCTGTACCTGAATTTCGTTTTCAGGTTATTTTTTTGTCGTTCCTAGCACAGACACTCTGCAAGCTGTGGAAGCAGTTAGCACCAAGAGTCCGACGATGTGTACAACCAGGCTACGGTTGATAAAAGATTTAAAAGCAAGCGTTACCTTGGTTTTTCTTTGTCGCCATGCTGCAACCGCCTACCACAATCTTCCCCCGGTTTTTCATCAGAACAGCAGCGGCAGCCACAATTCCAAGCGAGAAGGTGTGTAATGCCATAATAATGGTAACATTTTTCAACGGAGATTTTTAAAAAGTTTTCTCACCGTTTTTACTGCACAGCTCTTGCGATTGTTTTTCCGCCAAGGCAGGTGGACCCGCCGAGGTTCGGCACACATACAGATTTCGTTTCGCAATTTGGAGCTTCCAGCCCAACAGTGGTATTCAACAGAACACGTGCCTTTTTGCAGTCTAGGTGCCAAAAGTAATGCGCAGCCTAGCGCAATCCGGATGAAAACATTTCCTGGTTGCTTCGTGCCGGAAAAAGTTGAAAATCTATTCGCCGATGGTTCTTAAAAGGGAAGGTGGCGTGTGGTAAGGTGCAGTAGGCTATGTATATACACCTAAGCGACTTTCAATTGTTTTTCATGTAGTTGCACATTTAGGCCACTATTGCCATTCGGCTGCCAGTTGCCTGCCAACCGGATCCAGCTGCAGTCGCCAAGTGCCTCCCGCCTGGTGGACTGAAATTTATGTTTGTTGTTGGGAAATTTAACTCGTAAATCATGCAAAAGCGCAAACCGAATCGTGGGAGCATAGACCGGCTTGGGTGGATTGCAAACCCAGCAGCGAGAGCGCCGAGGTGACAGCAGCAGTGCGATGGGGGCCAGAACAGAAGCAGTCAGGAAGCTGCAGCTGCACATTTTCCGGCCTGACAAACAATGATTCTGTGTGGGCGGAGCTGGAACCGCAGTTGCAGCAATTCCGCCGCAGTGGGACGACTTTGGTGGGAATTCTTGTAACTTGTGTAATTAAACGATATTTTTGGGTTTTGTGCTGCAGATTCGGTTGCCAGGGTGAAAAGCTGCCAGAGTTGGGGCTGCATTTGTTACCGGTTTGAAATGGAAAAAAAAAGCTAAGCAATTCTATTGCCATGTGAAGTTGTGCTGATTATCATTACGATTGGCAAATTTTCGATTAAAATCCAAATCATCAACAAGTTTGAATCAAATTAAAAATGAAACTTAACCTTAATGAGGCTGGAACGGAATCGAAACTAAATTAAGGTTGTATTGATTGTAAACCGAAATGGAACAAAAACTGAACTGGAACTAAATTAAATCGATTTCAAAACTGAATTCAAACCAATTCGAATCCAATAAAAATCTAATGCAATCCAAATCAAAAACAAATCAAAAACAAATTGAAATCCAATCCAAATCCAATCCAAATACAATCCAAATCCAATCCAAATCCAATCCAAATCCAAATCCAATCCAAATCCAATCCAAATCCAATCCAAATACAATCCAAATCCAATCCAAATCCAATCCAAATCCAATCCAAATCCAATCCAAATCCAATCCAAATCCAATCCAAATCCAATCCAAATCCAATCCAAATCCAATCCAAATCCAATCAAAATCTAATCCTAATCCAAAACCGATCCAAATCCAATCAAAATCAAATCCAAATCCAATTCAAATCCAATCCAAATCCAATCCAAATACAATCCAAATCCAATCCAAATCCAATCCAAATCCAAATCCAATCCAAATCCAATCCAAATCCAATCCAAATCCAATCCAAATCCAATCCAAATTCAATCCAAATCCAATCCAAATCCAATCCAAATTCAATCCAAATCCAATCCAAATCCAATCCAAATCCAATCCAAATCCAATCCAAATCCAATCCAAATCCAATCCAAATCCAATCCAATCCAATCCAAATCCAATCCAAATCCAATCCAAATCCAATCCAAATCCAATCCTAATCCAAATCCAAATCCAAATCCAAACCAAATCCAATCCTAATCCAATCCAAATCCAATCCAAATCCAATCCAAATCCAATCCAAATCCAATCAAAATCTAATCCTAATCCAAAACCGATCCAAATCCAATCAAAATCAAATCCAAATCCAATTCAAATCCAATCCAAATCCAATCCAAATACAATCCAAATCCAATCCAAATCCAATCCAAATCCAAATCCAATCCAAATCCAATCCAAATCCAATCCAAATACAATCCAAATCCAATCCAAATCCAATCCAAATTCAATCCAAATCCAATCCAAATCCAATCCAAATTCAATCCAAATCCAATCCAAATCCAATCCAAATCCAATCCAAATCCAATCCAAATCCAATCCAAATCCAATCCAAATCCAATCCAATCCAATCCAAATCCAATCCAAATCCAATCCAAATCCAATCCAAATCCAATCCTAATCCAAATCCAAATCCAAATCCAAACCAAATCCAATCCTAATCCAATCCAAATCCAATCCAAATCCAATCCAAATCCAATCCAAATCCAATCCAAATCCAATCAAAATCTAATCCTAATCCAAAACCGATCCAAATCCAATCAAAATCAAATCCAAATCCAATTCAAATCCAATCCAAATCCAATCCAAATCCAATCCAAATCCAATCCAAATCCAATCCAAATCCAATCCAAATCCAATCCAAATCCAATCCAAATCCAATCCGAATCCAATCCAAATCCAAATCCAATCCAAATCCAATCCAAATCCAATCCAAATCCAATCCAAATCCAATCCAAATACAATCCAAATCCAAATCCAATCCAAATCCAATCCATATCCAATCCAAATCCAATCCAAGTCCAATCCAAATCCAATCCAAATCCAATCCAAATCCAATCCAAATCCAATCCAAATCCAATCCAAATCCAATCCAAATCCAATCCAAATCCAATCCAAATCCAATCCAAATCCAATCCAAATCCAATCCAAATCCAATCCAATCCAAATCCAATCCAATCCAATCCAATCCAAATCCAATCCAAAACCAATCCAAATCTAATCGAAATTCAATCCAAATTAAATCTTAATCCAATCCAAATTTAATCCAAATTTAATCTAAATCCAATTCAAATCCAATCTTAAACCGATCCAAATCCAATCCAAATCCAATCGAAATTCAATCCAAATTTAATCTTATTCCAATCCAAATTTAATCCAAATTTAATCTGAATCCAATCCAAATCCAATCTTAAACCGATCCAAATCCAATCCAAATTCAATCAAAATCAAATCAAAATCTAAGTCAAACCCAATCCAAATTCAATCCAAATCCAATCGAAATCCACTCCAAATCAAATCCAAATCCAATCCAAATCCAATCCAACTCCAGTCCAAATCCAAATCCAATCCAAATCCAATCCTAATCCAAATCCGATTCAAATCCAATAAAAATCCAATCCAAATCCATTCCAAATCCAATCCAAATCCAATCCTAATCCAATTTAAATTCAAAACAAATCCAATCCAAATCCATTCCAAATCCATTCCAAATCCAGTCCAAATCCAATCCAAATCCAATCCAAATCTAATCCAAATCCAATCCAAATCCAATCCAAATCTAATCCAAATCCAATCCAAATCCAATTCAAATCCAATCCAATCCAAACCCAATCCAACTCCAATCCAAATCCAATCCATATCTAATCCAAATCCAATCCTAATCCAAATCCGATCCAAATCCAATAAAAATCAAATCCAAATCCAAATCCAATCCAAATCCAATCCATATCCAATCCAAATCCAATCCAAATCCATTCCAAATCCAATCCAAATCCAATCCAAATCCAGTCCAAATCCAATCCAAATCCAATCCAAATCCAATCCAAATCCAATCCAAATCTAATCCAAATCCAATCCAAACCCAATCCAACTCCAATCTAAATCCAATCGAAATCTAATCCAAATCCAATCCTAATCCAAATCCGATCCAAATCCAATCAAAATCCAATCAAAATCCAATTCAAATCCAATCCAAATCCAATCCAAATCCAATCCAAATCCAATCCAAATCCAATCCAAATCCAATCCAAATCCAATCCAAATCCAATCCAAATCCAATCCAAATCCAATCCAATCCAAATCAAATTCAAATCCAATCCAAATCTAATCCAAATCGAATCCCAATCTAAATCCGATCCAAATCCAACCAAAATCAAATTCAAATCCAATCCAAATCCAATCAAAATCCAATCCAAAACCAATCCAAATCCAATTCAAATCCAATCCAAATCCAATCCAAATCCAATCCAAATCCAATCCAAATCCAATCCAAATCCAATCCAAATCCAATCCAAATCCAATCCAAATCCAATCCAAATCCAATCCAAATCCAGTCCAAATCCAATCCAAAACCAATCCAAATCCAATCCAAATCCAATCCAAATCCAATCCAAATCCGATTCAAATCCAATCCAATCCAATTCCAATCCAAATCCAATCCAAATCCAATCCAAATCCAATCAAAATCCAATCCAAATCCGATCCAAATCCAATCAAAATCCAATCCAAATCCAATCCAAATCCAATCCAAATCCAATCCAAATCCAATCCAAATCCAGTCTAAATCCAATCCGAATCCACTCCAAATCCAATCAAAATCCAATCAAAATCCAATCCAAATCCAATCCAATTCCAATCCAAATCCAATCCAAATTCAATCCAAATCCAATCCAAATCCAATCCAAATCCAATCCAAATCCAATCCAAATCCAATCCAAATCCAATACAAATCCAATCCAAATCCAATCCAAATCCAATCCAAATCCAATCCACATCCAATCCAAATCCAATCCAAATCCATTCCAAATCCAATCCAATCCAATCCAATCCAATCCAAATCCAATCCAATCCAAATCCAATCCTAATCCAATCCTAATCCAATCCAAATCGAATCCAAAACCAATCCAAATTCAATCCAAATCCAATCCAAATCCAATCCAAATCCAATCCAAATCCAATCCAAATCCAATCCGAATCCAATCCAAATCCAATCCAAATCCAATCCAAATCCAATCCAAATCCAATCAAAATCCAATCCAAATCCAATCCAAATCCAATCCAAATCCAATCCAAATCCAATCCAAATCCAATCCATATCCAATCCAAATCCAATCCAAGTCCAATCCAAATCCAATCCAAATCCAATCCAAAACCAATCCAAATCCAATCCAAATCCAGTCCAAATCCAATCCAAATCCTATTCAAATCCAATCCAATCCAAATCCAGTCCAAATCCAATCCAAATCCAATCCAAATCCAATCCAAATCTAATCCAAATCCAATCCTCATCCAAATCCGATCCAATTCCAATCAAAATCCAATCCAAATCCAATTCAAATCCAATCCAAATCCAATCCAAATCCAATCCATATCCAATCCATATCCAATCCAAATCCAATCCAAATCCAATCCAAATCCAATCCAAATCCAATCCAAATCCAATCTAAATCCAATCCAAATTCAATCCAAATCCAATCCAAATCCAATCCAAATCCAATCCGAATCCAATCCAAATCCAATCCAAATCCAATCCAAATCCAATCAAAATCCAATCAAAATCCAATCCAAATCCAATCCAATTCCAATCCAAATCCAATCCAAATCCGATCCAAATCCAATCAAAATCCAATCCAAATCCAATTCAAATCCGATCCAAATCCAATCAAAATCCAATCCAAATCCAATTCAAATCCAATCCAAATCCAATCCAAATCCAATCCAAATCCAATCCAAATCCAATCCAAATCCAATCCAAATCCAATCCAAATCCAATCTAAATCCAATCCAAATTCAATCCAAATCCAATCCAAATCCAATCCAAGTCCAATCCAAATCCTATCCATATCCAATCCAAAACCAATCCAAATCCAATCCAAATCCAGTCCAAATCCAATCCAAATCCTATCCAAATCCTATCCGAATCCAATCCAAATATAATCCAAATCCAATCCAAATCCAATCCAAATCCAATCCAAATCCAATCCAAATCCAATCCAAATCCAATTCAAATCCAATCCAATCCAAATCCAGTCCAAATCCAATCCAAATCCAATCCAAATCCAATCCAAATCTAATCCAAATCCAATCCTCATCCAAATCCGATCCAAATCCAATCAAAATCCAATCCAAGTCCAATTCAAATCCAATCCAAATCCAATCCAAATCCAATCCAAATCCAATCCAAATCCAATCAAAATCCAATCCAAATCCAATCCAAATCCAATCCAAATCCAATCCAAATCCAATCTAAATCCAATCCAAATTCAATCCAAATCCAATCCAAATCCAATCCAAATCCAATCCAAATCCAATCCGAATCCAATCCAAATCCAATCCAAATCCAATCCAAATCCAATCCAATTCCAATCCAAATCCAATCCAAATCCAATCCAAATCCAATCCAAATCCAATCCAAATCCAATCCAAATCCAATACAAATCCAATCCAAATCCAATCCAAATCCAATCCAAATCCAATCCAAATCCAATCCAAATCCAATCCAAATCCAATCCAAATCCAATCCAAATCCAATCCAAATCCAATCCAAATCCAATCCAAATCCAATCCAAAACCAATCCAAATCCAATCCAAATCCAATCCAAAACCAATCCAAATCCAATCCAAATCCAGTCCAAATCCAATCCAAATCCTATCCAAATCCAATCCAAATCCAATCCAAATCCAATCCAAATCCAATCCAAATCCAATCCAAATCCAATCCAAATCCAATCCAAATCCAATCCAAATCCAATCCAAATCCAATCCAAATCCAATCCAAATCCAATTCAAATCCAATCCAATCCAAATCCAGTCCAAATCCAATCCAAATCCAATCCAAATCCAATCCAAATCTAATCCAAATCCAATCCTCATCCAAATCCGATCCAAATCCATTCAAAATCCAATCCAAATCCAATTCAAATCCAATCCAAATCCAATCCAAATCCAATCCAAATCCAATCCAAATCCAATCCAAATCCAATCCAAATCCAATCTAAATCCAATCGAAATTCAATCCAAATTCAATCCAAATCCAATCCAAATCCAATCCAAATCCAATCCAAATCCAATCCAATCCAATCCAATCCAATCCAATCCAATCTAAATCCAATCCAAATCCAATCCAAATCCAATCCAAATCCAATCCAAATCCAATCCAAATCCAATCCAAATCCAATCCAAATCCAATCCAAATCCAATCCAAATCCAATCCAAATCCAATCCAAATCCAATCCAAATCCAATCCAAATCCAATTCAAGTCCAGTTTTTATTAATTAGGGTAGACAAAATTTGAAAAAAATATATAAACACCTTATGCGTATTCCTCATTATTAGTATAGAGAAAAATACTACATTACATGTTTTTCAATAGAACTTCTAACATCCGAGTTTACTTATTAACTGACTGTCACGGGGTACCGTAAAACTGCACTAGATAATCTAGAAACTAATTCATATCAATCAAAGAAATAGTTATCGGTTTCCGTTATACTCTACTAAATTTTTTGGAAATAAATATTGAAATTCAGTCCGCAAATATATATTTCGACTGCGACGTACAGTCTTCCTCAGTGCTTATGTGGACTGGTCCAGTCCACATAAGCACTGAGGAAGACTGTACGTCGCAGTCGAAATATATATTTGCGGACTGAATTTCAATATTTATTTCCAAAAAATTTAGTAGAGTATAACGGAAACCGATAACTATTTCTTTGATTGATATCAATCACTCTGCTAAGACGCTCGTTATAGATTTTCTAGATTTGAACTAATTCATGTGATAATCGTCTGATGGCTTAGGACAGCGATTGACCGATTACACATCTCCATCTCCATATTTACAAACGAATGCAAAAGTTTCCGGCTAGTAACGTTTGCAAAAGTTCTACCAACTGAGTCAAGCAGATGAATTATTAAGCTGGTTGCAATGCTTCACCAATGCACCGGTTTACGGGCGCGGAATGTGATTGAATCGATTTCGTGAAACGCTAACAAGCTTCCCGCTCGGCTCAATTACTCTTGAGCTGACGTACGCTAGCCTGCTAAGTGGCTCACGAGGGAGGGGGAGGTTGAGGGGTCACCGAAACCATGTTCGCATCAGCAGAGCAGAAGTCTGCCGTTCGCCCCTGTCAAGCGCCAGGTGATTAACGAGGCGATCTGTATGACGGCAGATTATTCAAGTTCATAGCCGTGATAGCATGCGGCATACTCCAATTTCAATTAACCTCTTGATGGCATCGAAAATACTCGCTAATAGCTGTGTGACCTGCTAAGCCTTCCATTAGAGTTTCCACAGAGTGAGTATGAAACGTTGGCGAGAGCGCCAGCAAAAAGTTCGAAACTGATTGCAAAATTGGAAAATCAAGCACCCTCTCATTTAGCAATTCGTGAAACCATCATCACCCGCATCGTAGGGACTGGTGAATATCCCACTGCACTACATTTTCTCGATTGTTTGCTAAATTTTGAAGTTTCCCAGCAAGTGAAACCTGTAAGGAGGAGTGGGAGGAAGACGACGACGGTGAAATCCTGAAACGAGAGAAAATAACTGTTCACAACAATAGCAATCAATTTGCAGACATTTATAGAATTTGTTTTATTTTTACGGTTGTGTAGTAGTTTCGGGTTGTGATTGTTTCCTTCTCGCTCTGCCACAGTGGCGGTCGAGCTGCTGTTGCCACGGATACTCATCACAGTATCCTGATTCTCATTCAGTTTCCGTGCAAAGCTCACAGTTTTGCAGTTTACGCTTTCGAGCTGTAGTTGTGCGACTGAGTACTGCTGCCATGGTGGTATTAGTGCGTTTACCTGTACTGTAGAGCGCTGTTGGTTGATGACATCCCATTTTGCCCATCCAAGCGACCGACAGAACGACTACCCACCCGCCCACCGGTCGACCACCTGATCGGCTCAGACCGTCGAGAGCAATTGAAAGATGTAATTTTATCGATTTTTAACACTCCCGACGACGACAACGACGTCGTACTCCCGCTTCGTAACTGCAGACTCCAAACCGCGTGTTTGTAACATACGATTCGACTACGACGCGCTAAGGATGAGCGCGTCACAGTTGTTGCTTTCCGCTTCGCTCCTAGTTTTTGTCCTCTCTCTGTAGGGCTCTTTTTTCTCGGTTTTACGTTCTCTCACGTGGCTGTCGTATACTGTATTTCGTGCGAATTAATTTCACTCACGTTTTTCTCACATCTCACGCCAAATACTCTAGAGCTGGTGAGACACTACGAAGTGGATTTTTCTTTCGCTTGTTTTTGGTGTTCACTTTTGATTTCACACTTGCTGACTTTTTTCTCTCACTACAGCATAAATAAAAAAAACTGAAGTTGTGCTTTGCCCAAAAAAAAAAAAGGTTTCTGTCTCTCTCTTCTGTGGTTTTCTATTTTTGCCGTAGATGTTACGCGACATTTGCCAGCCGCAGGGCATAGAGCACGACTAATTCGAACGTAATTAATTGGATGAACTGGGGAGGCACGCACCGAGACTGTGGTAAGTGCTGAACAGGGAGTCTGTTTTGTATTGAAGTAGGAATAGGTCACTATTAAATAGTTTGTTTTTCGGATGTTTCCTGTTAGAGTTTTAAGATAGAACGTGCAATAAACTCAGTTGATATGTAATCCGATATTATATTCAAAAGTTTACTAGATTTCACTAGTGGGTGATAGGCCCCCACAATCCTTAACCCATTCCCGGCGGAGACAAATCAGTTTTATTCAATCATATGCACGATTGACACAAACTGTTGCAGAACTTTGCAGATCTGTTCTCTAATCATATTGAATAGTTTCATCGTGCAAATTTTCAAGTATAATTTTGAACTTAAATTAACGTTTAAATGTCTGGGCCATATGGCATCACCCGCCGGGAATTGGAATCCAGCACTGACTATCGTAGTATTACTGCTGCATCCAAGTAATTTGAGATAGTTGTAAGCAACTTTTTTCTTGCACGGACAAAGTGCTATATTTCCCCCGATCAACTTGATTTTAAGCCTTGCCGATCGTTTTTTTACGAATCTGCTGTAAATCACGTCAACCTGCTTTTCTCACATGGAGCAAAAGCAGCGTTTACTTTTACGAAAACTTTAGCGGCTTGGCGTTTCTATAAAGTTAACGGAATTGCTTATTTTTCATTTTTCCAATAGAGCTCTTCGTGTGCAGATTGATTCTTCTTTTTCGTCCCAGTTCATCGGAGTCTCCTGTGTTCCTCAAGGCAGCAATTTAGGCCCTCATTTTATTTTTTAACGACATCGTCTTGCTATTTGGAGCCGGCTGCCAATTGATGTACGCTGATGATCTAAAATTATATTTAGTAGTTCAAACTGTTGATGACTGCAAACGTTTACAAGTGCTGTTGGAGGCTTGTCTTACAGTTTTTAAATTTCTAGTTATGACCTTTCACCGAAAAAGCAGTTTGATAGCTTTCAGTTACCCGAGCCGATAGCCCTTAAGGGGGAAGACCAAGTCAACCAACTTGGTGTCCTACTCAATGATAAGCTTACTTCTAATCAGCATCGCTCGGTTGTTATCTCGGAAGCTTCACGTCAACTTCGATTTATCGTTATAACTGCTTGCGATAATAAAAAAAAATAAATCGACAACCAAGCCAAATTATGATGCAATTTTTTTTCAATAATTTTCAAGATTCAAATTTAGGTATGATCAGATAATAGAGACAAGAAAATTAAAAAAAAATGATCAAGGTCAAATCAATCGAATACTCTGGTCAAAAATCGATTCAACGCACGAAAATTCACCATCATAAATTAAAATAAAATTTGAAGCTGGTAAAAGAAATAAAAGTTTCCATGAAAATAATAATAATAAAACAGAAAAAACATCAAAATGAGATCAGAATCTCGAAAAACGCTTCAAAGGTCAGAAAAGGCCAGAATAGAAAATGATTTTATATTGAGTTCAGATTGGCCGAAAAGTGATTTCAAAGGCCAGAAAAAAAATTGAAAATAATCCTGAATTGAGCTCAGATTCTAAAGGCCAGAAAAAGCAACAAAAGAAAATGATCTAAAATTAAGCTCAAATTCGCAAAACAAAAATGCTTTGAGAGCAAAAAAATCACAGGAGGGTTGTGTGCAAAGCCACGACCGCAAGGTTGAAGTGGAATACTTTTACACAGCTCTACTTACGGCTGTACATTAACCTAGGGCCGGCGAATCGGTTCGCGCCGCTTTTCGCGTTTAGCCTGGCCTAATGCGCACGGCCAACACAATAGAAAGGTGTTTTCATATGAAAATTAGACATGGCTTTACTGGAGTAAGTGTTGGCAAATGCATCTACCGCTAATACCGCCGCTATCGTACGGAAGCGCGTCGTTTCATGTGGGGAATAATATCAACAACAAAAAATGACGCGCGTCTAAGAACACCCGAACTGTTTCGCCATGCCGCTTCCATTTACTTCCTTATAACATCGGCCTAATGGAAGTATCGGCTGCACCTACCGCTGAGGCTGTTACCATACTGCTACTGGCACCCAAAGCTATTAACTCTTCAAATTAAGTGTTTTATTTGTCCTCAAAAGAACAATTGTTCAATTCCATATCGGATATGATGCAATCGCATCTGTGTAATATTACCGACAGTAATATTCTTCTGAACAAAATGATCCATCTTTTCCATTAGAGAAAGTGCTGGCTGATGTACCGCAAAAATCTCGCCCGATCGCTTGCGTTGGCGTTCAGCCTGACAGAGGCCTGAGACGTGGTGACCAACCACAGGGCACGTGATTTGTTTAATTTGAAGGCAGCCACAGGCGCAACCCGCTGCTATCTTTTGTTACTGCTGAGTGCTGATATCTGCTGCTACTGCTGTCAACGTTGGGACGGTCCATCCAGCTCACCATCCGACTGATGAATGTAGCTAGTTTTCTCAAAAAAACTCTTTTATAGCCGAAGGGTGCTACGAAATAGGCCACGCCTTTCTTTTCAGTTGTACCATTTTCTAATGTTCTTTAGACGAATTATTCCACAATTCGCATTTGATTTTTGTATCCAGCGAATAAACACCGATGGTGCTCTCACACACGCAACGATTCAACCCCTAACCGTATTGCGGCTTATAACATCAAGCGATTTCGTTTGCTCGCTGTTGCGTGTTGCATCATGTTGCAACTTGGCAGGTGCGAGACGACGAAATTCTGTTCCTGCTGATTGATTGAATCGATTTCATATTAGCTCTGCATAGTCGAACTTACTGCTTTTGTGAATGCGTTCTAACAGGGTAGTTTGTTATTCAAAGTCGGTTATGCTGATCGCAGCCTTTGCGCTGTTCCTACAGTGGGGGGTTTACTAAATAAAGTAAAAATTAGACAGCTACAACAGAATTTGATTGCATCCCGCACAGAATGTCTGCTTGTGTTGAAGCCAGAAAATTATTAACCTTCAATTACTTGTTTAGTTGCCTTGAAAAAGGCATTTTGCGGTTCAAAATCGGTGGCTGATCGCAACCTTTGAGCTGCCCTAACAGTGGGGGAATTAAGATGCACGGACAACATGCACTGTATGAATTGGACGGGCGCGACAGATTTAAGTTGCTAGGATCCAACAAAGAATGCTTGCTTGCGTTGTCAAAAATTATTAACTTTCAATGACTTGTTTATTTGCCTTGAAAAGGCATTTTGATGTTTAAAATTGGATTTCCTGATGGCAATCTTCATGCTGCCCCAACACGGGGGGAATAATGGCAGTCTGGCGACATACGCTGAGAAGAACCGCGTTGCTCCTGAGACGTGGTGACCAACCACAGGGCTAGTGCTGCTGCTAAGGCAGGACGACTGCTGTTGTCGCTGTCTAGAACTATTACGAGCGGCTTCGACTGAAACAGGCTCTTATATAGGCCAAATAGCATGTTTTCAATTGCAAGGTATATGATTCTGTCGACCATGCTTGGGAAGCAATCATATAACGACCAATCAGAGGTCGAATTTTTCGTTTTGACAAGGCTTGACTATTTTCAACAGTACAATAGTGTGAATAATAAAATTGCAATTGTCTTCATTTGGGAAATATTTTAGAAGATTTTCCAATCTATTGCTGCAAGAACGAAGGAAATCCATCTAATACTAACCGATTTATCAGCATTTGAAATTGGACATATTTTTCACTTTTTTCGGTTTTAGATTTTCATTTCACATCCTTATGTAGCCGAACTTCCTGAGAGAAGTATTCTACTTCAAAAAAAAAAAAAAATGAAAACGATAGATTTAAGGGGTTATATACCTTTTAAGTTTTCAAAAAATATTGCATTATTTTTTTTTTTGTACTTCAAAACTTCTTGAGAACATTTCCACAAATTTTCATGAAGATTTGAGCAATAGGGGTAAGTTAGAGCGATTTGAAGCGCGCCTTGTCACAGCAGCATAAAAAATATATTCGGGGGAACGGCCATTACTCAAATTAATAATTGGTATTTCTTAAGAACAAACGTGTTTTTTCTGTTGAATAACTGAACTTCCAGAAAAATACTACTTCTATGCAATTAAAAAGGTCACGGTGTTCCAAATACCGTTATTATAAAATAAAATACGCCATCAAAACTGTTAATGTCAGTTGGTTTGTAGCACTGCCCTGTACCTCTGAACCAAATTTGAAAATCATCGTTGGACTAATTTTTGAGTTAAGCCCTTCTTTAGTTTTAGGGAGGGTTTCTCAAACAAATATACTTAAACAACCCTTCCAAAACGAACAATAATCATAGAAGGAATGGTTTTACAGGTAACATATGCCCTCGACGACCTTTCTGGAACATTTGAGCTGTATAAAGGCAATCGGACAATTATTTGGATTGAAGAACCCCGGGTAAAATACAAAAATTGCCATTTTACCCGGGCCTGAACCAAAAACATTTTTTGACACCTCAGTTTACTGGAATTTCAAAGCTACGTACCGCACCCAAAAGCAACACCAACATCAGCAGGTTCGGTGACACCTGTCAGTTCTTGAAAAGGTCTATAGTGAATCCACAGATAAACAGACGTGTCACTCAATAATGATTTCTTTGTCCAATCCGTTTTTACGAAGTATAAAGTATAACGTTGCGAACGAGGACGAGGATTCTCAAGGTTTTTTTCGAAGAGGTATATTCGTTCGTCTGTGGTAAATCTATCAATATTATTTGTTATGCATATTCGTGGATATATTTGGGAAATAGCAATGTTTTTTCGAACAATGCACGAACTTCGTTTTAGAAACAGGAGCAGAATCGAATAAAAAACATGTTGTGTAAGCCCTTTTTTTCATTAATGTTTTATTTATTAGACATGATGAATGGAGCATATACAGTCATGGAGAAAATAATAAATACACTTGCAGTGTTGGATAATTTTTCGTATTTGCGCACTTTTTTTTTTTTTTTAAGGGGGGATTTGTTAGTAGCTTAAGTATTTATGATAAATATTAGTAAATAATGAATATGTGTGTCTAATCACAAATGGTGACTTCTCAACACTGTTAGAAATTTGTAATTTTAATTGTTAGGATTTGTTTGCTTTCGCAATTAGGACTTATCATTCGTAGGGATTTAAACCTACTTGTCAGAAAAGGGGAAGTAAACTTACAACTAACTTAATTGCTAACTTATTGGCTATAAAGGGAGCTTATCGTAGCAATTGAGGATTGCAACGATTTTTGTCGAAAATTATAAATAATTTTATTTGACATAGCTTCTAATGGTTCAACACCAGTAAGTCTATGTAATTCGAGTGTACCAAACCAAGGAGGACGCTTCAAAATCATTTTCAGAATTTTATTCTGAATCCTTTGGAGCGTTTTCTTCCTTGTTGAACAGCAACTTGACCAGATCGGTACAGCATAAAGCATTGCTGGTCTAAAAATTTGTTTGTAAATCAAAAGTTTGTTCTTTAAACAAAGTTTAGAATTCCTGTTAATGAGAGGATATAAACATCTCGTATATTTGATGCACTTGGCTTGTATACTCTCAATGTGCTCTTTGAAAATAAGTTTTTTATCATAAATTAGTCCCAAGTACTTAACCTTGTCGGACCAACTTAAAATAACCCCATTCATCTTGACAACGTGATTATTGTTTGGCTTGAGGAAAGAAGCCCTAGGTTTATGCGGAAAAATTATCATTTGAGTTTTAGAAGCATTGGGAGAGATTTTCCACTTTTGCAAGTAGGAAGAAAAAATATCTAAACTTTTCTGCAATCGACTGCATATGACACGAAGACTTTTTCCTTTTACGGAAATGCTTGTGTCATCGCAGAACAATGACTTTGTGCATCCTGGAGGCAAATCAGGAAGATCTGAAGTGAATATGTTGTACAGGACTGGACCCAAGACTGAACCTTGAGGCACACCTGCTCTGACAGGAAATCTATCAGATTTTGAATTCTGATAGACAACCTGCATAGTTCGATCAGTAAGATAATTTTTTAAAATTTTGATAAGGAAAATTGGAAAATTAAAAGTTTGCAATTTCGCAATCAAACCTTTATGCCAAACACTGTCGAATGCTTTTTCTATGTCTAAAAGAGCAGCTCCAGTGGAATAACCTTCAGATTTGTTAGCTCGTATCATATTAGTAACTCTGAGCAATTGATGAGTTGTGGAATGCCCATGGCGAAATCCAAACTGTTCATTTGCAAAAATTGAATTTTCGTTGATGTGTAACATCACTCTGTTAAGAATAACTCTCTCAAACAGTTTACTTATTGAAGAAAGCAAACTGATTGGTCGATAACTTGAAACTTCAGCTGGGTTCTTATCCGGTTTTAAAATGGGAGTAATTTTTGCATTTTTCCATAATTTGGGAAAATATGCAATTTTGAAGCAGCAATTGAAAATTTTCACTAAAAAATCCATTGTGCTCTCAGGGAGATGTTTGATTAGTATATTAAAGATTCCATCGTCACCAGGTGCTTTCATATTTTTGAAATTTTTAATAATTGATTTAATCTCATTCAAGTTAGTTTCAATTATTTCTGCAGGTAAAAAATTCTGGGAAGAAATTAAATCAAATTGACGTGTGACTTCATTTTCAATTGGACTCACAAAATTCAAATTTGAGTTATGAACACTCTCAAACTGCTGAGCAAGTCTTTGAGCCTTTTGTTCATTGGATACAAGAAAACGTTCACCATCTTTTAAAACTGGAATAGGCTTTGAAGGTTTCTTAAGAATCTTCGACAGCTTCCAAAATGGTTTTGAATATGGTTTCAATTTTTCAACTTTAGTCTCAAAATTTTGATTTCTCAGAAGAGTAAATCTATGTTTAATCTCTTTCTGTAAATCTTTATAAATAGTTTTAAAAACAGGGTCACGAGAACGTTGATATTGACGTCTGCGGACATTTTTCAAACGAATTAGAAGTTGAAGATTTTCGTCAATTATTGGTGAATCAAATTTCACTTGAGCCTTTGGAACAGAATAATTCCTGGCATCAACAATTGCACATTTTAATGCTTCCAAAGCGGAATCAATATTCACTTCGTTTTGCAAATCAAGCTCATTATTGAAATTTCTCTCAATATAATTTTTGTATCTTTCCCAATTAGCTTTGTTATAATTAAAAACAGAGCTCATAGGGTTTAAAACTGATTCATGTGATAAAGAAAAAGTTATTGGAAGATGGTCAGAATCAAAGTCAGCATGTGTGATCAAATCACTACATACATGACTTTGATCTGTCAGCACCAAATCAATTGTTGAAGGGTTTCTTACAGAAGAAAAGCATGTAGGACTATTCGGAGACAAAATAGAATAGTATCCTGAAGAACAATCATTGAATAAAATTTTGCCATTGGAATTACTTTGAGAATTATTCCATGAACGATGTTTAGCGTTAAAATCGCCGATTATGAAAAATTTCGAACGATTTCTGGTGAGTTTTTGTAAATCACCTTTAAAATAATTTTTGAGCTCGCGTGTGCATTGAAATGGTAAATATGCTGCGGCAATAAATAAAATCCCAAGTTCAGTTTGAACTTCAATTCCCAAAGTTTCAATAACTTTCGTCTCAAGATGGGGAAGAGCACGATGTTTGATTCGGCGATGAATAACAATTGCAACTCCACCGCCGGAACCCTGAATCCTATCATATCTATGAACCACGTAATTGGGATCATATTTTAATTTTATGTTAGGTTTCAAAAATGTTTCAGTAATAATTGCAATATGCACATTATTTACTGTTAAAAAATAAAAAAGCTCATTCTCATTGGCCTTCAATGAGCGAGCATTCCAATTTAATATTTTAATTGTTTTATTTAAAATCATTGCTAAATTTTAAATTAGAAACAATTTCAATAGTAAAATTTGTGCCTATTTGAATGGCTTCAAACATTGATTTTGCCTGCAACATGGCGTTCATAAGATCGAACATTGCCTGTTGCAAAAAAGAAAGTTTACCTGCCGTAATAGGCCCCAGGCAGTTGACATTCGGAAAAATATTTTCGGCAGCAATATTAGCTGGAGTAATAGGTGTACAATTATTTTCTAGCGTGTTTTGCTTACCCATATTAACGGTCATTTTCGAACTACCAGCACTAGGCGGTATAATGTTCGAACTACCTGTAACCTGTGCATAAGTTAAACGGGTATGCAAAGGAGTAGGTAAACTATGCGTCACTGGTACGCTTGGAGAATTTTGTTTTGAAGTTGGTTTTAATTGAGAAATTGAATTTTGTTTACCTTGCCTTGCCTTAACAATTGCTAAACGGACTGGGCATTGATAAAAATTTGACATATGGTTGCCGATACAATTCGCACAGCGAAAATTTTTACTCTCTTTCACAGGACATGTGTCCTTTTTGTGAGAAGAGTCTCCACAATTAAGACATTTTTGGTCCATGTTACAGAATTTGGAACCATGGCCATAACGTTGGCAAGTACGGCATTGGGTGATATGCTTTTCACCTCCGCCATACTTCCTATAAGTTTCCCACTTTACACGCACATTATACAAAGCATGTGCTTTTTCAAAAAATTTTAAGTTGTTAACCTCATTGCGGTTAAAATGAATTAAATAATTAACAAGGGAAATTCCAGTTCTCTGACTGTTTTCGCCTCGTGATTTTTGTTTCATTAGAATTACTTGGGTAGGGGCTATGCCAAGTAATTCTGTTAAAGTAAGTTTGATCTCATCAACGGTTTGATCGTTGGTGAGACCTTTCAAGACAACCTTGAACGGCTTGGCGTTCTTGGTGTCATATGTAAAAAATTTGTACATCTTGTCAGTTAAATACTGAACAAGACGATCACGACCCTTTACTGAGTCGGCTAATAAGCGGCATTCACCTCTACGGCCAATTTGATAGGTAACTTTAACGTCAGAAACAAACGTTGAAAGTTCCTTTTTGAATATATTAAATTCAGAAGAAATAGTTACCACAATAGGTGGAACTTTCTCCTTTTTTAAAGATTTTATATTTTGTATAGTTTCATTATTGGTAACTTCCATTTCACCAGCTTCTTGCTCAGGCAAAATATCAAAAGGATTGTCACTACAGACACTCGATGTGTCAGAAAGAGATGCCTCTCTTTTCCTCCCCGCAGCGATGCGAGGTTTCTTTTTCCGTCCAGCCATTTCAGGTGATACGAAAAAAGTTAAAACAAATGTTAAATTCAAAAGTAGGTAGTCTTGAGAAAGACTGATGGGAAATAACTTTCAGGTAGTCTTTAAAAGACACACTGACAAAACACAAACTTTGAAGCTATAGGCAGTCAAAGACCAGTCCACAAGCAACCGAAAAAACGTCTGATTTGTAGGGCAGTTCAAGACGCACTCGCGTATTTGCGCACTGATTTTAATTGTTGTATGATGTTATGTTACGTCTTTATGAACTGCAGACACTCTTTTTAAAAGCGGCACGGAGAAATAACTGGAGAAATTTCTTTGTCGGTGATTCTAAAATTCTTTTGCGTGAGTTAGTGTTTTAAAGTGGCGACAAAAATAAATACACTATTGAAATATATATACAAAACAATCCAAATTAGCTTTATTTCTCTACACATTGTTATCAAAGTGTTTTTCACGTTACAAAACTCACTTTCAAAATTTTGTGGCCTGTTTTTTGTTTTGTAAAGCCATATTCAATCTTCGTGGAATGTTTACCCCCAGGTTTTCACGAGTAGAAGCTGAACTAGCATCTCACGCTGCCTGTCCGACGTTCCATAAGTCTGTTTTATTCTTTGGATGGTGCTTTGCAACCTAGACTTTCCCAATCTTCCATAGAATTTCTAAAGGATTTAAATTAAAAGTCTGCGCTGGTCAAAACTGCCTTCAACCCACAATTAACCACGAAAGTATTAAAATTTGGAAGTGACCACAAAACGGTGTAATACTGTTTTCTGATGCTGGTATGGAACCCATTGATTTTATAGCATAGACTATGAAAACTAACGACTGTGTAGATGTTTTACGTAGCGCAAGGCTCCCGTATGCCAAAGAAAACATGCTTCTTCGTTGGAGAGTAACGATCCTAAACATACAGCATTGACCACACGAAGATGATTTTTAAACGAAAATATAAAATTATTAGTTTGACCAGCGTAGACTTTTAATTTAAATCCTTCAGAAATTCTATGGAAGATTGGGAAAGTCTAGGTTGCAAAGCATCATCCAAAGAATAAAATAGACCTATGGAACGTCGGACAGGCAGCGTGAAATGCTTGTTCAGCTTCTACTCGTGAGAACCTGGGGGTAAACATTCCACGAAGATTGAATATGGCTTTACAAAACAAAAAACAGGCCACAAAATTTTGTAAGTGAGTTTTGTAAGTAAAAAAAAAACATTTTGCTAACAATATGTAGAGAAATAAAGCTAATTTGGATTGTTTTGTATATATATTTCAATAGTGTATTTATTTTTGTCGCCACTTTAAAAACACTAACTCACGCAAAAAAAATTCGGAATCACCGACAAAGAAATTTCTCCAGTTATTTCTCCATTCTTCTTTCAAAAAGAGTGTCTGCAGATCTTAATGACGTAACATAACATCATCCAACAATCAAAATCACTGCGCAAATACGAAAAATCATCCAACACTGCAAGTGTATTTATTTTTTTTCTCCATGACTGTACGTACATTAAAGAAGCACACAAATCCTTTCAACATTGAAATGTATATGTAGTAACTAGACACAGAGGTAAAGCTCACGTTTTATGAGATCAATGTCGAAAAATTTCTATTATGTCTATTATGTCTGTTATGTACATATTATGAGCAATTTGTATAAGTTGAAACCTCATTTTTAAATCTTTTCTATGATATTCGAGGTTTGAGGCAACCAACTGTATTTTTGCATATTTTGGAACGGGTCTTTGAGGCATCGTTTGCAACCAAAAGCTAAAAAAATGAATTGTGCCAATATCAACTAACGATATGTGCACCCTGTTTCACGATAACTTGGGAGCGATCAAAATCCTTCATACCTCAAAAGGAAAGAAAGCCATCAAGATATAAAGTTTCCATTGGTCTAGTTTTCGAATTCGAGAATTTCGAGAAAAAGAACGCAGTAAAAGAACAATATTGAAAACTATCCCGAATTGTAGCAATTTCGATGAAAAACTCCTCTACGGAGTTGATAACACTTCAATTCATATGTATATACCCTTTTCATCATTTTAAATAAAACAGTTTTGCAGAATTGTTCTACAAAATTATAAAAACACTTCAACACTTCTTTTCCTTCAATTCATTTCGCGACATTCTTTTTCAGCTACATCATATTTTTCAATTTATTACTGCGACTCACTTAGCGTCTACCGATCAGACGTTTTATTTTGAATAAATGTAATAAGATGAAGGCTGTATTGCTACTCAGTGACGAGTACGAGTACTCGACTAAAATTGTTCGACTAGGAGGAGTGCTTGAAAAACTGTGCTCGAAAACGAAAACACTTTCTTCCCGGTTTTGCTTCATGCAGCGACAGCCGAAATCGGGGCGAAGAATAGGTAAAGTATTGCAACGTGTAGGGTATCGGGCTGCTTTGATAAGTTGGTAAGCCGGAGCAAACCGCTGGCGAAGTAGTCCGATACCCTATTATTTTTTTGTATCTCTGCAACCATCAGAATGCATCTTGAAACAATTGTCTTCGGCTGGTCGTTCTCGCGAGTAGGTACCCACGAGTACACGCGAGGAGAATAGACGGAAATGTGTAAATATAATCTCGGGAGCGAATGCGAGCAACAAAGAAAGCGAAAAACGAACGAAAAATAGCTTGAATGGAGAATTCTCCAGTGTGTAATAGCGGTAGCAACGAGAAGCTCACATGAGGTGTTGAATGCTGCTTACGAGCGAGACCAACAACACTGCTTTTAATACGTCACAAAATGCGTATTTATGAAGAATTTTTCAACCATAATCACGCACTGAAAACCGAAAGCCAATGTTGTGATTGCGATACCACTGGTGGTGAAGCGAACTACAACAACGCGCAGTGTTGTCATGGTAATCAAACGAACCTGTGTATTAAATATTACCGTTCTAGCTGAAAATAAAAAAAAAAACGCATTTGTTGGTTTTAATCTAAGTTCATATTCGTTTGTATACATAATTTTGACAAAGTTGAAAATCATTTTCATCTTCACGAAAAACAATATGCATATCAGTGTCAGTAAATTGTACTGAATAGTTGTATTACGTTGAGCTCAGATATAATAAAGGTCAAAAAAAATTTAACCGTGAATTTGGAGAAATGAAAAAAAATTAGATAATTTTTGTTTAGTATCAATAAAATTCATATATTTTGAGTAGAATAACGCATTTCAATAGTTCAATAGTTTTTATTATAAGTTTAAAATACATTTAAAAAATAGTTCATAATATTTTTCTCCATAGCATTTACACGAATTTTCCTCAATGCAATGATCAGGGTGGCCACTCTACCGGAAAAAACGGGAAAAAGCCGGGAATTTTATATCACCGGGAAAAAAAGACGGGAAACCGGGAAATTAGGCTTCACACCAGGAATATCATCCTTCTTAAAGTGTGCCGTTTCATTTGTTCAACGGTTTTTGATGTCAGCATGAAAACCTGTTTTTTTTTGCACCAGGACCTAACTGGCATGATCCTGCCGGTTATGGAGAACCTGGTTGTTGGTTTCAGCCAAAGTCAAAAGCGACTTCGCAGCAAGTTCTGCGTTAAATAAAATCAAGGTCATAAAATCAAATAAAATCAAGGTAGGTCAGGCGGATAAACACAGTTTACGTTCCGTAACATATTTTGTCATATTTTTAGAGAAAATGTTTTAACGTTCTCCTCTTGCATATCCTATCCCTTTTTAACAAGGATTGTCCAGTTTTGAATTACATGGAATTTTTTTTTAGCTCAAGACGTCGTATACGGCGCTATTAGCGTCGCGAGAGGCGTATTTTAAATTCTTGTGAATGGTGTTCGACATCGGATTGGGTAGAATCCAATCAAAAGTCAGATAGGACCAGAATCTTCGAAGCTCGATTTTATTTCGAACCGGACCGAAACGGAGTTACCCGGGTTGTACTTCTCGATTTTTTATTTGATTTTTATCACAAGCAGCACATTTATATTGTGAATTATTTTATTTGCATTTGAAAGTGACATATTTTAAAGAAAAATGTATAAAATATTTTTACAAACTGTGCTCGTCTATCATGGTGCGGTAACTAGGTTAACATCTTCTAAAATACGACAATTTTCATTCATATTTATAAACAAAACAATCGAGTAATATGCATTTTAACGCGAAATGAAAGATAAAACATGTGCATTTTTGACTTGTATGACACTTCGCATTTGCTTGTGACTAGAATACACATGAATTTTTCGTAGATATTCAGATCATTTTGACTCAAGCAATGAAATTTAAAAAAAGTGTTGGTTCCAATGGATTAAATAATAAAAAAACTGGTATCTCAAAAACTTCTACTAATGTTGCCTATGGACGAGTTGTAACAAATTGATTCCTAGATTTGGAAAAAAATAAAATATTGGAACAACAAAAATTTTTTTTTGAATAACTTTTTTTTTGTTTTAAATTATAACGATGTAAAATTTGATTTCGTAAAGTAGGTGTTGTACGCAGGTTTAAAAAGAAGCTCATATTTGTCAAAATCCTGACAAACGGTCATGATTTTGTTTGGAAATTAAGTTAGATTGCTTTTACGTAGTTTTTATCGTGATTTTTCACGCTTTTTAAAGCGCGAAATTCAGATATTCAGCAGTTTATTATGCGGGTTCCCAGGAAAAATCGCGTTTTACTTTATATGTTTTGAATATTTTTTTTTTCAAATTGTTTTTTTCAGAGTTTCAGTCGAATTTATTTTATGGACCATGAGAAAATTTCTCATGCATTCCATTGGCTCCAGCTCGAAAATGTTGTATGTCCCAGGATTTAAATTTTCGAAAAAAAAATGTTTTAAGATAACAGATCCCAACGTTCACGCATTTTGCATAATGAAATGATTTTAACAAGCATTGCCAGCTCAAGAGTAGGTTGACAGAGAAAAAAAGCAGAAGGAAGCAAGAAAGCGCGATAAGACGAAGATTGTCATTGGAGATAAAAAAGGCAAAAATTGTGCAGCAGATCACTATGAAGGTACTTGCTAGCGTCGCCGAACAACTAAAAACGATGAAGGAGAAATGCTTTCATAGTTTTGTAACACTATTTTTCCAAGGTATAAATAAACATGTGAAAATTGATTTTTTCTCTTATGTTTTGAAAATAAAACACCGGTAAATTTTATTAAATATTATCGGGAAAACCGGGAAAAACCCGGGAAATCGAAAATTGATTTCGAGTGGCCATCCTGAATGATTTATTCAATGTCAATTTGATTCTGTTCTGTCCATTTTACAGCATAGGTGCAATTTATGCTTGTTTATGTGAAACTGTGAAATCGCAAGATTTAGATTGGTATCATTTTCACTGATTTCAATCGGCGACTCACTGACAGTAGCATCATCAACATCACCTGAAGATTCGTCGTTTGATTCTCCTTCTCCCAAAACTATTCTTACGATTTCGCTATCCGTCAATCTCTTATTGCAGGGCCTTTTCTCTTTGTATTTTACAGGATTGTCTTTTGTGTCACAGTCTGAAATCCCCAGCCATTTAATCATCTTTTCCAATGAATCGGTCACCTTCGATGACCCCAAGATACTGATACATTTATCATCCACAGCTTCCCAAGATTCGAATAACCAAAATACGGCAACGTTAGAACCTTAATATTGCGAGAAATTTCATAAAATATTAAAAAAAGTTGAAGAGTGAGAGTTTCACTTGCTGCCGTATCCAAAACAAGAATAAAATTGAATTGTTTTGAGGCTGTCTTTTGTATAAAGTTGCACTGAGATAGCTTGATTAAGGCAGTGGCTACGAAGAGGTTATAGACAAGGGCCAATAGTGCATTCCCGGTTAACTAGGTTTATTACGAACATTTTTCTGCAGTTTGCAGTAGCGTAGATAATTTTACAACTGATTGCTGCAAATAGTAGGTTTTGAGCGAACAATTATGTAATTCAGGCTCACTGGCTCAAACATTCTTCAAATAAAGGTTAAAATACACTCAGTAAACTTAGAGGCTTAGCTGACGTAAAAGAAGGTTAATAGTGTTTGTCAATGCCATTTATTGACAACTGAATATTGTTTTTTTAACAAGGCAAATCTTTGATATAGTTCTGAATGATTTACTGTAATAATCAAAATCAACATGAGGTGATTTATTTGTGACTATATATGATAGTTTTAATCGCTATACACCTAGCTACAAACGCTTTATAGCTAGCCAGGCACGCTGTAGATATGCACACTCACGCTATAGTATGCACACGCTATATAGCTAGCCACACACACTATACAGCTAGCCGCACACCCCATAGACATGCACGGATACGCTATAGACATGCACAGACACGCTACAGACATGCACACGAAAGCCACGCACGCTATATAGCAAGCCACACACTCTAAAGACATGCACAGATACGCTATAGACATGCACACGCAAGCCACACACGCTATAGACATGCACACGCTATATAACTAACCACGCACGCTAGCTAAAGATATTCACACACGTTACCAGCGATGCCAACCTTTTTTTATAAAAAGCTGGAAGAATTCAAAATAAAAAACTGGAGAAAACTGGATATATAAATTTGACGGTTTTACAGAAATTTATTTGACTTTCGGTTCAAAAATGCTGCACCGTATTGTTGCATGTAACCAAAAGGCTGAAATAATATTTTTTACTGATGGAGATTATAGTCATTGGCGTACTTGAAATTGAGTGGATTTCGATTAAAATCTCACAACTGAGGGGCATGAATGCACAAAATACTGAAAAGACCATACATGTAATGGGAATGAATTCACAAAATGTGGTGATGAACTAAAAACTGGATAAAACTGGAACAATTTTCAAAAAACTGGAAATATTCAACCTTCAGCTGTTTCGCTGGCGATCTTCAAAAAAAAAATGGAGATATCCAGGAAAAACTGGAGGGTGGGCAACGCTGCACGTTACATATGTGCGCACACCCTATATATACATACACGCTGGATGATGGTGGCTTCTCAAACCACCTGGCGGTGCGTGTCTGATTCAGTTTCTGGCTGTATTCACCCAACGATATCTGAATTGGATTACCGCTGGTGGGGTCCAACTCGGATCGAAGGGGAGCCGAACTGAAGAAGGTAGGAACAAACCACAACCGCCGCCGCTGTAGCCCGCTGCTGCTCCACGCCGCCGTTGCCCACTGCCATCGCTGCTACCGTCCGCCGCTGCTGCCGTCGGCTACACGCAAAAGATGGACTGTGCGTAACCACATCAATATTGCGTCTTTTCAGAGCAACTTTTGTACTGTTACGGGACCAGTACAACGAATGTGTGTTATTCATAACGCATTTGGTGCTCTAGCGAATGTTTAATGTATTGGCCGGACAAATTCAAAACACTTTTGAAGCATTAACCGGTGCTAGTATTGCCATGATGATTTGTACTGGTATTGGTAATATTTTCCAGAATGCTGCTATCGTTAAAGCAGTGCAAGCAGTAATCAATACTGATCTTGGTACTGACTAGGTTAATGCAAATATGAACTGATCGATTCATTATCATGAATCCGGTCATTCAAAAACATCATCGAATCAATAACAATCAAAGAGACATTGGATTTGTTTAAAACATTTTGCATTTACCGACCACTCTGGTTTTATTCATATGCATTCGGTTCCACGTTACTGGCACCAGCGTCAGTAAATTCTGTTGCAGCGAGGCTCGCTATTGGCTGTTTCGGTTGCTGACGGTGATTAGGAATGCAAAGGCGTTTGATACGCACCGACTCGCGGAAGTAACCAGCGGATTTTTGAGCGCCTCAAAACTGATCGTTTGCCCAAAATCGAAGTCTACCGAAACACTACGATTTTGTGTGTATTATACATATTCTGATTTCGATCTCTGTCAATGTATTCATTACGCAACTGCTGCGTTATCCTTTTGACACATCAGATGCGAAAAGCCAGAGCATTTATTGTGCGCTTTGAGAGGACACATCGGTTAATGTAAGCTTGAACTTTTGCGTGTAGTAAACTGAGCTTGCATGAGGAAAAGCAGTCTCTTATATAACTCAACGAGTGCATTCCCGGCTAACTAGGTACTCCATTCTGTCATCCTTTTAAGGGAAAAGCAGCAAGCGACCAATCAAAGGTCGACATTTACGTTTCGACAAGGTTCAACGATTTCCAATAAAACGACATATTGATCATTGTAATCCATCATGTGGTTACACAAGTATTACCGTTTGAAATCTTTCATTCCGGCGTTACACCTTGGTTTTTAGTTTTCTCAGAATGTATCTCAATATAGTGCGGTTAGACGTAGTCCTACGTCAATACAACAGTTCGAACAATCAGATTACAATTTTCTGCATTAGGACGGGTGCTTAGATGATTTTCCAATCGATTTTGCATCAAATGACGGAAATCGGTTGGAAACTGACTGAGATTAAAACGATTGAAATTGGACAATTTTCGTGACGCTCTCGATGTCTTCGGTTTTCGAAATTGGATCCTTGTATTGAAGTTGGACCCCTGTAATGTTGCCGTAAGACGTATTCTACGTCAAAAGTTCACGAATAATTAACCTTGGGTCTGGGTGTGTAGTTCCAATTTTACTCTGCATAATAATTTGATGTTTTGTATGACGCTTTGATCCATAGGCTGGGCAATAGACGTCACGTTAGCAGGAAAGAAAAGATCAACCCATTTGATACCAACTTATCGCGGAAATGATGGGCACTACAGTTATCCAGCAATAACAAAGCCTCGAAGGTATACCCATTTTCACCGGAAATTGTCTGACTGCAGGTATGAAGCAAACCATTCACTAGATAATGATTCCTCGATAAAAAATATCTGGAAGTTGAACATTCTTGAAACGTCTTGGTTTATGTGATTTTCCAATAATCATCCGTGGAAGCTTGTTAGTGCCCGATATGTTGACACATGGCATAAATGAGATTTGATCTTCCATAATTTCCCACCTGCGGCGCTTGGTTCACTTAAAATCAAATGTGCTGATATTTTTTCAATTAAACGTCTCATAACAATTCACCTGAATGAACGAGGGTATCACGTGGCATCATCCTAAAGAATAATACAGATTCATCACAGTTGTAAGTTTGATGAATTGTAAGCTGATTATTTTCTAATTTTGAAAAGAAATCTTCTTTAAATTTGTCCATTAAACTTACGTCTGCTGAACGCTTTTCGCCACAAATTTATAACCTTCGAATTACAAACATTCCTCTGAATTTGAAGCACCATGTGACGCTGAATTTAGGGGGGTTTGGGAGGTTGAAATCAATTGGAATTTTTATTGGCTTGCGAGATGAAAACAGTATTGATACCTAAAATTGCCCAAGCTTCACTGAAAGGTATAACCTTTCCGTAACTTCGCAGATCTCCACGCCGATGCTTTTCTGATGGTACCGTAAGTCAGGGCGAGATTGTGCCATATAAACCCATTGCTTTTCAGCTGTCCCATGACGACCACAAGACCAATCGATCTTGAATAATTTTCCTCGAATACTCAACCAAGTCTTCTGACCCGGATGCGATGGCTGACCAGTCAAGGGTTAGATGGCACAATCTCACTGTGTATGTTATTTCGTCGTTTCGAATACGGTAGTACGAAAAACGGCAGACGGACGAATTGATATAAACAATAACTTATAAATACAGAGCGCCGATTCTGCACTAAAGTAGTCAAGAAATTCTTTAACAACATTATTTTCCTAGTCCACTGCTCTGCCGTTCACTTCGAAACAGTGAAGGTTTTGTGTTTATGCCGAGCGCACAGTAGAAACTCCACTCCCAACAATAAACAAAGGAGTGAAACTTTCGCGCGATTGCCGTCATTCGGATGCTAATAAACCAGCCCGCGATGATGAAAAACACAGAAAGTCCATTTACAGTCGGCATCCTTCTAGCCTACCGGGTGTTGCTCCTCGGAATGTCATGCTTACCTAAATGGTTCCTTCTCCAGTCAGCCCAAACAGTGTTAACCATTTTAAAATATATCTGAAGTTCCATCTCTTTTCCAAAGCCTACTGAGTTTCCACGATTCGCGCTGTCACTGCAGTCAAATCAATCAATATTATTTGATTTAGGGTTGCGATATTGTTACTTTTGCGCAGTTACTTTAGTTTCAAATCATAATAAATCTCGACTATGTATAATTTGGCCATTTTTCGGCTACCTGGCATCGTCTTACACAAGAACAAAGAATCAATGCATAATTCAGGCTCCGATATAGGCATCGCTCACCATCAAGCAGCCATCATCACCACCGGCGCCAGCACTTGCTGCCGTACCGAAGTGGAACGGATTGCGAAAGGGCTCGCGAAAAAAGCCATTATCCTTTTGCGGTGTATGAATATTGAAAATCCACCCGGCGATGATGTTTCAATACATCTACACTCCGGCGAAAACGATTCAATCCATTATGAAGGGAAATATGTTGATCACTTCGAGTGAGCGGGTAGGTAGGAAGTACCTTTTGGTATATACTTCTATACTCCACACCTTCAAACGCACCAAGTGTTGCTACTTTCTGCGAACGGGAAAGCTTCTACCGTTCATCGTAATCTTTCATCGTGCTGAAAATCCCTTCCTTTCCATTATTTATGAGCAACATCCTGTGCCCGATGTTATGTCCGGTTATGTATGGCGGCTGGTATCGACAGCCAGCGACGCTCAACAGCTAGCGGAATGCGCCTTGTTGGAGAAAATCCGAAGCAAATCGCATGGGCGCTCGGCTAAGTCAGTATGAGCGCAGTAACAAACGGAGGGCGGACGGACAACGTTGTTTCTTGGCAGGTTTGTTTGTCCATTTTTCTATACTTTTCTTCTGCAACAGGTGATAACTCCAATTACACAAAATTATAAAAAAGACTTAGAAGAAGAACTGAATTAGCCACCTTCCGACAGCTCGAGAAACTGAGTAATTGAACCGGAATTGAAAATTATACAACATTCGGTTCAATTTGTGTGAAAACGAAGTTTGCTTGTTATTAGCTTAATAACAATAAACGAAGAAGCAAACATCAATCGATGTAATTCATTCTAGTAGCTTTTAGCAGCTAACCCACTGACAGCCAGGACAGCTAGATAGAACCATTACTCTCAATTTTTTACCGTAAAAATAAATAACGTGTTCACGTCACGCTGCTGGCCCACAATCGCAACAAAAGCATCTATCACGTTTCGTGTACGTAGAATCTGTCAGAAAAAAGTACAGACACCACACCTGAGAACCACCCGCAATGTATATGCCTTTTCAAGGTCCCATCCTTCGAAGCACGGTATGAATTACCGGCACGAATTTAGATTGAAATAGATACGTGCTTCTGCCAACCGTCAGTGTCAATCCTGGTTCATCGATGATGGAAGTTGCTACTTGCCGTAACATGAGATCAAAACTCTCTTTTATTTCAGAAGCTTGCAAGCCGCCGCCACTGTAGCACAAAAGCGGTGGGATGGAGCAAAACAAAAGAATAATTTTGAAAAGGTAAACATGTTCACAGCGACGTCGATAAAGCCGAAAATTCTTTTCTCGCTGAAATTGGTGGCAAGCTTTAACCAGCGAACACTTCTTCGACAGCCACGAATAGTTAGCCAAGCTGGCGTGTACAACTATGCTTGCTTAGCCACAGAGTTTAGCTTTAACGAATTCACCAGCCCGTCGGTTTTGAGGTTGTGGTGGAAGCGATAAAACTGTAGTTGTAACCATTTTAGTGAACATCAAACATAACCGCACACCGGCGCAGACTTTTGGAAACGTGATTTTCATTCGAAATCGGGGGTGGTTTTGGTGGAAACTTAGAATTTGAGTCGATTGAGCAAAGTCTGTCATACTGGAATCAAATCAATAAACAAGTTATCGACAGCGAAGACTTGTCGAAATGGGGAAATCGACACGTACGACCGTTGTTTCGACTTTCACTTACCAAAGTAAATTTTGAACTTCAACTCGGTACCGTGATTAACTTTTCAACTTTCTTCTGACTTCGAGTATCAAATTAGGCCAACACGGGAAAGTCCAATTTTTTTTCGCTGCTTCTTTTTGCCTCTGTGATTCATGGAAAAGAAAAAAATCTCTTACACCACAAGAACTTTGACAACCGCCGACGTCGTGGGAAATAAAAAAAAACCGTTCCGTACATCACAGCATGAACATTCCTTCCAACACGAATGACAACCAGCATCGACATCGCACCGTACGAACGAATTGGCTCGGTCTCAATTACCGTTTGTGGTAATGTAATTCTACGACGCGATATGGGTTGAATGAAAAACTTTTGCCGGTTTGGTCCGCCTCCAGAGGGAAGGGGAGAACAGAAGTTGACCCGGTTTTCCCGGTGGGGAACAGTTTTCAATCAGAACTGTCCCTCCGAATCCGAAACGACACAGTTGATGAACGTCGCTATTGGTTGCTCTTTTTTTTCTTGTACCTATGCACCGATGCGCGGAAGAATTTATTGGCTGCAAAATGCTGCAGCAGCTGCTCGTAAAAATTCTCATTCTGCTAATGGAAACTCTTGCATTGCATTGTTTTTGTCGTAGTCGTGATTGAATTCTCTTATGTTAGATATATTTGAAGTGGTTTAAAAATTAGGCCGGATTGGAAAATTTTAAAAATATGCACTGGTACTGATGAAAACTATAAAAGAGTTCTCCTATGATCGAGGTTTAACATTCTGATTCCTAATTATTAATACCTACTAGATATTATGATTAAAATTATAAATGCACAAAAAAAAATGAATATAAAAGTTGATAAGATTTGATCAATTATTTATTCACTTTACGGCCACGGTCACACGGTAAAATTTCCACGATGATCCGTTTAATTGAAAAACAATGTGCTAGATGGACCGATGCAACTGTTGTTCGGATATATCAGAGGACGCGCCGTAGTGGAACTTACGCTCGGAAGCTGAGGGTAAAGGGTATTGACGGATTGAGACCAGCTAAGACAAACCCAGGACACTCGGATACAACTCTAACCAATGTATCATCCAAACCAATCAAACAGGACTCCTAAGCAAAATCCGATGGCAATGAGTCGCGCTGTCGAATAGTGCCAAAATGTTGTGGCGTCTATAAAGTGCCGCATGATGTTCGTTTTCGACGCGGCAGAATACCGTTCTTTGAACGCGCACATTTCTGAACGAAGTAGCTTCACTGTTTTCGCCATCACGGTTAGAGTTCAACTGATAGAGCTGTCAGTTTTTTTCTTCTGACTCATGGGTTACTATGATTGATGTCGATTGGTTTTGTTTTCGCTAGGCGCATTGCATTTCAGGTTTGTGTGAAAAGTTGTATGAGAAAATCTACTATTTGTATTGCCCTTTCTAGATAGCACAGCTGATAGTGCATCATATTGCGTTAAAGTATAGTATTTTTATTTTAGATGCTTAATAACTTTGAGCAAGAATTTGAGGAGCTAGGATGTCCCTAAAATAAGTTATTGCGGTTCAAAGATGAGTATGTAGAATTATGTGCTGGAAATCATTTTTTCTGTCAACACTGCCACTGTACCGGCGTCAGTAGGATTTCCATCAAAAGTAATCTATCGTATCGAATTTATACACTTAGCTGGATTAGAGATACCATTCGTCTTGATTTAGCACGATATGTCCCGATTTTGAGACCTCATTTGAGCGTCCTGATTTATGGATCGAAGCAAGCAATGACCGAACTCGGACGTACAAATTTTCGCTCGCATGTTATATCGGAAGAAAAATTGTTTAACTTAGTTGTGCGTGTTCATTATAGATGTTATCGCGGAGTGAGTTTATTTTCTAAATTTATAAGTGTGTTTTTGGAAACGTTCGCGGATGTTTGTGTTATGTTTGTAGCGAAACATCTACCAGTAGTAATGCCGTAAATATCAATCGACAAAATGGCTGCAATAGCATATAGAGTAGTACTACGCCACCGTCGTTTGCAGCTGGTTTTGTTTTGCTTCTCATCACTGTGTGTTATGTGTGTATGTGACTTGGAGCTAGTGCACTAGCTATTACAATGTAACAGATGAGTATAATTTAAAACCAATATTAAATTAAACATTTTTCCGTGGTTCAACAAGTGATATAGTATTTTATATAATATAATTATACACTAAAATCAGTTACAGGGCATAGTTTTCAATTTTTTTAGTTTAGTGTTGAAATGTAGACCCGAGTCCTCTCATGTTTGCGTGGACTGCCTCGGATTTAGTGCAGATTGTTTCAGACTTTTACCTGTGCTAGCCTAAATTTTCAGTTTCGAATGTTTTTTATATCAAACATTGAAACAATCCTTGAATTGGAATGGCAACACGGCCAGCTGTTTTACTCTACGTTTGATTTTAATTAAAAAGTTTTTTTCCTTGTCAGCAATATTAATGTGTTTGGAAGATTTTGAGTTCATGTTCTGCTGCTACCCGGGAAAGAAGCCAGCGGATCGTCCTGAAGCAGATAAGAAGCATTTTTTTTTCGCAGTGCTTTGTTTTTGTATATGTTAAAGTCGCACTTGAGAAAGATTGAAAAGATCGAACTAAAGAGTGCTTGAAACGCCATCTACCTTGGGATAGAGCAGCAAGGCGGTAGAGCTGCTTAGTGAAGGGTTGTGCTCTGCGATTTTTTTGAGTCATAGACGAAATTATTATTTTTTATAAACACAAGTAATCTCCCCACAGTTTAGTCACGGTGATAATTTGAAGTACGAGTGGCATTTTGTCTTAGAATAGTCACCAAGTCATTAAAAGGTACGGGTAAATTTTTCTGGTAAATTGGTGATTTTTCATAGCAACAGTTTCCTTAATTATTCACTGTAACTCTCATAAGAAAATATATGTCAGAAGTTTTGTTTAAAAGAATATGCGACCTTTTAAAAAAAATTATATGTTATAAACATTGTCACAGTGATTTTAGTAGTCGTCTTTTTTGGTTTAAACAAATATCAGTAAAAGTAAACATCGGGCTTTATCGGACAAATGTTTAGTCACCGTGAATTTTTAAGGAAATATACATATGTCAAATGTTGTTAGAAAAGAATATGTGATCTTTTTTAAAGTTTCGGCGGAGTTCGAGTAATCATCCCTTTTCAATCCAGTAACAAAGGAAGGATCACTTTATTTTAATAAAGTCACATATGTATTCCCTTAAACTAACGTTCGATCACTATTTTCTCACAAGAGACCTCAAATAATCGTTATCAAGAAGAATGCATGATTTTTTACGGAAGTCACCAAAAATAATTGGTGACGAACACCTAGAATTCAATGGCTCACTAAAATGGAGACGATGATTGCTGCAATTTATTGATGAAAACACCACTCGCGGTGACAATTTAGAAAATAGAAACGTTTCTGGTTTCTCCTATGAATACCACCAAGTTGAAAATATATAAATGTAGAATATTTCTAACAAACCACTTTGTGACAATTGCCAAAAGTTTGTATAAGGCTCTAAGCCCCGCCTTTTCGACGCTTTTTCAGCATTCCTGACCAGTTACAGAACATATTCTTCATACGAAAAATAATCTTCTTTTAAAGGTCACCAACACGTCATTTGTGCGGACTGGGTACTCACAGAAAATATTAATGAAATCAATTAAACACTATAATTTCTGTGAGCTTTTGTTTTTCGATTTTTCAAACTTTTGGTCAAATGTTGCAGCTAAACAGTTTAAATAAATATGAATAAATTTTTTGGCAGCGTGACATGAATTCACGACAACTACAATAAGAAGTGGTCCGCTGGTGATGAAAAAAACTTTGGTTGGCTGTTGAACGAGTCCCGTTGTAGCCGTATAGAACAGGGCGCGGATTTTGTTTTCTGAGGTAGGTGATTGAATTAAATGAGTTTTCGAGTGCAGATACCCGGCTATAATATCAAATTAATAGCTTTTAAGTAAGTTTTTGAGGATTATATTTTATGAGGTATCTAAAGTGAACTAAGAAGAATCCTTTCCATGGATTAGTAGTTTGGTTTAGTTAGAAAATATGCGTTTTTTCCTGTTTTCTATTGTGTTTTCATGTTGTATGAGATGAATGTATGGGCTGAGATGAATAATGAAGCAGTTCCCCTAAATGGCCGACAAACAAAATTCTAGAATCAACAGTCAAAACTCAAAAACTCAACTTCATCAAATCAAAAGCATCGACAGTCGTAATTTAAAGCAAAACACCCAAACTCCGAGAACATACAACAACAATTATAGAAACGACAGTAGAGTTGAAAAGTTATCACTAAACATTAAGTCAGGAGTCGGGCACCAATATCAAAATCCGTACTATGATATCGACAGAATATCAAAATCAATATAAAAAAAAACATCAGCAAACTTTGCCAAAATGAGAACTGAAACTGAAAGGTTTGCTCTACTAAATGCAGGTGCTAAACTCAAAACTTTTTAAGCAAAAACAAATTCACCATTAATCTTCTCGCACGGTCTACAATAATCTACAATAGGGCAAATGAAATCAGACTCAGACGAATTTGTCCTTGAAAAATCATCACCATCGGACGACGCATAAAGCAACAAAATAAAATTCCAATAGCAGGTGGCAAAAAAGTGTTGAAACACCCGCCAGCGGGGGAAGTGGGGGTTTTGTTTTAAAATTGTTTTTATCTTCTTATTTATTTTTGAATGGTTTAATCTATTAGCTACCATCTATACCAATCCTCGCTTAATCTTCTCAACAGAAAAAAAAAGTACAAAAGACAATTCTCGTCCTCCTTTGCGATGTCTCAAGTCTCACTCACTCCCTTACTTTTGCGATTGCTTCCTCCTACGAAGATTTCTCTACAGTGTGACGAGCAAACTTAAACAAACGCAGAGAATCCATTTCATCTAAGTGACACCGTTGAATGAATAGCTATTTTCAAATTGCTAACTTCCATCCTGATTCGAGCCCAACTCGCCGAGGTTGCCTGCAACGAGCTTCACCATGGCCACAATAGGAGCTATTCCCTTCCGCTTCGCCGCTTCCCACTCGTGCAAGGCAAGGCTAACGGCAAAAGTCCGCCAGTCTCTCGTCTCCAATCTCCTCTGATGATTGTCAATTTGACAATAATTGTTGCGACAATAAATTTTCCTAAATTGAGTGTCGCCTCGGTCGCCATCACAACCGGCGAAGTGCGCCCGACTACAGAAACAGTTTAAACATTTCAACACTGTCGCGAATGTTTTTTTGTGGGGATAAGATGATGCTGGGAGGCGGAGAGTTGATATAATGGCTCGCGTAACAAAAGCGATGCGACGAAGTGCGAGACGAAGAGTGAAATCTTGATCATTAGAGCGCGAACACGTTCGAATTTGTAATTAAAAAAAAAAATGGGCCCACGAATTTGGATCGCCTTGCGGCTGTAGTACAACCGACAGCATTGACATATCGGCGTGGATCGTTCTTCCGCTGTTTCCGGAAAGATGCCGCGTCGCTTGTCGACGAGTGTAGAAAGGTTGCGAAAGGCCGAAGCACACGACCTGCGCTGCTGAAGGCGGTGGAAAATGCTGACCGCGTTTTTTTTTTTGGTCTGTTCTTTATATGTTCTCCGTTTTAACGTTGGCCATTTGACGAGTTCGGAGTAAATTAACGACAATTGATGGGGCGATCTGATTTTGTTGACACATCACCGTGTTCCGGCCAGTCGGGTACATGGCTGTGGAATTATGCGTGTGATTTACGTCGGTTTTAAATCGGTTAGAAAGCAAATAGTATGAGTTATCACAAATGAGTATAAAGTTTATCGTAAAAGTTCTTACTTTATGAAATTAAAAACCGCTATAATGTATACTGGCACCAAATCCTGCAACCAGGCACCGCGCTTTACTGTGTGCTTCAAACCCGCTGTGCACGGAAAGCATTGTTAAATTCTCAAGGTCCCCAAACTAATTCAGGTCGTGTGCATTGTGAGTAAAAAGTGGAACGCCTAAATGTTACACTGCGCGCACGGCAGCCTTACGCCTCAGCAAATATGAGTTTATGCCTGGCGCAGTACCTACATGTAAATTTACATGCTGCATCTGCATCTATCCGTGTAGGTACATATATTCGTATCATTCATCCTGATTCTAGGGAACAAACAGCAGCCGGAAAAAACCCCTCTCAAACGTCTGATTCTCGCGAGCATCATGTTATGCACACCACAAAAGCGGAAGTTTCATATTTTCCGCTGCTGGCAGCGAAAAAAACAAAACAGCACCGGAAAAGCCTTCGGCAAATATGAGCTTTACTCTGTGTGTGCACCTCTCAATTGGTTTGATCAAGTTGAAGTTGAAGTTGAAGCGCTTTTTCACTGCAAAATAAAACGAAATCATCATAACTTCAAAAGTAAAAAAATGACCTAAATAATCGTGCTGACGTTAAATTCGGAGCAGGATGGTTTTCATCCGAAATACCACCGTACATGATGTTTTGAGAAATGAAAATTAAGGTAGGATTTTTTTATTAATGTAGAACTACGAATCTTGGTCGTATAGGTACTTTATTGACAACTTAAATATCGCAACGATTTATGTAAGCCTCACTTCACAAAATTAGTGCAAACTCTTATTATAAGTATAATATTCATTATAAAGGAAATCAAAGGAGCCAGAAGGGTGTGAAGCGTCAGAGGTAAGGGTATGAAGCGTCAGAGGAATGATTTCAGCCACATATTATCATTACGTTCAATTAGAATATGATATGGTCAACAAGAGATAAACAGTTGATAAAATAAAAATTCTTTGCCTACTTCAATTCCACTACTATCTAACCACGCTGGAGTACTTTTCAATTAAGTCAACGCGACACTATGTGCATTGTGCATAGGGTAAAAAAATCGAAAGTCGCGAGTCGTTACTTAGATTGTCAACTGGAACAATAATACATGTTAGAGTGCCTATATAACTAGAGTGGCGCCGTGTCATCCAAAGTAACGCTGGTAACACTGGTGACACTGAACATCCTTTCTCTTTTCCCCACACGTGTTTAATAGGTTGTTTGCTCAATTGGAATGACACTGACAGATAATTTTCATTCCAATTTTGACAGTGTCGCCACTTTATATATTTACAGGCACTCTAATACATATAAAAGAAAAATTGCCGCAAATCGCAGAGCACAACCCTTCACTGAGCAGCTCTACCGCCTTGCTGCTCTATCCGAAGGTAGATGGCGTTACAAGCACTCTTTAGTTCGATCTTTTCAATCTTTCTCAAGTGCGACTTTAACATATACAAAAACAAAGCACTTCGAAACACTTCGAATAAAAATGCTACTTATCTGCTTCAGGACGATCCGTTGGCTTCTTTTTGCACTTCCCGGGTAATCAACTTTTTAATTAAAATCAAAAGTAGAGTAAATCCGCCAGTAGCGTAGCTAGGGGGGTGCGGTTGGTGCGGTCCGCACCAGACCCACCACTCAAAGGGGCCCCAAAATCTTGCGAACACCGAACCGGTCAACATGCCCATCTGAACTCAACCTCATGTATTTGTGCTCGACACTCTGCCCTCGTGATCCACACGGACAGAGTAAACATGATACCGATGTTCATTTTAAACATGATTTGTGATTCGACTGACGCCGAAGCTGAATGTTTTCCGATCGCAGAAAACATTCGATGCAACGGGGAAACACGTAATAAAGGATTTTTTGCGATGCTGAAAACGCTGTCTAGGGTATTTATTAAACTATTCATCTCATAAGGCCGACGTTCACAAAGAATGCATGGAGTAAACACCTGCTCTCATAGAATCGCCCATCAATAGAAATAAGGTAAACTTAGTTGGTTTTATCCTGAATTTTGTAAAACAAACCATTTTTTCACAACATTCCCATACTCATCTCACCTAAACCACTGCCTAATTATTCATCTCACGACGCCCCCATATTCATCACACATATTGATCACTTTGTTAATGAACGTAGCCGCATACCGTCGTAGTAGGTTACCTAGGTATCTGCTGTAGTTGTTTACGCGCAAATTGGTAGTCTAGGTACCCACTGCAGTGCTGTCGATTTATGTCAATTGTGTCGGAATTATTCAAATTTAAAGCTTGTTTTTGGAAATTTAAGGTAAACATTTTGAAAATTAAAGTATTCTTAGTGTAGTGAGTGATTTTGTTTAGTGATTAATACAAAATGTAGTCCGCAAATGATGAAAAAAACTTGGTTGGCTGCTGAATGAATACGTTGTAGCCGTATAGAGCAATAGGTAGATTTCGTGTTCTTGGTTAGATGATCGAAATAAATGAGTTTTTCAGTGTAGATGCCCGACTTTAATAACAAATTCAATGTTTTTAGGTAAGCTTTCGAGGATTCTACTTCATGAGATATCTAAAGTAAACTAATAAGAATCCATTCCATGGATTAGTTGATTGGTTTAGTTAAAAAATATGCGTTTTGCCTTTCTCCTAGAAAGGTATAGCAATCACTGGAAAAACCAAAGGTATAAAAGTGGTCCCAATGGCCGAATGTCATATACCACTCGACCCCTTTCGACGAACTGAGCATTTTCTGTATGTATGTATGTATGTGTGTATGTGTGTGTGTGTGTGTGTGTGTGTGTGTGTGTGTGTGTGTGTGTGTGTGTGTATGTATGTGCAACTTTTTTTTCTCACTCACTTTTCTCAGAGATGGCTGGACCGGTTTTCATAAAATTAATTGCAAATGAAAGGTCTAGTTGTGCCATAGGTTGCTATTGAATTTCATTGTAATCGGATTTTTAGTTTAGAGGTTATGTATCAAAATGTAAAAATCACCAAACATCAATATCTCAGAAACCACACAACCGATTTTAATAAAATTAGTTTCAAATGATCAGGCTGTCTCCAGAACCCTTAACTTTTGAATTTCGTAATGATTGAACATATGGTTCAAAAGTTATGTAAAGAAAAGTTATCCTGAGGTTGTTTAAACTCACTCATTTTTCTCAGAGATGGCTGAACCGATTTTCACAAAATTAGTGTCAAATGAAAGGTCTAGTTGCCCCATAGGTTGCTATTGAATTTCATTGCAATCGGATTGTCCGTTGTTCATGAAAATGTGAAATCACATAATGAAAGTAAACATATTGACTTCCTCCTAACGATCACTGGCTAATTAAAAGGTAGAAAAGTGATCCAAATGGCCGAATGTCATATGCTACTCGACTCAGTTAGACAGACGAGCATTTTCTACACATAAGCATGTATAGGTGTATATGTTTGTGTGTGGGTGTGTACGTGTGTATGTGCACCTTTTTTCGCACTCACTATTCTCAGAGATGGTCTGACCGAACAGATTTCAATGAAATTAACTGCAAATGAAAGGTCTAGTTGCCCTATAAGACCCTATTGAATTTTATTGTAATCTGATTTCTAGTTTAGAGGTTATGTATCAGAGTGTAAAAATCACGAAACATCAATATCTCAGAAACCACACATCTGATTTGATTAAAATTAGTTTCAAATGAACGGGCTACCTTAAAAACCATTAACTTTTGAATTTCATGAAGATTGAACTTGTGGTTCAGAAGTTATGGAAAGAAACGTGTTCTGGAGACTATTTAATCTCACTCATGTTTCTCAGAGATGGCTGGCCCGATTTCTATAAAATTAGTGTCATATGAAAGGTCTTGTTGCCCCATAAGACCCTAATGATTTTTTTTACAAACGGATTATTACTTTGCCTGTTATGTTTAAAAATGTGAAATCCAGCTATGAAAAGAAACATATTCCAAGACAACTTACTTGGACTCACTCATATTTCTCAGAGATGGTTGACCCGATTTCCACAGAATAAGTATCAAATAAAAGGTCTACCTACCTCATAACACCCTATTGAATTTTGCAGTAATCGGACTGTAACTTCGTCTGTAATGTATCGAAATGTGAAAATCACGAAACTTCATTATCTTAGAAACTACACAACCGATTTGAACAATATTGATATCAGATGAACGGGCTAGTTAAGGGTTAACTGATGAATTATGATTGAACACGTGGTTTCAAAGTTTGGCTGCCCCATACGTTACCTTTTCATTTGATTGTAATCAAACTTAAGCAAGCGTTATGTTTTAATTTGTAAAACAACGAAAGTCTATTATCTCAAGTATTACACGACTTATTTGAACATAACTAGTGTCATACAAATGAGTCATCTCTCAAACTTAAAAAAAAAAACAAACTTCATAACAATTTGATATGCTGTTTAAAAGTTTTAGAAAGAAAAGAAATTCAAAGACTATTCAACACTTCACCTGCTTCGATCATTATATATGGCCTCAACATGATTTAAATGTGGTATCGTACTATCTGAACGTTCCCGGCATCGCTCGTGATTAAATTGTTCGAAATTAAGAGTCATTGCTTTTATTTCGCTATTTCTTAAGTACTAACATTACGTCAAATTTCATATTTTATACTTTAATTACAACATCAATATTTTAGAACCCAAAGAGTGGATAAACAATTATTGGATTTGAGCATTCATGTAAATCTATTTTTACAAATAATAGGTTTGAATGAGAAAGGCTGAGTCTGACCGCTAGGTGGATTAATTTAGGTTTTTTCTAGTTCTCAATTGAGTTTTCGTTTCATAATTATGGGCTGAGATGAATAATAGAACAGTTCCCCTATCTGTGTTGCTAACATAAAACAGAGCGAGGGAAATAATCCGCGTTCGCGCGTGACTATATAATTTCTGATTTTGCCACTTAAAAAGCATGGAAAGTGAGTAACTAAATCAACCTTATTTTCGATTTTGCGGAAAACGGAATAAATAAGTATATAAAACTAAATTTTTTGTTTCTCTCAATTCCTTTCATGAAATAAAAATCTAACCAGTCATTTTTATTGGGGGCCCACATTTTTGTTACCGCACCAGGCCCACCAAACCATAGCTACGCCACTGAAAACCGCGCTGGCCGTGTTGCCATTCCAGTCCAAGGGTTGTTTCAATATTTGATATAAAAAAAAATTCGAAACTGAAAATTTAGACTAGCACAGGTAAAAAGCCTGAAACAATCTGCACTGAATCCGAAGAGTCCTCGCAAACATGTGAGGACTCGGGCCTACATTTCAACACTAAACTAAAAAAATTGAAAACTATGCCCTGTAACTGATTTTAGTGTATTATTATATCATATGAAATACTTTATCACTTGTTGAACCACAGAAAAATGTTTAATTTGATATTGGTTTTAAATTACATCTGGTACATTGTAATAGCTAGTGCACTAGCTCCAAGTCACATACACACATAACACACAGTGATGAAAAACAAAACAAAACCAGCTGCAAACGACGGTGGCGTAGTACTACTCTATATGCTATTGCAGCCATTTTGTCGATCGATGTTTACGGCATTACTACTGGTAGATGTTTCGCTACAAACATAACACAAACATCCGCGAACTTTTCCAAAAACCACTTGTTACTTTAGAAAATAAACTCACTCCGCGATAACATCTAAAACGAACACGCACAACTAAGTTGAACAAATTTTCTTCCGATCTAACATGCGAGCGAAAATTTGTACGTCCGAGTTCGATCATGGCTTGCTTCGATCCATAAATTGAGACGCCCAAATAAGGTCTCAAAATCGGGACATATCGTGCTAAATCAAGACGAATGGTATCTCTAATCCAGCTAAGTGTATAAATTCGATACGATAGATTACTTTTGATGGAAATCCTACTGACGCCGGTACAGTGGCAGTGTTGACAGAAAAAATGATTTCCAGCACATAATTCTACATACTCATCTTTGAACCGCAATAACTTATTTTAAGGACATCCTAGCTCCTCAAATTCTTGCTCAAAGTCATTAAGCATCTAAAATAAAAATACTATACTTCAACGCAATATGGTGCACTATCAACTGTGCTATCTAGAAAGGGCAATACAGAAAAGTAGATTTTCCCTTACAACTTTTCACACAAACCTGAAATGCACTGCGCCAAGCGGAAACAAAACCAATCGACATCAATCATAGTAACCCATGAGTCAGAAGAAAAAAATTGACAGCTCTATCAGTTGAACTGTAACCGTGGTGGCGAATACAGTGAAGCTACTCCGTTCAGAAGTGTGCGCGTTCAAAGAACGGTACTCTGCCGCGTCGAAAACGAACATCGTGCGGCACTTTGTACACGCCAAAACATTTTGGCACTATTGGACAACAATCAGAGCATCGGAAGAAAGACCGGTTCCGGACTGCCGACGACCCTGAGCGTCAAGAAGTTCCAAAGGATGCTGAACAGAAAGACCGAGGGAAAAGTGATTTCGCTGCTGCGTGCGCTTGGCCAGGAGGTCCGTGCAACCGGTCAAACAGTGAAAAACTACCTGGCAATGACGCAGTGGCAGCGGCTGCATAAGGTGGCCGAGTCGATTTTCCTGGCGAAAAGCGAGGTGGCGATGGTGATAAACGACGAGACCCAAACACTTCGGATGACAACGACTGGTTCTACTTTCCCTACGAAGGAAGTGAGTTCCGAGGTGAAGTTCATTACACACACGCCGTGAATGGGAAAATTTATAACGTCGGAAGTTGCGTCGTTCATTAAGAAGTGCCATAAGGAGAAAGACGCGGTGTTCTGGCTTGTTCTGGCGTTTCATCGAGAATTTCTGGACAAACCTGAAACGTAACAACTTTGTCGCGAAAACTGATGGGGAAGTGATAATAAAAACAGAAAGAACTCAAAAACATGCCACACGTATGATTTCGTCCGCCATGGTGATCGTTCCCGTTAACTGGCGAAGGGTCGCTCGTAAGGGCGTTTTTCGCAAGTAAGCTAAATACCTACCATGGGAAATTTATCAAACTCAATTATCTGTCTTAGTTTTTTTCATTACCATGCGGAGAAAGTTCATTTTCTTAATGCAAACTCTATTCTGTTGAATACTGACATTGTTGATATGAGTCGGTTATTGTCTTTTTCTAGACTGTTATTGGTTCTGAGCTAATTGATTAATAGCATAACCTCATTGTTAGATAATCATAAACTGGATTTATCCAAACGTAACGGGTTGCCACTTAGTAGCACTTATGTTGGGAGATAATTTGAAGCCAAATCTTAGAAAGGGTCTCACAGATAGCTTCGCTATCAGTAGTTGGTTTACCATTAATTGAAAGCGTTAATTTTGAGATGTCAAGATATTTTCCTAGTATTGTGTTACTATTTTTTTAGGTTAAAACGCGGCGTATTGTTCAGCAGGTTTTCGAAATATCTTTTTTCTTTGGTTTGCTTTTTAGCAATATCTATCACAGTACTCAAGTTAATGCAATGTTTGTCACAATGAGACAAGTTTTGTTATGTTTATATTCTATCCTCTTCGAATTTTTTGTCATTTCTGTTATTCTTTTTAATGTAGCATCATCATCAACATCATCATCGTCATCATTATCTTCGTCGCATCGATAGTTGATGTGACACTCAGAGCACTACACTGGGGTCGCTTTTCACGCGGTTGGTTGTACCGCATTTAAAAGATTAGATTAGATATACTCATACTAAACTTATTGGATACCGCGTACAAATAATCGTCCGAATCAAGTTAAATTAATCCGCGTTATCGTAAAAATATCCCGTTTAAAAAACGCATAAAACAACCCGCGTAAGAAGTGACCCCAGTGTACAACGAACGTGCTACATTCTTTTGATATGAGACACACCTGGGAGGGAGAAACGGATACGGAGCTTTGTGAGTGTCAAAATGAACCAGAATGAGCTGTCATTAACTGTCAATTTGAACCAAGGGAAAAAGCATTTTTTTTGTTATGAGTATTGTTATAACTGAAAGGTAAAAAATATTCATCGCAAACGATTTTTGTATTTATTGTCATTTTACAAAATATTTTGGTTTATTTTCACGTAAAATAATAAATTTCAAAGCTTTCAGCAATAATCATGTTAGCGTACTTCGATTATTAAAAAAGCAAAGCCTTGGTGCTACATTCCGATTCGGAACTTGACCTTCTGTTTATTTATACACAGACTTCGCAGCCGACTATTTAGTGTACAGGACAATTGCGGGGCTAGCGCTACGATCCTACTGACACTAACAGTCTCACCCGAGACGAGACTCGAACCTACGACGACTTCGTTTATTGATCTTGCGCTTTTCTGGATTTAAGGCTTTGTTTACAATTTCGAACACACTTCACCACGGTCGAATGTTGATTCTCGTTTCACAAAATAGTGAGATGCAGGATTGTAAATTTTTTGCAACTGCACGAAACCCCGAAAAATCTGCCTCAGAGGTTATGCTCTCGCAAACATTTTCAGAAAATCTGCGTGCGCAAATATATATAAACTCAGAATTCCGAAGAATCTTTTATACAACGGCAAATTGAAAAAACACAGACTCGAATAACTTGTGGTTTACAGACAAAATTGCAAATTCTGTATTCCTGATATTACTTAAAACTTCGTTTGAGTCATGCATGCGTTACAGCAAGAAGATAGTTACACGCTATCAAAAAACGACGCATGTGCGTGTTCTCTGTTTTGAGTGTAGTATTCGTTTCTCCCTCCCAGAGACACACTATTGTTTCCGTTTATATTACTTTATTACTTGTTTATTTAAGCATGTAGAGTAAGAATACTTCTTATAAATTTCTACACTAAGCAAAAAAAATCCAATCATTCACATTCATCACAATCTTCACAATCTAATTTCACACTTTAATCTGACTAAACTATTTCAATTCAATGTTATCTAAACTATTTCAATTCAAAGTTATTACAAATCTAATTCCTTCCTTCCAACCTTTCGATATAAGCATGGCGGAATCTAGCAGGTGAAATGATGCTTCTTACATCAGTAGGAAGCTGATTCCACCAGACAATTGCGCGTACAAAGAATGTTTTACCGTATTGCGAAGTAAAAAAGTGCGGCAAGACGTAATCCCTAACACGTGAACTACGAAACGGCTGTAGTTTGTCACGCAGGTACTCGGGACCGACATGAATAATTTTAAATACAGCTGAAAGACAACGGAATTTAAAAAAGTTTTCGAAAGAGAAACCAAGAAGTTGGTTTTGTAGATGTGTTACTCGGGCGAACCTATTGAGGTTAAAAACCCAGCGAACACAGCAATTTAGTGCCACACGTAACCTGTCCAAAGCCCGTGCAGAAGCAGCGATTATAAGCTCAGACCCATAAGTGAAATGTGGAAGTAGCAGAGATTTGAACATTTTCAGTTTCAAATCAACATGCAACATATTAGCAGTTATTTTTAAATGTCGCAGACCGGCATAGATTTTACTACATTGCATATTAACTTGTCTGTCCCATTCTAAGTTATTCTGTAAAATTACGCCTAGGTTGGTAGCATAGTCGACATAGTTTATTATGTCGCCATCTATTGTAAGGTTCGGTAAGGTTTCGGGTCTTTGACGTCTTGTTATGAACATAGCTTTCGTTTTGGTAGCATTAATGTATAGCAAGTTAGCTATGGACCATTGTAAAATGTTGTGCAGTTCTGCATTTATTAGCGCAGCCATTTCAATCGCAGATTTTTCGGTTGAGCACAAGTATATTTGTACATCATCTGCAAACATATGGACTTGACAATGTAGCAGTACAGAGGGCAAATCATTAATGAATAAGGAGAAAAGTAGAGGTCCAAGTACTGATCCTTGCGGTACACCCGAAACAATGGGCAAACGACTTGAGAGTTTGCCATTGAGCTCCACACACTGCATACGATTTTTCAAGTACGATTCTAACAGAGAAACAGCCTCGCAAGAAAAATTAAACTGATTGGAAAGTTTCTTTAGTAGCTTTACATGTGATACTCTGTCAAACGCTTTCGAAAAATCAATTAATAGTAAATATGCTATTCCTTTTCTGTCTATCACACTATGAATATCATCATTCACTTTTAATAAGCCTGAAGTGGTACTGTGTTTGGCTCTGAAACCAGATTGGTGGGCAGTGAGTAGATTGAAGCGACAAATAAATTCTTGAATTTGCGCTTTAATAATCTTTTCAAATACTTTCGACAGTGAACACAAAATGCTTATGGGGCGCAGGTTGTCCAAGTTTACTCCTCTGGATTTCTTCCGAATAGGAATTATCTTGGCGATTTTACATGCTCTGGGAAATTTTGCGGTAGTGATGCTTAAATTGAATAGGTATGTAATGGGTGTGATAGCAAACGGTAAAATCATTTTAATGAATTTCAAAGGTATGCCATCCAAACCAATTGCATCAGAATTGATGAAATTTATGGCACTTGAAACTTCAAACTCATTACATTGTGTAAATTTAAGCCCATTAGCATTTTGAGGAAATACAGATGAAAATTCAGAGTCTCTAGTGAAGTTTCCTTTAAAATGTACATTAATTTCATCCGGTGTATTTTCACTTTGAAAATTGTTGCAGCCAGATTCAATAACTTTTAGTTGCTTTAGCTTTTTCCACAATTGTTTACTCGAGTTTATAGTACCTAACGTTGAGCTGAGACTATCCGACTTAGCTTTATTTATCAACAAGGTAACCCTGTTTCGCAACCTTTTATATTGTAGATGATCTGCTGCAGCCTTACTTAACACCCATTGCCTATAAGCAGTATTTCTATCAATTATTGCATTACGGATATGACTGTTAAACCAATAAGCATCCCTTTTTGGGGAACAAGTTCGAATGGGAATAAATGGGTTAAATAACGTTGTAAAAATCGTGTTCAAAAAGTCGAGAGCCACATCTGGGTCGCTAATGCTATATAGTAAAGTCCAGTCAATAGAGTTCACCGCAGAGTATAGATCGACCAGATTAACTCTGTTATAGTCTCTATACAATTTAACGTCCTCAGCCCTACGAATTATGTTAAGAGAAGAAAAAATTATGTCATGTTTAGAAAAGCCCGAAGCAGAAACTTGGTTGAAATTAAAAATAAAATCGGGGTTATTAGTTAAGAGTAAATCTAATAGTGAACAACCATTTGGATAGAAATAGGTTGGGTGTTGATTGATATAATGAAAGCCATATTGCTCAATTACGTTACGAAAACGACTAGTTCTTGTATTCGTTTTGTTTAGATCCGCATTGAAATCGCCAACAAGAACTATGTTGGTATACTGTAGCGAGAGTTCAAGGATTTTTTGATTCAGTAATTCGGAACAGTCATTTCGTGGAGGGTTATAGAAAACTCCCAACAAAAATTTATCATTGTTGTGTCTCACTTCGACGAACATATATTCAGTTGAGTCAGTATTGCTTAGATTTACGGGTAAAACGGAGGCTGATACAATTTTACAGCTGAGATCTTTTCTAATATATATACAAATTCCCCCACCGCGGCTATAGCTTCGATCATTCCTTATCAAATTGTATCCATCAATTGATATTAAATCATCGGAAATATCCGTTGAAAGCCACGTTTCAGTTACACAGATCAAGTCTATTTTGCCGTCTAGGAAACATGATTTGAATTCATCAAATTTACTCATTTGGCGAGCACATAGACTTTGTACATTGATATGACACAAGTTGATGTTATCAGACCGCAAAGCAGCTTGCATTACAGCACGTGGAATATTGGAAAAACTTTCATTTGTACGCACAATGTAATCTGATTGGTTATCCGGCATCAAAGAAAGAAAAATAGTTACTATATACTAAATTAACACTAAGGATGGAAGGAAAGAAATTATTATTGCAGGAAGCATTTGAATTTCTAATTATTTTGTATTGAATGCACATTTTACTCATCTTGAATATTCTATTGTGATCATTATCGGTGGTTCATCAAAGCGACATTCATAATCGTCTAGCACGTAGTAGTGTAACAGCGGCAGCAGTCATCAGGATCCAGCACAGTGATAAGCAGCAACAGCAACACATCCATGGAACGGACGGAGGCATGGGAGGCAAAGGGAGAGGTATCACAGGAATAAATGCAGGACGGCAGAATATTGTAGTGGAAAGGTTTGATTCGCTTAGACATTCAGGAGGGGAATATTCAAAGGAATAGTAAGGAAAGAAATCTTGGATATTTGAGGTAGGAAAGTGAATTTGCTAGGAAAGGTGGTTTGTTTTAGCAGCAAATGTATCCAGTTGATCCAAACTATAAACGGGTTGAGCTGCAGCATCGTCATCCGATATGATGTGAATAGTTCCATTTTTGGAGAAGACATTCCGAATAAGGCCACTCTTCTTTAATTTTACTGCACTCGCTTTAATTCGACGTGCGGTAACAGTTAGATTTTCATTTATGTAAATACGCTTCTTCAAATTGAAACCAATCTGTTGAAGGTTGAGATTTCTCTGCGAAAGGTAGCGGCGAAGAAATATGTCACGAGTAGCTTTGAAGGCGAACTGTAGCAAAATAGGCGGTGAAGTTCCGGTCGTAATTGGAATCCGGGGCAAACGCTTGGTGTAAACGAATGGAACATCCGAATCGCAGTAACCAATAGCTAGCGCTACCTTCTGATAAATTGAATGCGTGTCTTCCGTCGGTGTGTATGGAACATCAGAGGGAAGCAGATCATTAGTTTTGTCCAGTCTTTCGATGCCATCCTCGTTTCGTTTAACGTCAACATTTAGCTTAGCGAGCGAAGCAGATACTTTACCGATTTCCGAATTGCATTCATCTCTCAATAGCTGTAAATCGCTTCGAAGAGTAGCTATTTCGGCAACAAGTTTGCTGTTACTGGAGTCAATTTTACTTTCGATCCTGGCATTTCCTTCGCCTATTATAAGTTTCATACTCGCCAGCAGATCTTCGTAAGTTTCTGGCTGATCAAGCGTCTGATCAAGATCGTCTCTAGAACGTTTTTTGTTTTCGTTCTTATTAACTCCAACCGGCAGCGAAAGTGAGGTTTTGTTTTTGTTCATTTTTGCTGCTGTTGAACGTGTTAGCGCCTTGTTTGTGTTCATCCAATGATTGTAAAAATGACAATAGAGCTCAAGCGACAGCACGAGGCAGATGAACGTAAGTTATATTACGCACGAAGGCAAAATGGTAGAAAACTGAGCGAATAGTTCACAAATTGCTTCTCGTTTTTCACCACTGCTAGCGGGAATTCAGCCTGCACTTCAACTTACACAGATTCTGTACAGCATTCGGTACAGTATTAACAAGTGCTGGCTTTACAGCTTCACTCAAGCAGGCAATAACTTTGATTAACCACGAGCACAATAACTCACAATGTGATTGGGTACATCCCTTCAGAAACTTTTATATTATTCGATCCACACACAAAACCGATCTATTGTACCTCAACTATAATTTTAATAAATTCAAACCAATTAGTATTAGCCTGCTACTCAAAAGGTGCACATCTTTCTATGAGAAACTGCCCAACCAATCTGATAGCACTCTAAATTAATTTTGTCATTTCTGTCTTTAATGTTGCCAATTCTGTTAATGATGTCATATTCGTCATTCGTGAACTATAAATGCATCTAATCGAGCGCTATGATAATAAACCTCATTTTGATAAAACGATTTCACTCATGGGCGGCGAATTTAAAGGAAACACTATCAAAAAACAAGCAAACATTGTACGAAAATTGTTTGTTGTTTCATTAACAGCGTTGAAGTAAACATCAACCGACTTATTGTTGCTGTTGATTTTTCTTTTTTTTTCGTTGTTGTTTCCGCACAACACTTTTCCGCCGCATTATTCGCCCTCTAAATGCCCAAACATTTTAGCAAACATCAGCAGAAACAAAAACGACCTCCCCGAGAAGGCCATTGCATTTGCATATAAAGTACAGGCTCACCGCACGAGTGCTGGGGGCAACCCAACCACAATTTTCCCCACTGCCGATGCTCTCTAAATTAGGTCATGAAAAATAATGTTACGTTAAGGCTTAATTGATGTTATGACGAGCGAAAACACCGTCGAGAGTGAGAGATGCTGCGTCCCCATAGTGCTGTTCGATGCGAATTGTGTCGAGAAAAATCCGCTCGGAAAATCGGAAAATGTGGAATGCGCGCGCCTGTCCTGCCTCTCTCGCTCGCTCTCTCTTTCTCTGCATCCGCCAAGAGTGAACGCGGAATTCTTTCCGCTCAGGAGCTGCAACCATGGACCAACTCTCAGCCGTGGCCAGAAGTAGCAGCAGAAGCCACTCGGTTCGACGTCTCCGTTGCCGATGCGCTCTCTAGTCGTGCGGTGTTGTAGAACGGTATCGTGCTCCTTGCTTCAGTTTGTTTGAACATCAGCAGCAGCAGCATCATCATCATCCCTAAGGGCCACCAGTGAACCAGCCATCAGACACCATCGGAGACGGGAGTGCTCAGTGCGGTGGAACGAGAAGTGTAGCTATTTTTTGATGTGAATTTGTGGGACAGTGTAAATTTTGAAGGTCCCCCACAATTACGGATTTGTGCAGGTGGTTGATGACATCCCAAGCGTCGGCTGGACCTGTACGGGCGAGTTGGAGGAAACCGAAGTTACCGACCCCGCTGGCATGCTAGCATGAGTGTAAATGGAAAACTAGGGTTAGCCAAATGCCTGCGAATGCTCAAATACTTGTACATACGTGTGTGAAAACGTCAACATGAAATGTTTTATCATACCATTTAGCTAGTCACTAGTTGTATTAATCGGTGAATGACGAAGAAATTTTCCCGACGGAGGTGCCAAGTTACCTGCGAGTGAGTTACCCGTAGCTAGTTTACTTTGCTCAAAACCCATCCTAATCCACACTCTACACACCACTTCCGGTTAGTGAATCGAAACCACGTCGAGTGAAACGAAGCAAGAAAAAAAGTGCAATCAATTTCTATCTCTCTTTCTATTAGAAACGGAACGACAGAAGTTTTTGAAAGTGAAACTAAAGATTGTGTGAGTTCACCAGTAACAATCAATCAATCTGCGTGTGGATTTTCCGACGGCGCTTGTTACCTGGATTATACCTGCTCGACTCGTACGAACCCTCCTCCTCCCCCCCGGAGACCGCGTTTGCCGTCGGGAACCATCGGAACTGGAACGGCGAGGAAGTAAGTAACTCATACAGGAAAAGGTGATCATCATCGTTCTACTGTTGCCGCGTGGAGAAGCAAGATGATGATGGTTAAAAGCGACTTATTTTTTTGTCCCTGCGAACAGCAACAGTGTCTTTTTTGTTGCTTCTTCTTCTTTTTGCCGCACGAAGCGTAACGTAGGAAAATCGATTTTTTTTGGTATGCGCAGCAGCTTCATGCTGGATGATGAAAAAACAGAGCCCGCTTCTGCTTCTTCTTCTGGTGGTGCTGCTGCTGCTGTTTTAACCGTTCGACGGTAACAAGCAGGATGGATTTATGGGTCACGAACACTACCTCGGCCAGGAACAACCAACCGTGGGATACTTTAAATGTGACGAGATTTGAGGCAAACGCTCGAGCCTTGCCACGCTTGCACAGGTGTGCTGCTGCGAAAGCATGAAACGGAAAGAAGAAGAGAAGAGAAAAGTGGAGAGGGGTTAGTTGTCGTCGATTGTTGACAGAGCCATTGACGTCACGGAACTCGATGCTTAGTGTTCTGGTATTGTTATGTTAAACCACGCACTATAACCGATTATTGCGACTAATCAAATGTCACTTTTACAGTGTCTTTCCGTGAGTCGCTGACGAATTTTTTTTTGTTTCACCGGTTACGATGGGATCTATTTTTGAGTCGTCGTATCCACGAAATATGAAAGAATTGTCACACGAGATTGAGACAACCACAATGACAGTTTAATATTTGCGCGATGAATGGTTTCGGTCTGTCTGTCAGGGGAGACGGGGGGGGGGGGGGGGTATCTCCGGTGTCAGGTATGGTGGTTCGCGCGCCGGGATACCGACGCCACCGCGAATTGTTTCCGCGCCATGTAATAAAAATATATGTTCGCTGTGGGTAAAAGCAGAAGCAGGAGCAAAAAAACAAAAGCCGTTGCCGGAGTGATTGCGGGTAGCGACTCAGGTTGCCGTGGAGATCGGTATTGGTTCGGGGAAGGCCACCATGTTTTTCATCTTTCGCTGGAAATGCTGCCTTTATTGGTGTCGGCCGTTTCCCGGTTCATGCAGCGTGTAGCGTCAGTAGCAGTGATTTTTTTACCCCGACGCGGTCCTGTCGGAATGCTGGCACCAACGCCGACCGACCGACCGCAAACAATACACACATCCACGGTGGAAAGGACACCGTATGTGGTAACGGATATTGTTGGAAAACCTTTTTTCGCTGCCTCCCGTCCCAAACCCGCTTCCCCTGGTCCCTGGTGTCGAAACCAGGTGATATCGTGTTCATCTACAAAGTCCCGCATTGTGTTCCGGAACGAGATCGATCAGATCAATAGGGGGTGCTTGGGCGGAGGGAAAAAATCCGCTTGTTTTATATATCCCGCATCCATTGCTGGATTGACGAATTAGTCTGAACGCCTTTGGATGCGCCAAAATGTTCGCAATGTGAACATATTTCGCCGATGTTTGGTCGTATTCGAAAACAAGAAAATTATTGTGTCATTTTATTAGATACTCCTGTTACAGCAAGAAACTGGCAGAATTTCTTGATATCATGAACTGATATCTGCATTTTTAGTAAAAATATTGCTTTCTCATGTTAAGGAATAAAAAACCCTCTTCAACGAGGAACGATTTCGTCCTGTTTTTCGTTAGTTAGAGTGGTTTTTCTATAACATTTGTTTTTTTTTTCAACATATTTCTAATTCTGTATTTTATCTGTTCAGACAAAAATCAAAGGTCTCGGGGCACCTTCATGATGACAGATGACCCCGATTTTTTTTCTTAAATCTGCTAGATTTGTGGATGTAAAATATGGCTAGACAGCGAGCACAAGCTACATATGCATTTAACTCGTAGTGTCACTTGAGTTGATACCGCCCTTAAGAAAAATAAAAACATCAAAGCTAGCCACGAATTTTTATAAACGTAGGGTAAGAAAACGTGGTACCAAACGAAACCTCTATAGAAATGAATTGCTCTCGAATGTTGCAAGACTTCCATTGCTTTACCTAAATAATGCTGCGGATAATGCTTGGGTACTATTAAACAATAATATATTAACATTTATATTGTATTAAAAAAAATACGTTGCCTCATGACTAGCACAGAAGGTGGCAGAGCAAGAAATAACATTAGGCACTTGTGAGCAGAGCAAATCCACGCTAACAGGCACAAATTGTTAATCATAGGTTACTTTGATCGGTTCTTCCTGTCTCCGTTCGATGAAGAGCATACATAAAAGCACTGATAGAAAGCTACACTTGCAAAAAAAAAAAAAAATATAATGATTAGCATCACAAAATTCAATCTTCCTGCACCTTGGCAGACGCGTAGCTAACTTTCCAATCGTTTGATGTGAGCTAGAAGAAAATTTGTTGAAAAAATCACACTTTTTGTTCTAACTTTTCTCCCAGATTTTTCCGAATTTTCAAACCTTCTACTAAGTTACCAGCCATTCAAAAATGCAATTGTTTTCATTGGACATTGTTATTCTTTATCTCCCAAAATAAAAAAGTTACATGTCATATTTGTAAAAATTTGTAAAAATGCTAATATCTCAGCTCCCCGATGAGATATCATGGATCTTTATTTATGTAAATCTCCGTCATGAATCTAGCTTTTTTCAGATTTTGACCGCAATTTTTTATATATTTGTTTTGGAGGGTTTTATTTAATAATTATAGGCAAATCCACTCTTTTGTGATGTTCAATGGGCTCTGTGAGTCAAATAACTGAATGCACTACTGAACTTAATCATGTAGGATATTCAGAAATAACCCTACAAAAATAAAACAATATATGGAAGAATGTGGGAATCGAACAGAATTGCAAAAAGTGCAAAAGAAGGGTGCAAAAGTCATTTTTTCGTAGATCACGTTTAGGCAACCTGAAAATCAAAACTTTCTACAAAACTGCTGTAATCAACATCAATTGAGGGTTGAGCACCTTGAATATTTCAACATCGATTTTTTGGGACACCCGTTAGGACAAGACAATGTAACCCTCAAATTCGATTGAGCGAAACAGCGATGTGATGTTAAACGAAACTGCTAGATAAAAAGCAAAGCAAAGCAAAGCCTTAGTGCTACATTCCGATTCGGAACTTGACCTTCTGTTTATTATACACAGATTTCGCAGCCGACTGTTTTTTGTACAGGACAATTGCGGGGCTAGCGCTACGATCCTACTGACACTAACAGTTTCTCCCGAGCCGAGACATGAACCTACGACGACTGGCTTGTTAGGCCAGCATCGTACTTCGAGACCATCTGGGAAATCTCTGATAGCTACATAATGGAAAAAAAAGCCCGGGTGGTTAACTTTAATAATGCAGAGAGGACTAACGTGAAAACCAGCCGGCGCGGCGTTGGTGATAGAATGAGGGAATTTGAAAAAGATGACGAACTGCACTGCACATTGTTTGTAGGGGTACATTAGGGACTGTATGGGAAAAAATCTAAATTTTGCTTATTGGTACCTGTATTGCCGAAACACGGCAACAAGTCAAATTTATGCCGAGATACCAGTAATGTTTTTGCTGACCTCGGCATCAACAGTGTTTAACGATAAATTCGGCAAAAAATTAAGACGAGATTCGTCAAGCTTAGTTTTTTGGACGAAGTCTCGGCAAAATTATCTGACGACTTTCGGTAACAAGCATTTTTTTGCTGAAATATCGGTTGAATCCAAAGTTGCCGAGTGAACTCGGATGTTATTTTGCCGAGCTCTAGATCCAGTTTTAAGTGTGTACATTTACTTTCTTATTCCACTCTGATTCAGGGGAAGTTGGGACGGATTGAGATTGAAGAAAGAACACTCTTAAGCAGTCTAATCATCGCAGCAAGTACCGTTCTTATACAGTCTCAAACTTCAAAAACTTGAGAATAACAATCGAATTGTTATAGCTAGTGAAATCAAAAGGTATGATCATTAGGGTGCCAATCATCGTATGGAAAAAAAGTGACCAGAAAATTTCAAAAAGAAACCCTATACAAAATGTTCACCTGCTCGAAAAAACACCCTGCGCAATTGATTAATTAATTTTTAATTTTTCTTTTACCTTTTTTTTTTGAATAAATAATTTTTTTAGGTGTATTTTTTTTTTGGAAATACAGAATTATTATCTACAACTTTGTCGAAGACGTCACACCAATCAAACGAACCGAAGTGCTTTTTTTATTTTATACTCATTTCCCACAATATTATGAACCACCCTATGCCGAGTAAATGAGCCGCCCCAATGAAACATAATGTACTCGATGCTAGTTATAGTGTAGATCATTATACAGGCTATTTCGAGAGACTAGTGATCAATTTCAAAAGATAAATTCTAAACATTTTGAACTCCGCCTTCCACAATTGAAAAAACGAGTAAGTCCCAGAGTCGATTTTTTCAAAGAAAAAAATTCAGATGACACCAATTCTCGACGTTTCTTGCGTTTTTTAGTCATCGAAAAAAAAATAGAAAACCGAAATTTCACGTACCCCCCTCTTGGGTGATTTTTCGGTTTTCAAAAAGGCCAAACTTCAATTGCTTTGCGCCACCCCATTTTAAGTCCGATTGAGCTGAAGTTTTGCACAGCGTGTTTTTTCGAGCAGGTGAATATTTTGTATTTTTTTGAAATTAGAGATGACCATTTTGGCTGGCACTCTAATGATCATCTTAAAGCGTTTCGTTATTCGGAATGACCTTTAGCTTATGATGCATAGCTTTTAACTGCAGGACCTGCAGGGAAATCAGTAGGCGTTGAAAAAAGTGACAGTCAGTGTTTAGACCTTTTGACCCTCTCTCTTATGTCGAATTCGTTTTTACAGCAGGACTATACCGTCCAGGACCACACTTTGCAGCTGAAAAAAAAAAACACTTTCCAAGCAGTTGCAATGGTATGCGTAATACCAGAGGTAGCTGTCACTTTGTTTTGTTTTGGTAATTATCGCTATTGTCTTTTTGTCGCGTTTGTGCTACTGTACAAAATTTGCCAATTTACTGAAAAATGACGGAACTCAATATTATTTTGCAAGAATATGCATTGGTAGTGAACGATGATGGTACGGTGTAAAAATCAGTAATAATAATCAAAGCAAACCGATTTTGACACATTTTTTTTAAATTTTGACACATACGTGTAAATGTGTTGGTGTCTTCAGAACTGCACTCTGTTTCTTTCGCGGACTGTCTGGGAAAAAGGGTAGTCCGGGATAGTCCGGAAAATGAAAAAAAAAAAAACAGTTATAGAACAAAGTGTAGTCCGCGGCGTCGCTACACCGCAAAAACGAAAACGACATTAGTGATTAATGTTAAAGTGTGAAACTTTCCGATTTGTTTTTTTTTTAACATTTTTAAGTCACTTTATTCTATTATTTGTGTTTTTTGACATTATTGAGGTGTGTATGTCAATAAATAACCTGTCTATAATTGTAAAGAGATCTTCACTGGTAAAAAACATTACATTAAGCAGTATTTCAGATTGTAAATAAAACTGAGCATCTGACCGATGATATAAACAATGTTTAAGTGTCATCTAGTAATCAAAATATCAGAAAGGACAATGTTGCCAAAAATTTCCAACGTTTGCAGTGCAACTAGAATGTAGGATTGCCACAAGCCGTGACTGTGGTTTTTGTATTCTGTCAAAAGTAGTAATATACTTTTGTGAAAGTGAAAAAAAAACATGGAGAATCGGACTAAGAGAATTACTAGAGCAAAATATGCCCTGCTTGCTTGACTGTCTTCTCGAAACAAGTGAACGATACATGGCCGCAGATACTGGAGATTATATCCAACACGAGTGAACATTTGGAAGCATAATCTGGATGTAGGTACACCGGCATTTAACACAGCGTTACCCCTCCCTCATGAGCAATTTCATCTGGCTTATTTTTAGACAGAATGACGAGCAACAGTTTTGATATTTCCAGGGCTCCGTAAGGAGGCAAAACAAGTTATAATTGTATATCGTACAACAATGACAACCGTTAAATTAACTGGAAACACTTCTCGCAAGCCGAATTGTGATAGTCAAAAACAATTTCGAAAACTTGTATGTAACTCAAAACCGGTTCCAGATAAAGTATGACGGTTTGGTAATTTCAGACATGTGATTCATTTTGTCTCAGGAACTTTCTGTTATTTTGCTGCTGAATGAAATACCGGCAGATGAAAACTCAGTACTACCTCGGGCACGGGCACGGACAGGTACATAGTGACGCTAGGGGCGGTGGGCGCGCCGTGCATTAGCGCAAGCAGAAAGCCGCCCGCCACTATTGGACCGGCCCGAACCGATGATTGATGATCTTGGCGTTGGACTTATGGTTTGAAAACAAAATCCGCTACCCTTGCTTGTTGTCCGGTTTGCAATGTTCCCACCGTGGGTGGAAAGATTTCAATCACACACATGCACGGCACGGCTTACGTTACACGACTCGTTTGCGTTTGCTGCTTCCTCCAGTCCGCACGGAAAACGCACCGCGGCGGCGATGCGATGGTTTTGGTTTGGCTAGTTTTTCCATTGTCAAGACTTCAGCTGTCTTCTGGGTGTGATTTCACATTGGACACTGCCGGATATCGGCGCGCAGTTGGAGTATTTTAATGGGATGCTCTACATTACGGCGTCATTAGACGGCGAAACTGGTGCTGTAATGTCGTGCCAGTAGATATGTACATTTTTAGGAACATGCGTAAGCTATGCGTGCTCCTGCGTTGCTGGCCGACAAATCGCGCTTAGTCTGTGTGAAAACGGGGAGGCGGCAATTGGAGGTTAAATAGGTGACCGCAATACTGTTTGTTGTTCCAATATTTTCTCAAATATTAACAATACTAAAAGATAAAAAAAAAATAAATAAAATATTTTCAAACTTAACATATTAAATAGTTTATTTCAAAAAGACAGAATTTTACCAAAACAGCTCTCTTACCAACAAAAAGAGCTAAATTCTGGTCGGTTTCTGGTGTCGGTGCTTGTGACAGGAAGAATACATTGTTGGTAGCATTCAACGTCTTTAAGCCACACTTGGAGGAGTTGTTTACTCGCTTAATGAAAAGAAAGTCGCATGTTTTATCTCAACCAGAAGAAACTGAAGGAAAAAAGCAGCCTTTAGAATGTATTGTTTGGTCTTCGCCCACTTTTACTGCTGGAGGTAATCATGCAAAAGAAAAGAGATAATATTCGCCACACTCTATTACGCAGTTGCTGACAGAATATAATTTGGGCGTTTTATTCCGATGCAAATTTTCAGCGCCGCACTGAATTCGCTTGAATCAGTTCAATTTGACGATTTCGTTTTTCTCCAGCAAAGGTTTCTGTAGGTTCAGAACTTACTTACTTTTTTGAACCCAGTTCAAATATTTTCAATTGGCGTAGTAGGGAGGTATGCAATCGGCTTGAAGGACATTCCATATTCATTTCGTATTGGCAGTTATGAGATGCAATGATGCTGCTGTGCAGTCGACAAATAAATGAAGTTTTAAAATACTTTGTAAATAATTTCTGCAATCCTCTAATTGTTTGAACTGAGTATTATTTACACAGATTTTCTCAATGGTCATGTTTATTTATTTTTGCTCACTTTAGAGTTGAATTAAAAGAACGTTCAAAGCGGTATCGATGTGCCCAGTAACCCTGGAAAACTTTTTATTTGAAGAGTCTCATATCACAAAACTATTAAAATGCTAATAATATTGAGAGAATGAGACGCTTCTAGATAGGAAACTTTTTTGAGCAAAATGGTAATCATAAAGATAAATTTCAAGGGAAATACTTTTTCAGTCTTAACGGTGGATCAAAGCGCTACTATGTGTTATGTCCGACGTTTCGGCCATTGGACTTGGTCCTCCTCAAGGGATCTACAATAAAGTTGTACCGTTTTTCGTGCAGCGTACAAAGTATTATGATAAGTTGTCATAGATTGATAGTTCTTTTTCGAAGTATTTATATTGGAACGTTAGAGTTAGTTTAAGCTTCAAGGCATACTACTCTTTAAACAGCACGTCGTAAGGCAGGAAACATCTAGGGCTTTCATATAAAGTATTCAAAATTTGGCAACTGTCTTGAATCTGTGAAACGTGTTTTTGAGTAAGTTGGTAATCACCGATACTAAAGTAGAAATACCTTGGATGAATCACTTTCTTTAACGGACCACCTTGACGAATTTGGCGGGTGGTCCACTCAAAGAAGCGGTCTATCCAAGGCAGATCTACCCTACAACGATTTTGACATTTATTCTGGCCGGAAATTTACAGGCTGTGTGGAAGTTTGCTGTGATACGAATCCAGGCTAAATTAATTTTAAAATAACTCCTATCGGGTAACAGCTTATCCAGTTAATCTGTATCAGAATCACGAGAAACATTTATAAATTCCGGTTTAATGTTAAAAGAAATTGAGTTATTCTGGCGAGTGGTCCACTATAAAAATGGGTCCACTATACGTTAATTTACCCAGTTTCTTCCTATTCGTATTGTATCATTAACGTGTATACTGCCCTATTATGGATCACTTATCGCGTTTTCAGTAATGCAATCGACTAAGTGTTAGTAAACACTGTTGTTATAGTAACTGATACGTAAAAGTGTGAGTAAATCCTCCTTTGTTATAACTAGAAAATGAATAATCACACTTAAAAATGCCTACAAATAAAATCAACGTTGATGGATCACAAACAACATATTTCGATGGGCACTAATTAAAAGACCCCAAATAAAATCTAATGAAATGCTGAAAAATATAGACGTATTATAAGGAAATTTGGAGAAAGTTTCAAGGTGCTGTAATTGGAGGATTTTCAATGGAAATAAGTGTAAAAGAAAGGAAAATCGGAGATAAGAATAGTTTCTCCCCGAGTTTTACGCAGTAAAGGTGTTTAATAAAATCAATCTAGCAACAGAGTTGGCTACTAAAAAATAATAAATGCGCAATTCCATCCATACAAATCGATGCTAGAAGTTGAAAAAAAATTTAATCAATAATAGTATATTTGGTTGATTATTTATATTGATTATTTATATTAATTATGACACTGGTCGACCAGTGAAAAACAAAATGCCCAGAGCTCAAAAATGTGAAGGATTATAACAGTTCCTGTGAATTCAGGTGCTCCTAACCAATTTAGAAGTGCATAAGGGGCCATCCACGTACCACGTGGATAGATTTTAAACGATTTCGAACCTAACATCCCCCCTTCCCCCCCCCCCTCGGGAACAACAACACATATAAATTCTAAAAAAATTGTATGGACCGTGGACATAACACAAATCGCCCCCCCCCCCAAGCTGTCCACGTGGTACCTAAAGACTTCAGAGACTCCATGAAGTTTTCACTTAAACAAACGTAGTAGCGACGAGCAATTCCTCTGCTTCCAATCTTACCAAAGGCACCTCAATTCACAGGAACGGCTGAAAGGCTATAATCTGTCATATTTTTCCAGTTTGAGCTTCAGGGAAAAACCCTTTGTTGACTTTATAATTTTAAAACATCAGTACAAATGGAGTAAACGTGTGTTGAAATTGAGACGAGAATTTGTTGGGACTGTATTATCCAGTAGTTGACATGAGTTAAAAATAGGAAAAAAACTAAGCAAAAAATAATCCGAAGAAAAAAGAGTTAAAAACGGGTTATTACTAAGTTAGAAATCGATCAAAACTGAGTGAACAATGCACGTAAACAACAAATATCGCACGCTCAGCCTGGGGGCTAATAAGGGTCTCGATCAACTAGATTAGTTGAGAGAATTCGTTATCGATATTGTTTTTGGCACATTTTGCATGCGTAGGATAAGTACAACGATACACCGTGCCCCAGTGCTGAGTCGAGAAAATTCGATCGATCGGGAATCGAACCCGGTATCACAATCGTGTGGAAGAGCTAGCCGACCGACATCGCTAACCACAGAGCCACGGAGACCACATATATTTTGTAAGTGATCACGTATAATTTGTAATTGATCAAAATAAGTCAAAACAAACGAAAAATGGGTTAAAATAAATGAGTTCTACAGAAAATTTAAAACGAAGTAAAATATAAGATAAAAATGAATGTGAAAAAGGGTAAAATGAGTTAAAGAGTTAAAAAACAAATTGGAAAGTGGGTAAGAAATAGGTAAAAATTAGGTCAGTAAATGTTTGAAAAAACAAAAGGAGGGGGAAAAAAGAGTAAAATAAGCCAGAATTGAATCAAAAATACATCCAAAGCGAAACTGGTTCAAAAACAAGTATAAAAGGATCCTGCAAAATTATATCTACCACTTTTTTAAAATGATTTTCATACATTTTTTTGTCAACGTCCAGGCCTACTGTGTAGCGCAATATGATACAATATAAGCTAAGAACGGGGACAATCCGTACCAACCGATTCGTGTGTAAGAAATGGGGTATAACTGCCTTTAGTGGACCACTTAGTAGTGTAGCTGCATATTTTGCAAGAATAAGTGTGAATATCTCAACTGAATTAAGTATTTCATTATGTATAAACAGAACAGTAACATGTTTTCTATCTTTTCTGCATGAAAAACAACAAGATAATACCTCTATTTCCTTATAATAAAAGAAATAAATCATCGCTGCAGTTTCCTTTAATGGGCCACCGTTTCCTAATTGGGTCCACAACAATTTGGGAATTTGGGCCAGATATACTTGAATAATTTTTTAATCCACTGTGTAACAGGTGTTTCAGTTGTGAACAATTGCACCATACCGCAGATTGCTTCAAATTATAAAGGACCATCCATAGATGTTCATAGATGTGGCCATTTTCTACTCGCTTCGTAGTCAATCATCCTAAGTAATTCTGAATATTTCGTACGAACCTTGAAAAACGAGGATTTTCTGAGACAACTGCAACTGTAGACTGCCGCTGCCGCTCTTTCGAAATGGGGAATCCTTTACAATGCAACTGGTTTTCCTTTTCGTGGTTTTCCTGACCACTTCCTGCTTGCACGGAACATTATGGTGGAGCGTGGAAGCTTCTCTAATCGAAACACCACTTTTTATTGCTTGGAGACACGCAGTAACAGCTACTTCAGTATATTTTTCACCAATTTTTGGCGTTTTTCGCATTTAAGCTGCAGCTTGTTACAATAACACGATCATAACACATCTATGGTAACTATGATTCGCTGTGTTACTTCGATGTGAATAAAAGTCTATTTCGGTACTCAGCAAGACAGCGTGTTGATCGAACTTTTTCGGAATGAAGCATGTCAAAATAACCATTTGCTACCATTAATTGGACCACAATTTTTTGTTCAAATTTTGAGTGTTTTTCTAGTGAAATTGATTGCTTATCTTTTAAAGACACTATTATTCTACCCGGTCATCAAAAATCTGGTAATTTTCGCTCGGAAAGTGTGATGTCAGTAACGTTTTTGGTAAAGCCATTCCTTATGAAAACGTTAACGAACCATGGCAAATCGGGCAGCTGTTATTAAAAAATATTTTTACAGCTTTAACTAAAAATATTATAGTGAACGTCTATTGCAACATTTCTGATGAAGAAAATTATTGACATTATCAAAGAACCTATCAAAATAAGTATATTTATCATGTGTCATTTGGAAAAAGGTGTTCAGGTGGTCAACTAAAGGAAGTGGTCTATATTCAGCAGATCTACCCTAATATAATTCGTTGGGAGTGAAAAAGCTAAGAAAGAACACTCCTTCTTTGAACAATCTCCTGGGATGGAACATAAGAATTTCCTTCTTATGTTCGGGATTCGAAACCAAGGATATAGTGCCTTTACTCGCTTCAACTGTTACGGTTGGAACTTCAGTACTAACTCTACTCCTAGCATTTTTAAATTATAGTTATACCGCCATTACTCGTTCTCTAAAAAGAATATGAATTGAGAATGAAGGAGTTTGTGCAAAATTATAAAAAAACATTTTTGTAAATATAAACAAAATATATTAGACATCGAGTCAACATTCAGCGAACAAAGCAATTCGTTAATATTTTTCACCATTCGCACACAAACATGTACAATCAAACCGTTTCCATGGTGATTGTTAGTACTCTCGAAGAAACGTGCTCCGCGTTGAACAGGAATGGCTTCTACCAAGAATTAGCATTATGCAATTGTCCTGAATCATGTCTGGCACAACGTTGACTTAGCTTCGCACAATTAAGGTTACAGGTTCCCAGTGGCATAGCGTGACCGGGTGACACCCGGGGCGGAAAACTTGGGTGTCACCCCCAGCAGGGGGCGAGTTAGCACATTCGTTTTTAACTGCACTAAATCTACCCATTTTTGAAAAAATTGGTTTAGATTATACTCTTAGGAGAAAATTTATATAATTTTCGAGGGGTTTCACCTCGATCTCCACCTAATTTATAAATAATCCCACGTATGTCACCCTTTTGAAGGTAACACGTCTGAAAATTTTCTTAATGGGTGTCATCCCCTAGAGAGTGACCCACGCTACGCCAGTGCAGGTTCTAATTGACAAGAAACAGTCTTTTCAATCACGTCTTTACTTAGCCCCGGTTTGTCTTTATTTCGAACTGCATAAAATGATTCATAACCAAGTAGCACACTTTTTCTCTGCAGATAAAACTTTGCGGTCCAAAAACAGTGATAAACGACAAAGATTCACTCACCACAGCGAAGAAAAATGGGGATTGCAACTCCCTCCAAATTCCTAACCACTTTAGCACGATGAACCGAAAAATATTTACAAATTTTCTAGAAATACACAAAAGAATCGCAAGCGAAAACTCTTTTACATCTACTCGCGGTCGCAGCTTGCTACGATCTATCAAAACATAAAAAATGAGTGATAGGGGGAATAGGGGCACAATGAACACCCTAACTTGGTTGCTGATTCAAGCATTTAAAACGACAAAAAATTTAAACTGTTTTCAGTGCTAAACTTGGATTAACTATCAATAATTAAAGGTACACTATTCACAAATTGAAAAGTTTATCGTATAATAGTGAATAACACAAATTAGATTCATGCATCAAAAACAAGCAACTAGTCGGTGTGTGAGGCACAATGAGCACCCCAGAAAGGTTTTCTTATATATGTTCGCACCATCACTGTAAACAAACACTGACTATGGGAACAGACAAACTCACAAGTCTACTGAGATGAATTTCAGGTGAGCTTATGTGACAAGGTGTGCTCATTTCACCCCACCTAAAGGTGACCATTTCGCCCCTATCGAATTAGTTATAGTTAGAATGAGATGTTTATACTAGTTATAGCTTAAAATCAAAACTTCAATGATGGTGGAATTTGAAGTATGACTAATACTTCATATTGATGTCTACATACTTGATTAAGCCATTTAAACGACCGTAAAAGCATATTTTGTAGTGCCTAATAGTAATAATTTTCCAACATCCGGAAACCAAGTTGATTTTTAAAATGTATTTCCATATTTCAAAAAGACAAATCACTTTTGTTTTACATAAAGAGATACTGTAGTAACTACGGAAGAGTTTCACATTCCATATTGTATTATAAAATGCGCAGTTTCGCAGAAAAGAGGGGTGGTTATTTCGCCCCGTGTGTTCATTATGTCCCTTATCCCCTTTGTGGAAAACATAGAGTTGAAAAATTCTTCAAGTAGGATTAAAACCGGTTAAAAAAAATAAAAATGGTTTAAAAGTGTGTCAATTATTGGTTAAATATGAGTTCAAACGAATCATAATTGAATCAAAAATTTTCCCAAAGCATATCAAAACTGGTCCAAAACGGCTGCAGTATTGATCATGAACATGGTTCAAAATGTCATGATTCAAATTTGTTTGGATCAAAATGTCGTGACATGAGCCAAAACCAAGTCATTCTTGGTTTAAGTAAATATAAACAAGAGTTGAACAGGAGGTTTTGATTTGCTGACTGTTAGTTAGAAGTTACCTTCCTTCACTCCATTTGGAGCTACATGAACACCGTTGTTATTAGAAGTTACCTTTTAACGGGATGCATAACGTGTTATAAAACCAGTAAAAAAAATCATAGGTTGTGTCCGAGGGACGACCGCATGTCTAGAGGAAATTTAGATGTTCCTCTTCCATCGGCCACTGCTTGCCTTCCGCTTTCACTACCGGTACTGCAGCAGAATGCTACGAGAACCAAATTGAATATGATCGTATAAAAACTCAATTTTGGGACTGGCAATACGTAATGATTATATGAATATTTGCTTTTTTGAGGGAGCTGCCGCCAAAAAAGTACGTATGACGGTGGTTCATTGTAAGATCCAAAATAAACTATGGAGCTTCGCCCTCTGTTCACCTTTAGAACGATTTGGGTTAACATTTTTTTGCCATTCCCCATCGCATATCCATTACCACTAAACAAAGTTTCACGAAAAAAAAAAAAATGAAACTCTTACCACAGTGCGGTCAACCCAAAAATCCATGCTTCCAAAGCATCTAAATCACAGCGAGACGGAGATGGAACAGGGGTAGAACATGACGCTTCCAGCTGAAGAAAATAGATGGGAAAACAAGAAAATAAATTAATTACCGGTAAAAAGTGGGGTTAAATATAACTCAATTTGCTATCATCGGGGTGAATAATGGGGGTACATACGCGCGCGCGTCTGCGTTCAGGGAGAGAAGACAGTTGCAGTGGGATAATCACACTAGAAAAACAAGAGAAAAAAAAACAACAGCTATTTTGCTGCATCTTCGTCGTCACCCACTCACAAGTTTGCTTCGGGCGAGGCAATCTGCCCGCTATGGGTGAACCAGTAAAAGGAATGGATTTATTGTTTTGTTTTTGCATGGGGTACCTAACTACTACTTTGTTGCGAACAAAAACTGTTGAAAATCTTGAAAGTCCCTTAGGGGGAGAAATATCCACAGCACAGTGGAAAATGGGTTGAAGAAAGCAGTTCAGCTGGGAAACTATTTTCAATGATGATTAATTGAGGGCAGGTCATGATAAATTGCGACTGTTGATCTATGACACTGTCCACGCTTGACGTCGTTTTGTATTCCGTTATTTTTGAAGCTTTCCAACCTGAAGCGTTCCAACACATAAAAACATATGTTTTGTGAACCTACTTAATCAGAGCACGGTACTTAAGCTCATGCCATAAAACAACCAACCAGAACTGAAATCATATTCTTTCCCCTAATCCGATTACATCCGCCCTACAGCCAAGAGTGTACAAAATTTATCATCAAGCAGAATTGAACGCACGAAGGTCATAAAGTATTAACCATCGGAGACGGAAGTCTTCCACCACTGCACTGTAATCAAGCGTCAGCCATCTTCATTTACGATAAGCGCTCCCATACGGACCAGGTGGGCTCCGTTCAATCTTCACAAACGGCCGGCCCCTCGTAACACCTATCATTATCGTTTGCCTAATGCACGGCAGATAACCGAGATCCTTACGAGCTGCTGTTTCGACCTCCAAGACAAACGAACGTTTATTTAAATTACCAAACGAGTGTGTCTGTGTTTGCGTTTATGCGTGCGGCATGATAAAAGCGATCTCCATTTGTCTATTTGTGGTTTTCTTGTATCCTCCCAGCGACAACAACAACACACCTTTCACCGTGCAAACCTGGAATGAAAAGGCGGAACCGAACACAATCAATTGCAGCGTTCTTCCCACTCATTCTTACCCCGATCTGCGATTCGAAACAACCCGCAATGATTCAAGTCCTTTGGATTCTCGATTGACCACAGACGGTCTCAGGTCTAAATACATATCTGTATCTGATGATGCGAAGTAACGAATGTTTGCCTTTGAGGTATCATTTGAATCACTTCATTTATTTGACTCATACACACAAACGGCAGAAATCTTATTGTTTGCATGCCTGCTTTTGTGTTGGTTTGTTTCAAAGTGCGGTTTTAAACCACCCTCTTTCCACCCACACAGTGTATACACACACACAGGACGGACCATAGCAAAGCGAAACCACCTCTAATTAATTGTATTTACATAATTTTCCTTGAGGCCAAGCAGCGCTGCTGCTTCGTTGTAAATAAATTCCTCCCTACCCCATACCATGGAAGCAACTTTTGAGCAACTCTCTACTGAAGGATTAGAAAAAGTTTCTCTAACATGACATGGCCACAATCGCTACAGGGAAAATCAAATTTACTCGCGTCCAAAATGTCGAATTTAATGAGATTTTGTCCTGAATCTATACGAACAAAAACCTTTCCAGCAGAGTAATAAATTTAAAACACTTTCTCATTGACACGACATCTTGATTCCCGTCTCTGCGTCTCGCTTTACAACTTCCTAAATCCGGAAGGGTCGTTCAATTTCGTTATTTTACAGCTGGATTATCGTGTTGGCAGCATCTTTGAAGCCGGCGATGTCTCAAATCCCTTCCTAGATTCTCGAATGACCTGATTTTGTTTCTGCTTCGGTTTTTTTTCTCTCTGCTCTAAAAACCCGACAGTAACAAAACACAGGAGGCGGAAACCCCCGGAAGGACACGCAACGACAAGATTTGATCACTTGTCAGAAGATATCCTGCAAGGCGACAAGCAAAAAAAAGCATCCTCTTCCTCACACACACACACTGAGAAAACTTTGTGCCCGTTGTGCTGTGGTATTCTTCTTTGTGAACTTTCCGTCATGTCACCAATTTCCCCTTCCAGCCACAGAAGACAGTTTTCACCTCGTTCTCGTCCGGATTGCAATCCACCCGATCGATACTGCCAAGTCCTTTACTGAATTTTTTTTATCTCTCTGCACATTAAGAGTTACACTAACGAATGCCGTTCCGCACCTTTCTAGGCGCACTTTTTGGCCTTCCGACATTTCTGCTTTTTTTTTTCGTTCCCTGTTCACTCTGTACGAAGATGCACCATCATCATCATTATCATCATCACCATCATCATAATCTTCTCGAAGGCGCAATTCTTTCATTTGCGAGCTAATTAAAAATCCAATTGCAATCAGTAGCTTGAAAGGCTAGTAGATAAGTACCAACTATTTCATCGACGTGAGAAGATTTAATTCCTCTAATTGGGTCTGAGCGTGATGGCAGGTTCGGATGACAACATCAAAGGATAGCGTAGCGTAATCGTAAAAACGCAAACGGCATGACAACTGTCACAGACTTGCGTGTCCGATAACGGTTGCTGCAGTAGGCGTTGATGGATTTGAAAGCACGAGCTTTAATCTGTCAAGCGATATGCTGACAGTAGAAATATCTTCTGTTTTCCGTTGTAAATCTTTCAGGATTGCATTTGTTTAACCAAAGTTTATTGTACAAGTCGCAATTAAATCAAATAAAGGATAATCTGCACAGTTGATATTTTTATTTTCCCGCAGAAATAGTAAACCAGAGATTTAAAATAATTTACCTTTTAAAGTACTGTATGAGAAATTGTTTTTCTTTCATAAGCAAAAACACCAAACTATTTCAATACATACAATGAAAAACCAATCCAAATCCAATCCGAAACCAAATTCAATTCAAATCTAAATCCAAACCAAATTCGATACAAATCCAATCCAGTAACAAATCCAAATCCAATCCAAGTCCAATCAAAATCCAAACCAAATCCAATCAAAATCCAATCCAAAACCAACCCAACTCAAACCCAAATCCAATTTAAAACCAACCCAAATCCAATTCAAATCGAATCAAACAAATCCAGTTTTAAATCAAAATCCAATCCAAATCCAATCCAAATCCAATCCAAATCCAATCCAAACCCAATCCAAACCCAATCCAGATCCAATCCAAATCCAATCCAAATCCAATTCAAATCAAATCCAAATCCAATTCAAATCAAATCCTAATCCAATTCAAATCCAATCCAAATCCAATCCAAATCCAATCCAAATCCAATCCAAATCCAATCCAAATCCAATCCAAATCCAATCCAAATCCAATCCAAATCCAATCCAAATCCAATCCAAATCCAATCCAAATCCAATCCAAATCCAATCCAAATCCAATCCAAATCCAATCCAAATCCAATCCAAATCCAATCCAAATCCAATCCAAATCCAATCCAAATCCAATCCAAATCCAATCCAAATCCAATCCAAATCCAATCCAAATCCAATCCAAATCCAATCCAAATCCAATCCAAATCCAATCCAAATCCAATCCAAATCCAATCCAAATCCAATCCAAATCCAATCCAAATCCAATCCAAATCCAATCCAAATCCAATCCAAATCCAAATCCAATCCAAATCCAATCCAAATCCAATCCAAATCCAATCCAAATCCACTCCATCCAATCCAAATCCAATCCAAATCAAACCCAAATTCAAGCCAAACTCAATCCAAATCAAATCCATATACAAATCCAATCCGAATCCACTCAAAATTTTATCCAAATTTAATCCAAATCCAATCCGAATCCAATCCAAATCCAATCCAAATCCAATTCAAATCCAATTCAAATCCAATTCAAATCCAATCCAAATCCAATTAAAATCCAATCCAAATCCAATCCAAATCCAATCCAAATCCAAACCAAATCCAATCCAAATTCAATCCAAATTCAATCCAAATTCAATCCAAATTCAATCCAAATCCAATCCGAATCCAATCCAAATCCAATCCAAATCCAATCCAAATCCAATCCAAATCCAATCCAAATCCAATCCAAATCCAATCCAAATCCAATCCAAATCCAATCCAAATCCAATCCAAAACCAATCCAAAACCAATCCAAATCCAATCCAAATCCAATCCAAATCCAATCCAAATCCAATCCAAATCCAATCCAAATCCAATCCAAATCCAATCCAAATCCAATCCAAATCCAATCCAAATCCAATCCAAATCCAATCCAAATCCAATCCAAATCTAATCCAAATCCAATCCAAATCCAATCCAAATCCAATCCAAATCCAATCCAAATCCAATCCAAATCCAAATCCAATCCAAATCCAATCCAAATCCTAACCAAATCCAATCCAAATCCAATCCAAATCCAATTCAAATCCAATCCAAATCCAATCCAAATCCAATCCAAATCCAATCCAAATCCAATCCAAATACAATCAAAATCCTATCCAAATCAAATCCAATCCAAATCCATTCAAAATCTAATATAAATCCAATCCAAATCCAATCAAAATCAAATCCAAATCCATTCCAAATCTCATCTAGGTCATATCCATATTATTTTCTTATTTTGACGTAGAACTAAGTTTCTGGGTATGAAATGAAATGCCAAAAACGGAATCAAGGAAACATGTGTCCATTTTGAAATGCTTATAAGACGGGTAGGTTTCAACGGGTTTCCTTTTTTGTAAGATTTAGACCACTGCGTCTAGGGTTTTGGTCTTTTGTGGTACTGATTTTCTTAGTTTATGCAGCAATTAGTGGAGAAATCATCCACGCTACCGCCCGAATGAAGAAAATTGTAGTTTGTCATGCCTGCTTTTGTTCAACTTCATTTTGTCAGTGGATGATAGGAAGTACGGTCTCAGTTTAGTACAGCTTGTAGCAGTAGCGGTAACAGTTAACTTGCTGAGTCTGATTTCGACTCAAACAAATCATTATACTAACAGATGGCCACTTCCTTCGATGACGCTCTGATTTGTTTTGGCAACAACGTAAGCTTTCTGGAACTTGGCGACCATAATCTGTCGGCCGTGTCTAGTTTTCAATGTTTAAAAACAGTTTTCTACAGAGTCAGAGTGGCTGATTCTCACTGCTGAGTTAGCACAGAGATGCTATCAGCATCATAATTCAATTTTGAATCGAACAACAAATTGTTCTTTCAAGGGCAAAGCAAATAAATGATCGAAAGTTTAACATTTTCTTTCTCTGACTTGATTGCGACGCATAGTGTTCGTTTTATTACTGTTCTGTGCACTCGTATTTATATGTGCAAATCATGTCTACACAAACACGCTACAGCGCAATCAAATGTTGAGTTATCAAGAGTGCTCTGCAAAGCAAAGCAAAGCAAAGCAAAGCCTTGGTGCTACATCCCGTATCAGAGCTCGACCTTCTGTTTAATATACACAGACTTCGCAGCCAACTTTTAAGTGTACATGACAATTGCGGGGCTAGCGCTACGATCCTACTGACACTAACAGTGTCTCCCGAGCCGAGACTCGAACCTACGACGACTGGCTTGCTAGGCCAGCATCGTACCTCGACACCAGCTGGGAAAGTTTCTGTGGTCTGCATATTTTGCTAAAAATCGCTTGACGTTCCAACATGTAAAAACTCAATCGGTCCTTTTCACTGGTTGCCAACATGAATGGGAATCATTGCATCTTGCGTCCAGCGAAAATGAGAGAAGACAAAACTCAATAAAAAAGAGGAACCAGCTACAAAACGCGCGTGGCCTCTTACAACATTCTTTTGAGCTATATAAGTATCTGCTTCTGCTCAAATAAATCATTTTACTATCGGATGTTGCGACCGTTGGAAAAAGTTCACCAGCAAAGCTAGTAGTTTGTTAGTCCTCCGGTTGAGCTCTGCCTTTTTTGGCAACAACACGAATATTCTGGGGATGCCGGTAATTATAATCCGCAGTTCGTCCAAAAATAAACAGCTCTCTGTTGCGTTTTCAACCCAACGTTTCCCACTGTTTGGTAGCGCAAAGATACGATCAGTAGCACATCCAATTTAAATTGAACAATAAATTGTCCTTTTTAGGACAAAACATATATAACATTAAAGATTTAATTTTTTCTCAATGGGAGTTTGCTCTAAAATTGACAGTGAAATGTTTAAATCTGCATGCAATCCGGCTGTTCAAACATGTTAAATATTTCAAAATTGATTCGTATTTTAGAAAACTTATCCAATAACAATTTTGCCCATAAAAACGTCTATGCAAAGTTTCAGCCAAATAAAAAATGGTCGATTAAGTTGCCCGTATTTTTTTTTGTGGGATTGCTCTTATATACACACTTGTTCTTATTAAAATAAATAATCGTTGATTAACATTATTAAAAAGTGTTACGCAAAATTCTAAAGATGAAACAATTTTTTCTTTGAAATCTTTTGAATACTGTATGAAACTAAATAGTGAATCATCCAAAACTGTTTTCAGTAAAATTTCTTGAACAGATTTAACCGAACGTCACTCTTCTACTCAACCATCATTAAACATATGCATTATTTCCTGGTAGTTCTTCAGTTTAATCCCACAATGGTGGCTATAACGTTTTAATCAATCCTATTTAGTATAATTCCTATCGCATACATTCCGCCTAAAAATAAACCCACTAAGAATGCGTTTCTATTCCTTCTGCTTTTTTTTTTCTCATTTCAGACATTCAGACAGTCGAGCAGCTGTCAACAGCGTCAGCCTAATTCATCAAGCGTGCGCGACGGCCGATGGATAAGCAAAATGATTCAAAGAATTAAACACAAGTCCAAATAGAAGGCCGATCGCCACTCGAGAGGACCGAATCGCGACGTATACAGCAGTTTCACAATCCGCTCCGTTTTCCTTTCATCGTCGTCGTTCCCCCACTCCCCCTGAGGGAGACTATAAAAGTAAATTGAATAATTAAAAGACAAAAAAAGAACGCACCTCTCGTGTCTCTTCAATCCGACCCTTTCCGAATATTCGTTAAAATCGTCGCAGCCGCCCGCCGACGGACGGAAGGCGTGAAAATCTTCACCGCCGGTATGACGACGGCAGCAAGGCAGACGGAAAAGTTATGGGCATTTGACACCGCGTGAAGAATTGCGTTGAAAGGAAGAACCGCAGAAGACAAACATTCTGCACCCGAACTCGAGAGAGAGCGGCGAAATTAGACCTGGGTAATAAAATACGGCAGCGGGAAACGCAAGTGAAAATGTGTCATTAAATTAAGCTGTTTTGCTATTCGGAATATCGGTCTTTATCGTGCTCGAGGGGCCAACCGATGGCCGGAGCCGAGCTGTAGGACATTCCGGGAAAGATAAAACCCCCCGCGAAAGGCGCAGCAAGCGAAAATGTAGCGGCTGAAATCTCGATCGATTGTGCTGTGCATTGCAGTAGTGTTGAAAGTTCTTCGAAGGTTGTGCAATATTTTACTCCGATCTATCCGTTCTTTACCAAAACAAAACAAAACAAAACACAAAAACCACACGGCACGGAGTGCCAATATATCTATATTTCTGTGGTAGTTTCCGGAATCGAATATAGTCAGTAGTCACTCACAGTTAGAGAAAAGTTTAAATAGTTGTTATTCCGTAGCTTTAGTGTTAAACGGTGTCAGCGAAGGCTCATGTGAATCAATATTTTCTATCCAGTTTTTACTCATCATGTGTACTCTGTAGAAAAACCAACACACAAACACCTACTGAATCTCACGGGGTTGTGATCGCAAGAGTCGAGAAAGAAAGAGAATGCGAAACTGAGTGAATCTCAACTACTTTCTCTTCAATGTAAAGTTTTATTCAATAATACAACAGAAGTGAAAAATTACCGTCCTGTATAGAAGAAAAGTTTTATTCGTAGTACTACTTAGAAACTAAGCAGAAAAAAAAACAAAACAAAACAAACAGCAATCGACAAGTGAATGTGCCAAACTACGAACAGAAACCAGTAGAAAACAGTAGAAGGAAAGAGACGCGCAGAACTCGAATCGTCAGCTGAACAACGATACGTAATCCGACCCGACTCGGAGCCTCGAACGGCGGCGCAGACGGGGAAGCATCCGAAACAGTGATTAATCTTATTAATAACCGCGCTACAGCAGAAAAATTTATTGAATAATCCCCATCATAAATAATTTTTTTTGTTGACTGCTGGCCCTTCGACTCTCTGTGTGTTCCGCATAGGCCAAGCAGAGGGCTCGTGATAGTGTGCGTTTTTCGCGCGTGGAAAATTAATTGAATAAACAGAACGGCTCCCAAAAGGTTCGCAGCGAAGTACACCGAAAAAGAAGAAAAAACCTCCAATAAATATCAATTTGACTCACAGAAGCAGTCGCAGCAGTTGAGGTAAGCCAGCCTAGAAGCGAGAAAAGAAATCTGAACACGGTAGCCAGCCCCCTCCGGGAGGGAAGTTTGTGATTAGTAGGATTACTTTATGATAAGTGGCCCATTAAGGTGGCAAGAGTAAGAAAAAACGTAGAAGCAAAAAGGTGAAGGTGAAATATCCGGAAGTGGAGAATAAAAAAAAAACAGTGCTAATGAAAACCGTGAAGGTGAACTAAAGTGTGACCTCACATCAATTCAAGAAACGGATTGTGATCGTACAAGATGTCCTTTGTGGGATGCCAAGTGCGTGTGTCGTAATCGAAGGTGGCGTTGAAGTGGCGCTAAAAAAACACACGGGCAAAGTGCGTGGGTGTTTTTGACTTCAAGTGTTCGAGTGCACGGCAGTAGAGCGGAAAATAACCCAACAACTAACTGATTGTGTGAATTAGAGAGTAACTAACGGTAGTGGAACCGGACCGGCACAGAAGCTCAATCAACAGTGCTAGCAAGGTAAATTTTTTGCGACTGTTTTTCCTATTTATTGAGTTTGGTGAGGTGGTAACATGGAGACGCGAAGGTATTCCAGGATGAGTGGTTTCGAATTGCTTTTTGTAATCCAGCACAATTAACTGCCGGTAGGATAAAATCGGAACTCGAGTGGTACTTGTGATGCTACGAGAAGAATGAACAACCATGGGTTGGGAAAAGTTTTACTTTGTGCTAGATTTTCGGTAAATTAATGCCAAGGAAATTTGCCCACCGTGAACGCCAGAAGGCTGCCCCAGCAAGTCGTAGATAGAATTTCGGAAGAAATTTCGAACTACTTTGCGTCGGTGGGCTTCTCACTTTGGGAATTGCTTTATCAGTTCGAAACAATGTTTTGTTGTCTTCTAGAAAGTTGTTACTCCATTCGACTGAGAAAGTTTCTCAACAAGTCAATTTTCTCCACAAAAAAACTGGTACGTTTTCTGTTGACTCAGATCTCGTTTCGGATTCAGCTTTGGTTATTGTGGTTTAGAAGTTACTGAGATCTGATTGGTTGAATTTGATATATATTCTTTAATTTTAAACCGGATTGTACAAATATTTCCGTTCCGATTAAAAGTTTCTCTAAGCGTGAGCAGTTGCTCACTTAAAATAGAGGCAGAAATATTCTATGAGCGCTATTTAAAAAAATCAAAAGTGTTCGTATTTTGTGGCTATCTACGCACGAGTCCAGCCATTTTTTGGTGTCAGGCTATGTGCCATCGAGGGGAATAAGTAAAAATCGAACGGCAGGGAATACGGTGGGTTAGGTACGGGACTTCCCATTTGAACGATTTTATGTAGGTTTTATCGATTTTGGCAGAATAAGGCCGAGTGTTGTCACGTAGTAGAATCACTTTTTCGAGCTTCTGCACGTGTTGTGGTCGTTTTTCGCGCACTGCTTGGGAGTGACCGACAATTCCATTGTACAAGTTTCAGTCATTTGAAACTTTGAAGGGTCAATAACGACGTCCTTACATTCTGGTGGGAAGAGGGAAAGGATGTTAGTGTGACTCTTGCTATTTCGAGATCGTGTTAAATTTTGCATCTCCACAAAGGTCACAGGAAGGCAGTTTTTGTTAGTAGAGAAGGGTAAGTTGGATCAGGGTTCAGTTTGATAAGCGATGCCGTAATACATATAATTTATACCCGAACTATTTTGGGTTTATCCTCCATTCAGTCGACTGATTAGAGATGCACATTTAGCTTAGTTATATTTGGTGCTGGTTTGAACTAACAGACATTAACCACACGTAATTTATTTTACTAGAGATTTTACGAGTATATGTGTTTTTGTGTATGTGTGTGTGTGTGTGTATGCCAAAATATAAAACTTCGCTCTATATTCGAATGGATTATTTCTAAGAAATCGAAGAAAAAATATTATTTGAATCGCAACTAAAAGAAGTCACACGGAACGGTACAATGCTACATTAAGTTGATAATTTTACACGCGATTTTTCCACATATAAATATTGAGACCTTCGGAATATCACATTCAGTCAGTTGTATTTGAATTTGAATATGAAACAAAAGAGAAGTTTTGCCAATTGCCAGAATTGTCATCATTAGCATACCGTCGTGGATTCATGTCATCCCGATTTACGAGACTTTAAGATTGTCACTCAAAAATCAATATTTGTTCAAAAGTTAGAAAAATCATGATATGAAGCTTGAGAAAATACCCACAAAATTATGTCAAAGTTTTAGTTATTTGAATCTTGAAACTATTAGAAAAAAATCTAAAAAACTAGCTTATATTTTATACTTCACCAAAGATAGAAAAAATCTACTCAAAATTCAAAAAAGAACCACTCAACCACTGAGAAAAATTATAAATAAACGTTTTTGTGAATATGTACTTATCTTATACATCAAGTCAGCATTCGGCGGAAAAAGCATTTCGTTACTTCTTTTCACTACTCGCACACAAACAATCGCACAGTTTCCTTGGTGATGGTTAGTACTTTCGAGGATAAGCGCTCCGCCACCGGATGGAATGCCTGCTTCCAAGAATCGCCATCATGCAATTTTACTGGATCATGTCTTGCACGAAGTTGACTATTCTTCACATATTCTAGATTGCATGTTTCAACAAAAAAAAAAACTGACCACTTTTCCCTGGTTTTCCCTGGTTGAATTACTAGATTTTCAAATTCAAGTGCCTAACTTCGATATAGTCGTCAGTCAACGTCAAAACATTCTTTTTAGTCACGTCTTTCCTCACTTGGCATCCATTTGCAGCTTTTATTTCGAACTGCATAACAATATTCATAACCAAAAAGTACACTTTATCTCTGCAGATGGGACTTTACGGTTCAAAAACAGTGATAAACGAAAAAGATCCACGCACAACAGCGAAGAAAATGGGGATCAAAACTGTCTCCAAATTCTTAAGCACTTTAACACATCAAAAAAATCGCAAGCGGAAACTTTTTTGCATCCATTCGCGGTCGCAGCTTGCTACGATCTTTCCAGCACAAGTTTCGATCAAAATTGGGGGAAATATTCATCCAGTGTCACTTTGGAAAAATCCTAATTTTGGTGTTAATTAGAATTCTCGCCGCTCTGTAGGACTCTCCTTTGTTGCAAAATAACGCATTTTTGTGCAAAACCTCATTTTTATTTTTCTCACAATTTATAGACGAATTACTAATAAAATAAACAAGGAACCTATCACCCCGAGATAATATGAGCAAATCTCGAGATATAACATTTTTACGAAAATAGTTAGTCTCCCAGATAGTCTCGAGGTACGATGCTGGCCTAACAAGCCAGTCGTCGTAGGTTCGAGTCTCGACTCGGGAGAGACTGTTAGTGTCAGTAGCATCGTGGCGCTAGCCCCGCAATTTTCCTGTACACTAAACAGTTGGCTGCGGAGCCTGTGTATAACAAACAGAAGGTCATGTTCCGAATCGAAATGTAGCACACCAAGGCTTTGCTTCTTTACGAAAATAGTTTTGAATTACTTAATTTACACCATTAAAACAAATCTTGTGTTATTTTCTTCCAATTTAAAACTTTATTTTACCAAATTAACACACACACACAAAGCTGTAGATAATAATTTTCGTTGTCTTATTAGTGCTTTGGAGAGATATATACAGAAGCAATGCAGAGATCTTTGTCTAGTATTGTGATTTAATAAGCAACAGATTCAATGCCTTCAATTGAAGGTAAGGTAATTTTATAAAAAAAATCACAGTTTTCAATCCCAAGGGAGTATCCCTTATATTGAAGTTGAGATCAATGCATGAAAAAGGCAATATTTCACAAATAGAAAACACATCATATTTAAAAGTATCATTCATAGCTTTGAATGGATCAAGTTTTGGAATGGTATTTCCACAGTTCCCCGGTAGATCAGTTTCTACAAATTTGCTGGAATTCACCTCTCTATGCCTGCAAACAATGGATCAACGTGATCAAGGTGATGCCATTTATACTGATCTAACGGCTGCTTTTGACCGTGTTGACCATGAAATTCTGCTAGCTAAACTCGATAAGTTGGGTGTATCGGCAAATTTAATAGCATGGCTTTCCTCATATCTACAACATCGCAGAATGGCAGTAAAATTAGGATCGTCAACATCTGTTTGGTTCCAGAATAATTCAGGAGTACCTCAGGGTAGTGTTTTAGGACCTCAACTGTTTTCACTATTTGTAAATGACTTATCTCTTCTATTACCGACCGGAACAAGTATTATTTAATGCAAATGATGCGAAAATCTACATGATTATTCGCAACGGCAATGACTGCCTGAGACTACAACAACTAGTTAACCTATTTGCAGAGTGGTGTGGTTGCAACAACACACAGTGGGACGGATTCAAAAAAAGGCGGACATTAGCTTCTACGGAGAAACTATTAGTTTTATGATACTGATGTCTTCACAAAAGTTTCATAATTCTTTGAGTATTTTTATGCTGCAATGTAATATTTGAGATTAAGGGGTTATGTGTTAAAATCTCGAATATTTTTTTTGTTTCGAATTAAAATTCAAATTCTTTTATGAAATGTGGAATATTACGTTATTTGGAGAATTTTTGTCGAAGAAAAAAAAATTCTATCTGTTAAGGGAAAAAAGTTATTGACCTTCTAATTAATGACCCCCTTTAAATCAGTTTTTTTACTTCAACTTTTCTAATTCAATTTTTACATAAAAATGATGTTCTAGAAAAATGAGAATATTGTAAAAATACATCTTTTGCAACCAGAAGAGTAGTTCTATCTATTTTGGTTACTGATTTATTGCGGATTTTAACTTATTTTTAGGCAATCTTTAAGGGGGTTTATTTTGAAAGTGCGCAAGTATGCGCAGCCAATCTCAGTGACCTCCAATAGTGTGGTTAAATTACTTTCATTCCATATACGTATCGCGATGGAACCTTGTGGAACTTTTGAGAAAACTGCAAAAAAAATCTGTTGATTCGTAAAGCAGTTTATGTTAACTCACACAAGAATACTGTACCATAATGATATTGTGTTATGGATGTCAGTTTGGAGCATGATATCGTGTGCATCTAAGTAAGCGTTGCATTTCAACTAGGTACATGCATAGTTTTACCGCATTCATTTTTTCAATTCGTTTACATTCAGTGCTGTGTGTTGTGATTACAGTGAAAACGAAAACATGTTTAATCCAGTTCGATCGGAATTGTTAAGTGTATGGAATAAAGAAGGGAATTTAGTATTGGAAGACAGAAAAAAGGCGTGTTCTGGAGTATGTGAGTAGGAATCTGTAGTTGGGGAAGTTTAAGCACGAAATTCATCGAAATATTCGTGTATTTTGTGTGAAACTGCAAACAAAATGGTAGGCGTCTGGAAGGCATATTGAGCGGCTTAAGGAAAAAAACAGCTCGTGGCTTTCACAGTGCGTATTTCCTGGGTCATTAGTTAAAAAATATTTATCAAGTATCAAAACAAAACAGCGCGTGAAGAAAGATTTCGCCAATTTGACAGATCGTAGCAAAAGAAGACGAGTCGCTAGTCTGAGAACAGATAAAAGTTCCTCTGAAATTTCGTTTGCTGCTCAAATGGTTGCCCGAAGTGAGGGTAAAGAAGATGCAGCTAAACTTCTTGCGGAAGCAATGCAAACGACTCCAACGCGTTCTAAACGCATACGCAATGCTTGGAAAACATCTCGTTCGTTAGCTGTAAAGCCTGCTGTAAAGCCTGCTAGGATTAGAATGCGGGAAAACATAACGTCTATAGTACCAGTTCAGATACGTGTGAAGCATTGCCCTTCAAAAATAATATGGCAGAACAATCGTCCATCCTCAACAAGATTCTGTCGGCCAATTAGAATGCAATTTACTAAAGAGACAAAGGAGCTCATAATTCGTGAAAAACGTGACATAGATGACCAAATCAAGATTTTGATGCCTACGAAGACCCAAAATTCTTTTGGCGCCAATGTTTCCATAAGCCATGGCATGGTATGCACTATGATCGACGGTAAAGTCTGTAGTGGACTATCGAACGTTTCGTGCCAGAAATGTTTCGTGTGTGTATTTTTATGCTACAATGTAATATTTGAGATTAAGGGGGTATGTGTTAAGAATTATGAAACTTTTGTGAAGACATTAGTATCATAAAACTAATAGTTTCTCCGTAAAAGCTAATGTCCGCCTTTTTTTGAATCCGTCCCACTGTGCAACACGGCCATTAGCATTCCAAAATGTACAGTCATCAGCTTCTCTCGGAAAAAACATACAGTGATGCATGACTACTGTATATATGATCAGCCCTTGCAACGTAATACTGTTATTACTGACCTCGGTGTTGTTTTGGATGATCAGCTTACGTTTCGACAATAATATGAAATGATCATTAATAAAGGTAATCGACAGTTAGGACTCATCCTAAAAATTGGAAAAGAATTTCAAGATCCAGGTACATGGCGCACTCTCTTCTGCTCACTGGTGCGACCAATACTAGAAACCAGCTGTGTTGTTTGGGATCCACACTTCGAGTTTTGGTCCAATCGCATTGAGTGCATTCAAAAACGCTTCGTCCGTCGTATTTGTCGTTCCTTACCGTGGAGGAATCCAGATAACCACCAGATAGCCACCGTATGAGGAACTCGGTTCATTAGTTGGTCTCACACCGCTCTTTTACGACGGCAGGATCTCATCGCTAGTATGGCCCACAAAATCCTGCTGGGTGTTTATGACTGCCCTGCAATACTTTCGTCGCTTAGCTTGCACTGTCCAGCCCGACCTCAACGACATCAACGGCTGCTGCGTTTTGGGACTCACCGTACTAACTACGGCTCGCATGAACCAGTACGACACATGGCCAGAGTTTATAACCATCGTCAGGATTTGAACTTTTGAATGTGAATAGTGTATTTTGTGTTTGTATTTTATTTTTATTATGTTATATATATATATATATATATATATATATATATATATATATATATATATTTATATATATATATATATATATATATATATATATATATATATATATATATATATATATATATATATATTTATATATATATATATATATATATATATATATATATATATATATATATATATATATATATATATATATATATATATATATATATATATATATATATATATATATATATATATATATATATATGTTATATGGAAAAAATGCTGGGTTTACATAGCTTTAATATTTCATTTAGACCTTGAGTTGGTTGAAATTAATTCAATAAATATAAATAAACATGTATAAAATCATTAGCCTCTGAAGGATAATAATGTTGAAATGAGGCAAACTACTTAAGTGACGTTGGGAAGTTTGGTTTCACTTTGTTTTTGTGTTGAATATATTAGAAACATTTTGAGAGTCCATGTTGAATTTCACCATAGTAATAATAGTTATTATTCCCTTGATTGCGAGAACCATTTTTTGCGGTAAGGTTTTAAAATTTTGCCTTCTTAAAAAAATCTCCATGTAAAATTCCAGCTCAATCGGACTTCGGAACACGTGCCTTAAAGCGGTCAAACTTTACTTTTCCGACAGATGAAAATATGCACAGGTGTTATCGAAATTTTTTGATGTCAAATGTCTTAGAAATGCATAAAACTCCAAGATCTGGTGTTATCTAGAATTTTTAAAAAATCGACTTTCTGGGATTTAGAATTTCTTGAGTTGGAGCCAATGGAATGTATGGGAAAAATCTGACTTTAGAGTTTCGTTTGCGGTAGAGCTCAACAGTTTCATCATCTCGAAAAATACCCTCATAAAAAAATTTCTGCTCAATTAGACTTCGAGAAGTCTTAGATTGCCTTAGATTTAAATGTCTTAGAAGTTTGTAAAACGTTAAGATCTGGTGTTGGGGCCTCGCGTTCACGATTTGTTGCGATAGAAGAAACGGAAACTGCGGCGGATCAAATTGAGATTATAACACATTACATAAACATGTGCACAACCCCTGTCATATTTTTAACTCTCAATGCGCTTCAGCCGCTGTTTTATTTTGAATGTCATAGAACATATATTTCAGGTTTGTAGACGTCAGCCTGATTTTAGAAGTACCTTTGGAGGACTTTTGTGGTCCCCGTGGTTCTGTGGTTAGCGATGTCGGTCGGCTAGCTCTCCCACAAGGTTGTGACATCGGGTTCGATTCCCGATCAGGTCGAGGATCTTTTCAAGCTGGAAATTTTCTCGACTTAGCACTGGGGCACAGTGTATCGTTGTACTTATCCTACACATGCAAAATGTGCCAAAAAACAATATCGATGACGAATTCTCTCAACTAATCTAGTTGATCGAGACCGCATAAGCCCCCCAGGCTTGCGTGCGATATTGTTTTATTGTTTGGAGGACTTTTAAACAGTTTCCTTCATTCTACTCAGCCACTTGAAGCTTTTAGTCGCCATATTCGATTCAAATAATATGGCTTCAATTGGCGCAAAGAGAAAACCACTTGTTATATTTTATAAAAGCCATAAAATAACGTTCCATCAGGTAAGGAATTTATCAGTTAGGGAATAGTTTTAGCAAAAATGAGCGCCTCGAGTTTTTCGGTATATCTGCAATTAGCCAATGTAACTTTTTTTAGCTAGGTGTGTTGAATCGATAAAATTTATAACGGCGCAACGTAAATTACTAGAGGCTCCTGCAGTGAAGCGCCATACACCATAAGATAAACGACATTCCAAGGAAGGAAGTGGTGTACAATAATCATACTTTCTATTACACTAGCTATAATTATTCGCTTTTTATGTTGAAGTGTTCAAAATTTGAATTTGAACGGTTTTAAAACCCAGAGTGTTTAAAGTTTGCTCGAAACCTCAGGAGTTAATCTTCCACTGAAAAAAATTAAATCCGTATTTTTCTGTTGGGTCACTAAGCGTCACCGAAATGTAGTGGACACAAAAAACACTTCATTTAATGTATATTATCTTCAAAAATTCATAACTTTTAGCCACGTAGTCGATCTTCGTTGTTTTGTGAATCGAATAAAGGTTATTATTTCTAGTTTTTTGAACAAAAACGAGCAATCAAATATGTGTACTTTTGAATGCGAAACACATTGAATAACTAATGTTAATTGTTATCATGGTTTAAATTAAGATCAAGGTTGCATATTCAATTTTGAGGTACTTTTTCGCTGCGTACCGATTGCTCGCTCCACAAGTGCAATTTTGAGAAACGATGTATGACAAACCTTTAAGTTGTACTACAAGTTTGTCTTTAGGCATAATAGTTAGAACATTGCTTTCTTTGACAAACTTGAAGCATTACTTATAGACTGCTAGTTTGTCGTACATCATGTTTCAAAATTGTAATTATGGAGCGAATTATTCAAATCGTAGATCAGTGTGGCCTGAGCTGTCCGGCAGTTCGGTCGTATTTTTGGCTGCAAGTTGATTGGTATTTGACTAAAAAGACTACCTGAATGTTCGTTTACGAAAGTCTTTCTCAAGATTACCTATTTACAATTTGACGTTCTTTTCCAGGTGTTTTCGTATCACTTGAAATGGGGGGAGCTCCGTAGCCGAAAGGTTACAGAGTCCGCTTTGGTAAGCGAGTGGTCGTGGGTTCGAATCTTAATAGAATCAGGCCATTTGGTTGTCAAAGGACTTTAAGCATGGGCTTATTCTCAGGCTCCCCACCACGTACCCTTCCTTCAATCTCGATTCTACAGTACCCTTGTTGACTCTCCTTCTAACAAAAATAAGTCCCTATTATAATAAAACTGGTGTGAGTAACATATGAAAGTTCTCTCCAGGGAATTGTAACTAGGCGATATTGTCAGGATGGACAGAGGCTCGGTATAGTAGAGCAGTAAGCTTATTTATTTATTTATTGTCCAGGAAAATATAGACTATAAGCCCGTTATCCACACTTAAGATTAAAATACAATAAATTCAAAAACAACAATACAAACAATTAACAGTCACGAAGTTGTCCTCTTAAATATAAACTTAATCTATTTTTTAAAAAACTTTAAAACATAAAGGGTGGAACGACCAACAAGACAAAATAAGGTTTAGAATATGTTTATTTTTTATTTGAAAATTCCTTTTTTTAAGTTCATATATTACATTATTAAAAATAATTTGGTTAGTTCTTCTGCTGAGAAAAAACTATAGCTCGGGCCTTCCTTTTCACATACTACATCATATTTTGTACAGTCGATTTGTCGACCTTCTTAGCTGCTACACGCCAGTTCACCTTGAATTGCTGCTCGCTCCCGACGACTTTTTTGTCTTCCGCAAGTTCCGCTTTACGATGGCCCAGTATTGTTCGATCGGGCGAAGGGCGTTGGGCGTGTTCTTATCCTTAGGCACGAGTTGGGCGTGGCCGCATATAACTCCAGTACCTTTTTGGCGCAGTTTACAAAAGGGCCAAATCCGGCCAGAACAGCTTGAAATCCGTGTGCTGCGGCAGGAATGGCAGGGGTCGTTTTTGGAGGCACTCGTTGACGTATTCTTCGTGGTTGATGGTGCCGGTTGTTACAAAAATGTTGCTTTTCTTTCCACACTATTCTATTTCTATTCAAATATCTCTACCACCTTGCCCTTTCCCTTCGCCGTCTAGAATTTTTGTCCCGAAAGCTGGTTAAAGTTAGTTCTGAAGTATTTCTCATAGTGCGAGTTGCGGTCAATTTCTTTCCCAAACACTCTAATCACTTTAGTCATCGTCATTCAAAACAAATTTAACTTTTTCGCTAACTGATTATGCGACAAAAGCGGAAATTATTGGTGCGCGTGTCTATTTGAACTTGGAATTTTCTTTATTGCCGCAGCATACCGTACTGCATCAAATTTCGAACACTCAAGCTATGATGTAACTTCTTGCACTAAAAAATCAACGAAAAATAAACTTTCTCATTGATGTTTAGAGTTCAGTATGTTGGTTGTTGTTAATCACGTTTTGACTTAAAAACAAGTAAGACTTAGAAATCGGCTTTGATTCGAATTCCGAACACTTCAACGTAATCGCTAAGAGATAAAACGCTAAGAGAGGACCGTCTGAATACTAACTGTCACTTTTTTCAACGCTTGCTGATCCCCCGAAAGTGGCCCTACAGTAAAGAGCTACACATCACTGGGTGAAGGACATTCCAAGAAACGAAATGGTACATAATAATCATTCTTTTTATTACATTAGCTATAATAATTCGATTTTTATTGTAAAGTGTTCAAAGTTTGAATCGGAACGGTATTTACCACTCCAATGCACACGGGAGCACTAAAAAGATTTTGAAAGGTTATCTGCAAAAACTCACCAGAAATCGCTAGAAATTTTCAATATTCGGTAATTTTAACGCTAAACACCGATCATAGAAAAAAAAAATCCTCACAATACACTGTTCGTTCGCTAACTGGGCTGAGGGCCTAGCCCAGTTAACGAATGTCGCTCGCTAACTGGGCTGACATTTCAAATGTCGTCAAATATCGAGGGGGATTTCGATGTAATGGCGCTAGGCAAAACTCTCAGCGAAAATTGTAAAATGTTTTGAACAAATACACTAAAAATCCTGATTGATGAACAGATAATGAGAAAAAATAAATTGTTAGCCTTGCGTGTGCTTTATTTGCACTCACCGTTGCCTGGAAACATGTTGTTTTCATAAAACATTTATTTGACCTGGAAACAAATAGATGAATATGTAATGGATCGCATGTGTAACGACTGCCAGAATCCATTGAACTGAAAAAATCAATCTCAATTTACTATTCATGTGCCCCTATCTCGTTTTGACAGCAACATGCCAAACGCTGGTTTTTGACGTTCATCTGCTTTTTAACTGGGCTATAGCTCAGTTAGCGAACGCCCAGTTAAAAAGCAGCCCAGTTAAACAGCACCCACTTAGCGAACAGTTACTGTTTTGTTCTATTTTATCTCCGATTAGTCCCACATGTTTTTCTTCTGTAAGAAATCGGTCGTTTAAGTTTATACCCTATGAGTTCCGTAAGTTTATACCCTATGAGTTCCGTACGCATTAAAATGAGCTATCATTGATACCAGAAATTATTCTGTTCCAAAGGCTCAAGTAAAATTGTATTCACCAAGAAAGAATCGAATGAAAAAAATAACCCAAAAGTTCAGTCAAAGCCAAAAGAATTTTTCCATTTCTGGGAACCAATTATTTTCCAAGAAATTATTACGCTTTTTGTTCCAGTTGAAAAACTGAAAGAGCGTGTGAGGATTTGTTGTTCAAGATAGTATCGAATAGACCCGTCAAACCACACAAACATTGTTCCCCCCGTACATTCAATCTCGTTTGTTTACGACCAAAGTTTACTGGATCCGCTGGTTTCCGGTTTCACCTGTCCGATGGCCGTTCACGGGTATGTAACGGATTGCTTGATTTACGACAACGGTGCGGTGGCGGCGCGTGGTGAGCAAGTTGCTGCTTCTTGTCCGTAATGGACCCTATCGGCAGCACCACCCGAAACCGAAGGGCGTTTTGCGTTGCTTCGATACGAGGAGAAAAAAAATCTTCATCGAAATCGAAATAAAAACAAGACCAGAACGCAGTCCCCACCCGAACATTCATATTCATAATAAAATACACATAAATCAATGACAGAATCGCTGTCCACCGAGGCCCGTTTCGGGAGGCAAGGCTCTGCGAGGGAAAAAAAGGTAATATTTTTGTAAACGACGTCAAAATTTATGTCTTCCCGTAGAACGATGGCCCCGACGACGAGTGTGTAGACGGCGTGGTACACGGACGTTCATGCCCTGTTTTTATGTATCGTTCTTCCTCTCTCTTTCAGGACACCGACAGTTCGGGCGCGGGACCGGATCCACCGAAAAAGGTGTGATGCAAGGTAGCCGCAGCAGCTGAATCACACAAATTTATGGAATGTCCTATGCTGTTACTCTGTGAAGCAGCGATGACTGCGCAACGAAGGACGGGAATCCTCTTTCCGGTGTGCAAATCCGGTCAAATTTTTTTTGTTTGTACAAGATTTGGAAAAATTGCTCTGTCGAGCGTTAGCAGCAACCAACGAACGATCAGCTTGGATGGAAACGGGAGGAGAGGGGTTTTGTTGCCTAGCTCGGCAGAAATTGGGAAAATATTATTTACGTATGTGGTGGCTCCCACCCTTCTTGGACTGTGCTTTCTCAGTGACCATTACACGTATGTACTTATCTTCTGGGGTGGTCTAGGAATGACACCAACCCCATCTGCAGGGTGTGCCGTTCATGGGGGGCACCCTAGCGAGGAAGCTGGCTTGGTGGGGTTTTCGTTCTCCAGACACAGGCTCATTCATTCGGAGATGATATATTGGCTGCGATGTTGTGGTTGCTTTTTTTGTCTTTCTTCTAGAAAAGTATAGCAATCATCCTACTCACATTTTTTGCATAGTTGAACACAATTCAATTTTATTCCTTACTCATATTTGGCCACCAGTTTTCTTTGATTTGTGTAGAAGATTATTTATTCAGCAAACATTGCATAACATTAAGCTATAACTATTCAAAACTGTATTGATTTTTTTCTAATAGAAAAACAAACAAAGACGCTGTATTATAAATACCGTCGCAAACCAAAAATTCATTAATCACGACATAAAATTGGCTACTTCTCGTGATTGTTTTAAAAGCTGAACAGAATACCCCAGTAACAATATTGGTATTATCAAAGTTTTATAGCGCCTAATACAGCCTAAACAGCGCTATAAAACTTTCATAAAACCAGTTTTGTTACTTGGGTAAAGCCGATCGCGCGCGTTCGAATATTTATCACTGTCAAATGTTTGAGTTAATACTGCGCACTTGGTCAAAAATCGACTGTTTCCATTATTTGTTGTCATGGGTACCTAATAGTCAATTAAAATACGCAAGTGAAGCTGTCTGGTTTGACCAAAAGTGTTTCCTTGCAATGGCAACTGGAGAAATGGAAGAAAAATATTCCATCACAGCCTGCTAATCTCAGTTGCACTAATCACCCCGTATTCGACACGTAAGTGTGTCCCCTGTGTAAACAAAATTAAACTAATCCACGCACCACTGACAAGCGCGCCAACTCTGTGCATCCCAAATTAAAACGAAAAGCGAAAAAGGGAGCGTCGCATAATTGCGCTCCACTTAATGACAGCCAATCAGTCACACGACTTGTGACCGTGCGCTGCGCGACTCGGTACGGGTTGAAGAAGCAAGCGTTACTCAGTCAGTCCGACTGCGGCATCAACATGAGATGTCCCGAGGCGTAACACTCTTCCGCATTACACACACGGAGAGTGCACTGCCATCCGCAGTCAACCTCGTTAGGGTTCCGAGCCGGTACCAGGGAAGGGATACGAAGCCCTGCGGTTGTCACACCGTGCAACTCAAGGCAGCACACAGTCAAAGTCACAGTACAGTGAAATTAATCAGCACATCGTCAAGTATTAAACAACGACAACGAAGATGACGACGACGTTGACGGGTCGTGCAGGATAATGGCGCTTGCGAAGCCCCAGGGGTGCTTCAAAGTTACAACGCTCATCACCAGACACTATAGAGAATCCAAGCAGTAAAGGATTTGGGAAAAAGAACATCCCTCCTGTAAAACAACCACCACCAACAAAAACAACAACAACAATCTAGATCGCACTAATGATGATACCAAACAGTCTTTGAGCGTTTCTCTGCGGACGAGACGAGCTTCGTTACGACACCCGGCGACGACGGTGACAGCAGCAAACATCCGTGAGTGCGGTACGCTGCATTAGACTGCACTGCACTGTACTGTATACTATTAAAAACAAGTGCATTAACTTCATTATAATTTTAATTATATATAAAAAGACAGTACCTTTAAAGTTTGCGAAACAATTGCCTTCGGTGACTCAAAACAGCTTTGCTCTGAGACACAGCGCTGCTGCACTGCGTTCGTGCGTAGTAAATCTGCACAATTCCGTTTGCGGGATGGCCAAAAATAATCCATTAGTTATTCACTCAAGCGATGCAGTTATCGGAATTTATTTCGCGAGCACGCGGCAAATCAAAATACCAGCTTGTAATTTTTATGGGCTTCGTAAGAAAGAATCACAGTAAATAATTAACCAACCGTCAACAACCATTCAACTAATGAGAATAACTCTTGAAAAGTCGTCGTCGTGCAACACTTCACATAGCTAACTTTTCCATCCCGTCGTTCTCCCGTCGTTCCGTGATTGATCGATAAATTTCACACTGTAATTGAAGTTATAATTCAATCTGCCGCCCCCCAATGACGTCATTCGGTTGCAGGTGATAAAACATCTCACTCGTCTGAGAGATCTCAACCCCGCCGGGGGGGAGAATCTCATTCACAGTTCACCGATGAAGAAAAGCTATCCCGAGTGGATGAAAAATCTTGAACTAATTCACTAGGCGGTGTGATCAAGACTTTCTCGTACGAATCTCATTATTTATTGGCGCATACACTTCGATTGTGAAAATATTTTTTCCTTAACCTGGTGATTGTGATTCGAATAAAAAATTTACGCAGTGTTCATGAGTATACAATGTGCATCATGTGATGCAAGAGAAAATGATGGTTCAACTTAATTTCGCGTTTGTGATACTCTTCAGAAAATGTTGTATGTCTTTCTAGAAAATTTTTACGAAATCTGTAAGCTTTAGGTTTAATTTCTACCTTACTATAGAAGTTTTTCGGATAGGACTTCTTTTCAGGATCAGTATTCATTTAATGCATGGCAAGATTTAGCTGATTTTAAATTTTAATTTTTAGACACAATTTTATTGAGCTTTTCGTTTACAGGTTTTATAAATTTTCGCGCTTTTTCAGATCATTTCATGATCAAACCACGTATTAGACTGACATCCCTTGTTTTGTCTGGTTTTTGACATTGAATAACGTCTTACTTTAGTAAGATGGCAATCCAGAAAAAATCGAAAGTGGAGTGAAACGGCAGAATGAAAGATATCATACGCTAACTACTTTGTTACCACTGAACGGATTTAATTCATTGATATCTGGTTGTATAATTAACAAATTACTCTAGTTTATGAAATCATTTTTACTAACATTTTTTCTTAGTAACGTGGTTAAAATTCATAGCAAACATGATTATAATTCAACCAATCGCGTACCTGCAATGCTGCAATCCAAGCACTTTCCCAGCACAACCGACACTAAAGCATACAAACGATTCGACTTAGTGAACGATTTGTAGTTGCTGTTGTGAAGAATAATTGTCATAATCAGAGCCTGACAAAGTCATTTGGAATTGATAATTATCAGGTTATAGTGATGCTTTGGCCCATCGCTTTCAATTGAAAAGCTTTTGCATTATTTTCGAGCACTTCGTGAGTCACACGAACCCCAGTCGAAAGCTCTTGCTTTGATTTTGACAACTGAAGAGCTTGAAGTTGATACAAATGCTTTTCAATTGAAAGCGGATCACCATCACTCCCACATGACGATTCTCAATTTAAAAATGATAATGAGCGCTGACGGAGACAGGAGGCTTCCATACAGTACTTCACGCATAAATAGGAAAGAGGGAGGAAATCTTAATCGGAACTTGCGTGACGTATTTATTAGATGCCATTGCCGTTCTAACAATGGCTTGCGGTATTAGAAAATCTTCATCAAACGACGCCACGCGGTGCTAATTTCAAGTGAGACACTGAAGGAAAGGAAAGTGTCTCTCTCCGTCAATTGAAATAGTCATCAGTTTCATTTCAAATGATGCGATGAATAACAGACGGGAAAGAGAGAAAGGAGTGATTCGATGACAGTAGCCGAGAGGAATCAAGTGAAAATGAAACTGTTTGAAACGAAATGACAGCGTGAAATATTCAGTTTCATTATTTGGTTTCGAGAATTTAGAGCCCTGGTCATTAGTCACATGCAAAAATCTAGTCTGCATTGATCCGATCATTGTAGAAAAAGAATGATTTACTGGAAACCGAATCGACCAGTAGCAAGCAGACTTCATGTTGGTATGGTTTTTGCTGCACACACACGCAGCGGAACGCAAAGCGGAAGGTTCTTTCTGGAGTAGCAGAAAGCGGTTGGTGGCAAATATTATTCGCTTATAAAAGCGCACGCCATCGAATTGAATTTCTCATTCGTTCATCGACCGGCAAAACGGACGGTTTTTTCTGGAGCAGCAAAATGCAAGTGGTGGCAAATATTGGTATTAATTGTCATTTTCGAAAGAAGGGCGTGAACGAAAACGCTTACAAAAACCGCAAAAAACTCATAAAAATGACTTAAGGGTATGTCGTGACGCTTTTTCCAATGGCTCTCCATATCGCGTCCGTTGCTGCCGAATATCGTCAACTGAATGATCTCTGTTTTTCATTCGCTCTATTTTCCAGCCTCAAGTAAAATAAAGCTGCGCTTCATTCTTACTCTTTCTCTCTCTCTCTCTTCATGTGCTGTGGGTCCCGCACCACCGTATTAGCTCGCTTTATCCGTTCTCTCTCACTCAACTCACAGACTCTCATTCAACCGATTATTCTCTCGTCTAGGAACGAGTCCTTTCGTTTTTCGACAGTCAGATTTTTTTTTTTAATCTTGCGTTTTGCTTTTGATCGCTGCGTTTTTGTATTTACACGCTAAATGTTTAATGCGGTGTTTGCCCCTCTTCTATTCACACGTCACTTGTTTCTTATACACTATAATCCCTACAGGGTATAGCTTCAATTCACACAACCTATTCCGCCCCCAAAATAATTCTTTCAACTGATGTCCCGCGATAAAGTTTCGACCATCTGGTATTAAAACTTGTAGTACTTATTTAAGTACTCAACCATCAATGCCAAATGCGTGTTATTCAACGTCAGCAACGCGGTCGTGCCTTGGATACAGCCTTTTGCTTTTTATTTCAGCCCAATGTTGTAAGTGACTCCAGCTTTTTTTCAAGTTCTATCATTTTCCCAGCTTCGCACGACACAAAAAGATTTGATTCCGTATGTAAAGCAAATGTTTTGAGTTCAAAATACTGCTAGAAAGTCGAACTATAACCGTCTTTCTTAAATCTTTTCAATATTTTGTATAAAGTGTAATGAATTTTCTAACACGAACCCAATATTTCTTCACTGTGAGTGATCATCGCTTTTAGGAGCTCCGTTTCCGTCCACGAGAACAATAAAAACGATCCTCAACTGAAGAGTTTAATAATAATTTACGTGGTCCTACATCACTCATGCGGTCGTGACTAGGATACCACTTATGTGCATTACGATTTAGTGTACCATGCCTAACAGCCAAAATGCAAAGGGGTCAAAATTCGTGAAACGGATCACTAAAAATCACGATGTCAATATTTTTCTGTTGGTACTGAAAATTTCAAGAGTTTTACTCGGGAAGTGGATTTCCCAATCCCAAGTTGTTAATATCCTTTAAAATTTAGGTCAATATTCTTCTTAAATAAATAGACATATCTTTTAAAATAATGCATCGAATTTGATGAAATTTTCGCAGCAGATGCATCCTAAGTAGTAGTTTATGAAAATATTTTTTCAAAGAAATTTTTTTTTTTAATAGTAACTATTTAAAACAATGTGTTGAAAAATAATGTGGATACTGAAGAATCTGAAAAAAATCACAAGTATTTTTGACAAAATTTCGAAAATTACAAATTACGACGACTTGTTATGCCAGCATCGTACCCCGAGATCACCAAGGAGACCTGTAAGGCGTGGTAGATTGAAAATCAAGATAAATGATTTTACGTTGAATTCTTTTCCAAGCTCTCTTGAGTTTTATTAAATTTTTAACTATTCCGATCTCGTTGAAGCTTTCGAGTGTTTTTAGAATTTTTTGGACATTCCTAAACTTGGGAGCGTTTTCTATGCTTTCTATGCTTGAAACTTTGAGTAGGGGAACTGCTCCATTATTCATCCATGGAATGGATTCTTCTTAGTTCACTTTAGATTTCTCATGAAGTAGAATCCCCAAAAACTCACTAAAAAGTTCTTAATTTGATATTATAGTCAGGCATCTGCACTCGAAAACTCATTTTATTCAATGACCCACCGCAGAAAACAAAATCCGCGCATTGTTCTATGCGGCTACAACGGGACTCGTTCAGCAGCTAACCAAAGTTTTCTTCATCACTAGCGGACCACTTTTTTTAATCACTAAACAAAATCACTCACTACACTAAGAATACTTAAATCTTTCAAATGTTCACCTCAAATTTCCAAAAACAAGCTTGAATTAGCAGCAATATATGAGATGAATTTCCACAATTCCTAAATTTAAAACTGTATGCATTTTCATCTGTTTTCACTGCGGTGAAGGAAATCAAAAGTTGCCAAATCAATTTATGTTAATACGAAAAAAATCATACTGAAAATGTTGAATTATTCTGACATAATTGACATAAATCTACAGCACTGCAGTGGTTACCTAGGTTACCAATTTTGCACGTGAACAACTACAGTGGATATCTAGGTAACCTACTACGACAGTATGTGTCTTCGTTCATTCATGAAAGTGTGATTCTATGAATATGGGGGCGTCGTGAGATGAATAATTGAGCAGTGATTCAAGTTTTGAGATGGATATGGAAGCGTTGTGAAAAATTGTTTGTTTCATAAAATTTAGGATACATGTTGTTAAGTTTACTAAATATACAATGCTGAACGATTCCATAAGAGCATTGGAGCGTATTTTGTTAATTTTCGTTAATGATTCCGTGAAAATTTAGTGTTTAATCCGTGCATTTTTCGTGAATATCGGCTTAATGAAATGAATAATGAAGCAGTTCCCCTATTTGCTTTCTTATTCTTTTTCTGATTGAGATTTTTGATTTTAATGGAATTTGGGCCGTTTTGAGTTGTTTTTCGGCCTTTATAAAAGTCAACAGTTGTTAAGCGATTTTGTTTTTTTTTTTTGAGTTTCCTTTAGAGCTTTTTAGCTCAGCTTAGCTTGACTGACTGCACATCTCGATGGTTGCACTCCGTGATTGATCCGAATCAGTAAAATTGTACTAAATGGGGCTGGGAGTGATTCTCATTGTACAAATTTCATTGACTCAATAATTTGAAGGGAAGTTAGGGAGGGAAGGGAAGTTAGCGTAACCCTTGCTATTTGGAGACCGTGTTAACCTCTGCATCTCCACAAAGGTCACAGAAAGGAGGTTTTTGTTGAGTTGGATCAGGATTCACTTTGATAAGCTATGCGATCATATATATACAATTTATACCCGATTCTATTGAACTGATTTCGGTTTATTCTCCGTTCAGTCGGCTGATTAAAGATGCACACTTAGCTTATTCATATTTGATACTTGTTCAAACTAACAGACAATAACAATGCTGTAGAAGCGTAGAAGCTGCGCGTTAGTGATTTATTTTACTAGAGCATAAAATTGTTTAGCTTTCTGATTCAAGATCGATTTAAACCGAAAAACAACGGTATGCTGTTGGGGACACGCTTAGTAAGTGACATAATTCATTGATATGCAAAATACTATACTACACGATGTGGATTTGATTCATACCGACACTTCTGATTTATACCGAAGGCTCTTGGAGCCACTCACAAATTTGTGGGGTTTACTGGAGAGGACCAGTGTGTCGAACAGTTGACATTTTTGCATGACACCGTATCGAAAAATACTGTTGCCTCTCTTGCAGACTGCGACAGCAGCGTTCGAATGTACGCTTCTCTATTTGAGAGAATCGTGTGACTTAAAGCCAACACGGATGGTTAACGATTCTCTTTTGTGACGATCTCCAGCCACTTCGATATCTTGACTGTCGCATTGTGCGAATGACAATAATTAGCAATCATGCGACAGTTTAGCACAGTAATAAGATGGAAAATCAATAATTACTATGTATGTACTGCCGAAAAATATCATCAATCGTGTACACCAGAAAATTTGAATCCCTACCTCTAAACTTTTCCATTCGAAAACAGTTCGCTGTAGCGAAAGTCTCATCCAAATTTAGCATATTTAATCAAAACAAATCATTTAATCAAAACAATTACAAATTCAATTAACGTCCTCGTGCCCAAATAAAAGTTGGCGCTAAGTGAATTGACTACATCAATTCGTAATAAATGCAATAAATACCACAGACCGCTACAGTCCATAACACACGAGCCAGAGATTGTCTATACAATGACAACAATATAAAAAGAAGTGAGCGAGAGAATTGTTGTTCATGTTGAATTCATTCCACAGAGGTAATCACAAAAATCTTGCTACTGTCGTGTGAATACTGTAGCGTACCAGTACATTTCACTACCCTGGAGAGGACTACAAGTTGTCATATTTAAATCATGTTCATGTTCATGTTCATGTTTGTATTGATGTTCATGTTCATGTTTATGTTCATGGTCATGGCGCAGACAAACAGACGTGCCACTCGATGACGATTTCATCCACCAGAAAAATAACGATAATTTTGAAATTTTGCTCAGTGGGCAATAATACCGCTTGTGCCGCTATAAGCAAGCGTGCACATCCATTAGCAAAGACAAAAACCGATTTACGAAAATGAGTTTGTAGGCAATAAGCTCACATGGGTACGCATGAGTGTTCGAAGTGGCACGTCTGTTTGTCTGTAGTTATGGTCATGTTCATGTTCGTGTTCATGTTCATGTTCATGTTCATGTTCATGTTCATGTTCATGTTCATGTTCATGTTCATGTTCATGTTCATGTTCATGTTCATGTTCATGTTCATGTTCATGTTCATGTTCATGTTCATGTTCATGTTCGTATTGATATTCATGTTCGTGCTTGATTTTCGTTTATGTTGAAAATAATGGTATTGTTCTAGTTTATATTTTTTTATTTTTATGATCATGTACAAGTTCATGTTTAAGGTTTGTATTCAAGTTATAGTATTAGCTTATGTTTACTATAAGAAGCATTATTTTTTGACAGAGTTAATAGCCAAGCTCATGTTCAAGTTTATATTCCTGTTCGAGTTTATTGTCATGTTTAAGTTGATGTTTATGCTCAAGTTGATATTCGATAAAATGTTAATTTTAATGTTTATGTTAGAGTATGCTCAAATACTCCTCGAGCTCGTGTTAAAACTAATTGTCAAGTTCTTATTTAAGTTTATACTTAGTTCAAGGAATATTTAATAAAATGACTAAATTCGGCAGACTTTCAGTTTCTTTCCTGTTCATTTTCGCTAAAGTTTATCATCATATTTAACGTGAAATTTCATTTTTTTGTTTCATTTTTTAGCACTCTAAAATAACATTTGCTTTAAAAAATGGACTTTTTTCGGATGGTAATAATAAAAAACTAAGAAAGATAATTAAGTTCGATAAAGCTGCATTCAGAAAAATTCTGCGCCCTTACGAGCGGCCCTCCGGCAGTTAACCGGAACGTTCCCCATGGCGGACGATGTCGTATACCAAATCTTTTGTACGGCACCGTAAACCATAAACAAACAAATTTCGAATCAAACCACTGACCCGCGCAAGTAAGTTCCGTTACTTACTGAAAGCCTTATGACTAAGCGTTACAGCATACTCGCTACCATGCCTTGCTGAGTGTATCGCAACGCTTGGTGCCTGATTCATACAGCACGCAAAATGCAGCGTTGGAATTTTAATGCTCGTCACTCCAGCTGTTTCCAGAAGGGGCCCAAGTTGGCCACACATGTAAATACACACATAGAATTAAATATTTTGGCAATTGCATTTTCCTATAAAGATTAATCAATTAGCAGCGACTGATCCACTCCAGTTCGTCTCACTGGAATAGCTCAGAACTACGAAGAGGTTTTATCATTGCGAACGGGTTGACTTTCGTCAATTCTGTCACCGCTACCAAAAGAAATCTCTCGACGATCCGCCGGTTGTTTAAAAAGTTTATTTTCTTCGTTTATTCGTTTTTTCTTCGTTTTATTTATCAATTCCTCCTCAGTTTCCGCGACACAATTGTTGGAATAGATCCTACGGTTCAGGTTTAGCGTTTGGCGGGTTCGTCGACTTGGATATTACATCGATATTCAGCCGCTACATCTCTTCCAACGATCGCTTTGAGTAGTGGGCCGATCCGGCCAGAACACAGGGTCTTCACCCTTATGGTTTTTCTTGATGAACGACGCAAATTCCGGCAGGTACTTCGACCACAGACTAACAGACATAACACGTCGAACAAATTTTCAATAAAATCATCGTTTGGATGATTCCTGTACTTTACGTTAGTAACACTAGCACCATCTGCTGTCGTGTTCGCGCTGCGTCATGTATTTCGAAATCAGCGCCAGCGTTACTGCATGTGTCAAATGGGGAACTACAAAATATGTATGAGATTGCATGACAGCGCCCCAGACGACGTTTTCGCGCGATGACTGTTATTCGATTGAAAATTTGAAATGAACGTTTTTTGTGGCGATGGAGCCAGGTTGCAGTGTTACGTCTGTTAGTCTGTGCTTCGACTATAGATTTTTCTGTTCACGGTCAGTCCGGAGCGAAGGAAAAGCGACTTTGACATTACCTTCTCGCTGATTGTCAGCCACAGCAGCACCCTCGTGGGGAACTTGGCGTGAATTTCACCCCGGTGCTCACTTTTTTCGTGGGGAGGTAAAATACGAAGCGCCCTGCCAGTCGTTGCCATCCAGGGTGAGATAGGTCTCGTCATCCATAACCACCGTCACGTCACCATTCGCCGCTGCCGCTACGTACCGCCTGCAGTTCCGAGACCAGTGAACGGGACTGTCGCTTCCTGACATATTTCCTAGGTGTTCCTTTTTAGCATCCTTTGAAGATTCTTGGCGCTCAGGGTCATCGGCCGTCTGGAATCGGGGTTTCCTTCGACGCTTTTTTTCGATGCTCTTCTGCATGGTAAGCTTTAGTTGATTGTAAATTCTCATTTTCGGACACATTTTTTGGGCCTCTCTACTTCCTGTACTACTTGTTCAATTATATCGAATAAAAATTTATAGAAGACATCATCAGCTGCTTCGACATTTCCTCTTTTTCTAAGAATAAGCTCTCTCATATTCAGGGCCGGATTTAGGTGGTGGGGGCTCGGGCAGATATTTTCGGCTCTCTATTCTTAGAAAAATTAGAGGTAAGAAAATTTCAAATTTTGAAATGACTTAACGCTTCACTGGAAGGTGACGAGCAAAAAAAAAGGTCACCATTTTGTCTTCATTGTCTTCACGTCTGGCCCAGGACTCTGGGCCCCTTGTGTCGGAAGGCCTGGGGCATTTGTCCCCTTCGCCCCCTTAAATCCGGGCCTGCTCATATACATTCGTTCAGTCTTTTGTGTGGATATGTTCATCGGGACATTGAATTGGGATCATAATCCGCCCGACCATTTTTTACGCGGAACCGTTTGAGTCGCCGACGTTCTACTTGACAGGCAGGTGGAGTTTTGACTTGTATAAAAGGTCCCAATATCTGGCAAATCGCGGGTGCGCTGGTCTAAGAATACCACATGTAAAAAGTCTACAAAGTCTGTAAAGTCTTTCAAATCTTAGAATTCTTAAAATTCTTGAAAGTTCTGCAAGTCTTGGGAGCAAGCATTTAAAATGACTCGAAGAATTTTAAAATATCAAAAGCACTAAAATTCTGAAAAGTCTGGAAAGTCTGAAAAGCCCTAAAAGACTTAGAAACCCAAAACGTCTTGAGAAACCTAAAAGTTTCAACAGTTATGGAAGACTTGAAAGTTTTAAAAGCTTTCAAAGTCCCGTTAGAAAGCAATTGCCTACTGTTCTACGCCCAGCCCGTTGACTATCAAATTGTGCACGAAATTAGAGCAACACTTTGCTTGAATTTAAAAAGAGATCGAAACTCGAATCACCCAACCGAAAGAGCCGGCTGGACCGACACAAACTTGGCTTCTGTCTGACAATTTGACAGCTGTTACTGTTTGACTCCCTTCTCCTGCCCCACGCCACTTTATTTGCTATTCACAGTGCGTTCGAGTATCGGTTGACTGACCACCACCTGAGCCAACAACAACCGAAGAAGTCCAGCTCAGTTAAACAAGAAAAAAAACTCCTATTTCCTCCTAATCAGGCATTCCACACCAGTCTCCAGGTCTGGACTGTCCTTTTTTTTTCCTTTGCAACCGTTGCCCTGGTGGTAGATGGAATTGAAAATTCTCGGCCGCCTTCCTTTTCGGTTACGGAATCGATGGGCGCATTTGGTTCAGAATTCAAAAATCGATTCGGAAAGTTAGCTTCGAGGGGATGAAAGGTGCTTCCGTCGAACCGGATCTCGGCAGCCGCTGTTGAAGAAGGTGATTCTTCAATTTTACTCTTCAATAGCGGTGATAATGAAAATCAAGTAAATTGGTTTTTCCTTCGCTTCGTTTGACTCGGACTCGGATTGAAACGCTTTTCGTATATTTCCTGCTTTTTCTTCATCTCAATTTTTCACCCGGTGAATCAAGAATGATTCAAATAATGATTTTGTTGAATTATGTTGATGGACGATTGTTCTTTTAAGTTACTGACTAACGACTAACACTATTTCGGAATGCAATTGGTAATTTGCAATCCTATTTGCCTCTGTTCGGACTATTAATCATGGCCTGTGTTAGGCGACTTCGAGCAGCACAAAACGTACACGGTTTTTCTGTGGCATGTGACAAATTCTAACCAGCATCCAAGATCTTAATCAACCAGAATCGTATGACATTTTGGCTCGTTTCCTTCACAACATTGTATCAACGTGAATCACTTTTAAAAGGTAAGGAAATTGCATGGAGAAAATTTCTTATTTTAACAACTTCATCCTCCAGTCGCCATCATAATTTGCAACAACTGTAACTGTTCCAACTAGGCGGCAAACCAAAAACTTCAAAGTTCAAACGTCAAATTTTCACCAGTTACCGAGCGGAAGAACGTTGGACCCGGTGCAGTTCGGCTGCGATTATGTCAGTTTAATTCGTTGGAAAATACCGAAGTTAATGAACCGATTAGGCCAATCGGAAATTCATTTCTGACCCAAAAGCTGCACCAACGCTGGAGTGACACTTGGAAAACTTTCTATCCGACGGAGGAGCTAAACCCCAAATCTCCGAGAGAACGAGAGAGCGACGGGGAAAGTTCGTAATTAGACGTCCGGTTGCTCCACCTCATTCCACTCCTAGACTCGTAAACGGACCGGAACACCATTAATTAACGTAAAGAGTTCCAAATGTTTCGTTCCCTTTTCCCCTTAGAACCCCGCTCGATGCGCCTGTTCTACGTTGCAAGATGTCAATTCGCAATACCCACGCCAGATTCTTGCGCCCCTTGTTTTTTCGCGCACAGATTCGATTCGTACACGAAATGATTAATCGAAGCGCACGAGCTCTGGGGTCTCTCGCCGAGGGACATCATTTTTCACGCCACTAATGGACAGGCTTTCAGCTTTCAATTTCAATCACTTTTTTCGGGCCAAACATGGCGGAGTCTCGTAGCTTTCATCATTTAAATATCCGCTCCGTTCGGGAAGGCCCAAAACCGAACCGGCTGCTCTGTCGCTTGATGATCAATAATTGAACAACATTTGCCCCGGAGCCTCTGGTGCTGGCCGGAGAAGCTCATGCGGCAAACTACCCAGACACAGAGTGCGGCCCTCACTCTAGTGGTCGTTGGTATTTTTATGGCTCGTCTTCCGGTAAAAGCGTGCCTATGAATAAATAAATAAATTCCAGATTCGTCTGTTGTGTGAGAAAGAAACCACCGTCCGTCAGTCAGTTTTTGGGCGGGAGAAGACGAGATCAACGGATGGTCTTCGGGCAGAATGTTGTTCAATAAGCAAATGGTGGTAGCGTACCCAAAAATAAAATAAAGTAAAGTAAAATAAAAAGCGCCAAAGAAGCACGATCCATTTACTACAAGGTCCCTGATTAAATGGAATGACACGATTCGCTGTTTACGTGGAACGATGCCCGGATAGGGTTTGAATGTGTGAAGAAAAAAAAGATGCATGTCCACGCTAGGATGCTGGAAGGGGTGGAGTGGAATGTGTATGTATAGTTGGAGATTAACAGTTATCGAACAAATATTTTTTATGGATTGTTGTCTCGAAGATCTGCTGTTGTCTGTACTTTCGTGTTTCGTGATGTTTATGGATTTTCTTATGTTGGGATTATGGAATTATTTTAGTGCTGATTCTGCTGAAATTGTTATGGGGAGTAATTTTGCTCGCACTAATGTTTGTTAAATTTACTGCTTTCATCAATGGTTCACTGATTTTCTAAAAGTATTTATAACACAATCAGGCAATGCTGCGATTTGATTTCTCTTAACAGTAAATGACAAGCAAGCATTGGAACCAAAAATTCCATTCAATTTTTCGTCAATCATGTTTTGGTTATCAGTTTTTCATTATTAATGGGTATGAACCTTAAGAGTACACTGTGAAATATTGCTCTTGATGATATCTAAAATGACGAAACTGCCCATGCCGCATCAATCAAAGTAACCCACGAGTTAGCAGAAAAAAGGTGACAGCTCTACTGCCGTGATATGACATTGTGACGTAGATCCAAGTGATCAGTTTTTCAGTACGGCCCAAAAACGAAAGAATTTCTCGTCACTTTTGTATGGAAATGTGTGCCAACGTCACTTTGTTTTTTTGATTCTATGCAACGTACGAATAAGTACCAACGAGAATGAAGATACCAAAAGATAGGTCTTCGAATAAAGAACAAATTGACATGAAAAACTCATTCTCGAGAAAATGGCACTTACGTCACTTTGTCATCACACGGCAGTCTATCAGTCGAACCCTACCCGGACGAACACATACGATTCGCATAGATTTTCTAGGATTCCTCGCATTGGACTCGTGAGCGTCCGTGAAAAGGAATCCTGAAAAAAGAATCCTCAGGAATTCCCTGTCTATGGGACTAAGATTCTTGAATTAGAATCGTGTTGTGAGAATCCATCGGATACTGCAGAATTTTACATTGGAATCCGAAGACTTCATAACACGATTCTCATACAGGGCATTCCTAAGGATCCTTTTTTCTGGATTCCTTTTCACGGACGCTCACAATTCCAATGCGAAGAATCCTAGGGAATCTATGCGAATCGTATGTGTTCGACCGGATGTATGTGAATTTATTCTACCCGGGACGTCAACCGGACGAACACACAGGTTTCGCATAGACTCCCTGGGATTCCTCACATTGGAATCGTGGCCGTCCGTGAAAGGGAATCCTGAAAAAAGAATCCTCAGGAATGCCCTATCTATGGGACTAGGATTCTTGAATGAGAATCGTGTTATGATAATTCTTCGGATACAAAATCTTTCACTTCACCCATTAGTGCTCGCCGGGGTACCAGGGTACCCACAAATTAAAACTTTTGCATCTTTTGCAATTTTCATCCGATTTCGATAGTTTTAACGCCAAAAGATTAAGTAAATGATCTAATTTTAAATGAGCGTTAGTGGTGCCCGAAAGAATTCTTCTCTCCCGGGAATTCGGTTTTCCGGGGATATGTTCCGAAACTGAGGAATTTTATGAGTATTTAAAAAGAATCTCACAATAATCACAATAATCGGAAGATTCTACTGGGGTTTCTGGTGAAAACAATTAAATAAAACTGCTCCTGAAGTAACATTGGCTCCTTCTCCGCTCCTTAAACACGTCCTGCATCAACCGGCCTTGCTAGTGTCTGTCCATCAGAAAATCTCCTGTGCCGAGACTACGGCACCGACATCCGTTTACTACGATTTAGCCCGTGCCGATTTCGATAATATCAACGTATTGTTCACTGAAATCGACTGGAACACGGTTCTGGATACAGAAGACGTCAATGCCGCCGCCTTAACTTTTTCCCATATTCTCAAATACGTCATTGATCGACATGTACCGGAAAAACGAATTCCAATCAACAGAGAATGCCCTGGCTGAACACTACGCTACGACGTCTTAAATCAGAGAGGAAAGCGGCATTGAGAAGGTTTTCTAAATACAGAACTCTATCTCTACGAAACCACTACCTATCGATCAGCACTCGCTATAAACAGCTAAGTCGCTCCTGTTTTCGAGGCTTCCTTCGGAATGTCGAGCGCGAACTCAAACGTAACCCCAAATCATTTTAGAAATATGTAAACGAACAGCGATAAGACGGCGGCCTATCATCAAGCATGTTCTTAGACGGTAATACAGCGAATAGTGTCGAACAGATCTGCCATTTTCGCGAAAATTCTCTAGCGTGTTTGTAGACGAAAGGTTAACGACGGACGAAATTACTTCTGCGACGGCACATGTTCCTTTTCTCGGTCGTGCATTGACTAACATTTCCATCGACGTTAGCACGGTTACATTAGCCGCCTCGAAGCTCAGGTCTTCCATACCCGCTGGGCCAGATGACATACCGTCCGTTTTTCTGAGAAAATGTATCCGTAGTCTGGCTGCTCTAATGAGTAATCTCTTCACTAAATCCATCAGTTCTGGTGTTTTCCCCTCGATCTGGAAATCGGCATACATGTTTCCAGTACATAAGAAAGGGAACAGTAGAAACGTTAATAACTATCGATAAATCTCAGCGCTTTGCTGTATCCCGAAGCTTTTTGAGCTCAGCTTGTTCGAACCCCCTTTCTCATTCTTCAATCAGTACATCGCAGACGAACAACACGGTTTCATGCCTAAGCGATCTACGGTCACGAATCTCCTGACGCTTACATCTTACATAATGGACAGTTTTGACGGCCAGTTTCAACTAGATGTTATTTACACGGACCTTTTCGCTGCCTTCGGCAAACTGAACCACTAAATCGCCGTCGCGAAGCTTGAAAAGCTCGGCATCGGAGGCCCACTACTATTTTGGTTTAAATCCTACTTGACTGATCGGCGTTTAGCAGTGAATATCAACGGAGTTTCTTCGAATTCGTTTTCCGCTGCCTCTGGCATCCCTCAAGGTAGCCACCTCGGGCCACTGATTGTTGTAATTTACCTGAACGATGTCAACTTCCAGCTTCAGGGCCCTCGACTGTCCTTCGCTGACGATCTGAAGCTATTTGCAAAAGTATCCATCAGATCCCATCAGATGCCGCTGCGCTCCAGGAGCAGTTTCGATTTTCGCGACATGGTGTGTCGACAATCGCATACAATTGAACGTCAACAAATGTGAGATTATGACGTTCTCAAGGAATCTTAGCCCAGTGACTTTTGATAATAAGTTATCAAATACACCTCTACGACGCACAAACTGTGTTAATGACTTGGGAGTTCTGCTAGACTCCAAACTCACATTCAAACAACACATGACTTTCACCGTCGACAAGGCCAGCAGGAACCTGGGATTCATAATGCGCATTGCAAAAATTTCAGCGACATTTATTGTATAAAATCTTTATATTGCGCTTTGGTACGATCTAGCTTAGAATACTGTGCTTCAGTGTTGAGTACCTACTACCTGAACGGAGTAAGCAGAATCGAGGCAGTACAACGAAGGTTCATTCGCTTTGCTACCGTGGACTGACCCCTTTTAACTACCAAGCTACGAACAGCGTTGCAGGCTTATCGATTTAGACACCCTGCAAATTCGTCGGGATGTGATCGGAGCTATATTCATCTCGGACGTATTGACTTCACGGGTAGATTGTCCGGCGATTCTCGAACAACTTAACATCTTTGTCAGACCACGTAAGTTGCGAAATAGCCTGTTTCTTCACATGTAGGCGAACAAGCTACAGTAGCTTCGGCACGCTAAACGGGCGCCGTTTTTAACCGTTACGTATCATGTTTCGACTTTGACGCCAGCCGCGAGATACTGAAGAACCGATTCTTAACATTATCACGTAACACGTAGATTAAGAAAATCAGTTGGGCCAAAAGGCCTGTTGATGTATTTTTTACAAATAAACAAATAAACAAAAACGAGATCAAATACCACATACCAGATATTTTCGGAACCGGGATGACGTCCAAAGACCGAAAAACGATCCCTGACGTCAATTTGAATTCCAAGATGGCGACTTTCGGTTTGCATAAACAACCTAAACTGGCCGAATACCACGCAATGTGGAAATTTTGATGAATTTGGAATCATTTTTTGTGGCCTCTTTTTGTATTTGAAAGGATTTTCAGATATGTTGAAATACTTTCAAAAATTTCGAATAAAATAAGATATAATCATTTTATTCTTGTTTACAAAAGTACTATTAGGTTTTTAGGGTTTTAACTCTTTGAGATGCTTCCAAATAAGCTGTGAGTTAAAATTAAGATAAGTTTTGTTTTTAGTCTGATTCATCTACGGCATTACTTTAGTTAAATTTGAAATTACTTTCCTGCTCTACCTTTTTCTATCCTTTAGAAACGTTTTTCAACAATTGCGCTAAATTTTATCATTTTCGTTTTGGCCTTTTGTATTTCTTCGTTTTATTTCTTTTGAATTCCAGACTTCGTTCATTCTTGACTACACGGCTGAATTTGTGCTGCCGGAAACAAACTTTTTTGTCAAGAATTATTTTTATTTTCAAGTAATTTATGCAACCTAGGCACCAGATAATGCCACCAATAGACTACCTTTTGGATTCATAGTCGTTAAAGGTGTCACCGGGACTGGTCAGTGTATGGCCTATGACGATCTAGACACTTGATGATGACTAGGTACTCGAATCATTATTGGAATGGCACGGTTCTTAGCACTGCTTCGATCATGACCATTATATTACCGGAGCATGTTACGGTCATACACCCGTAACCAGTTGACCGATTCTGGCCATCTGCATTGGTAACATAAAGGAATTCAATACCATCCTTTTGACGGCTGTGAGCATAAGTTAGCTAGCAGAAAGACCAGGAAACTACGAAATATTACTAAACATAACCGTTCGTTTTTTACATGTATTTGGACGAATTTTTATGTTCGCTTGTTTTTTTTCTGTACCTAAGAAGCATTTTTGAGCCCGGTTTGGCTGAATTTTGATCATACTTTATTTTGACCTATTTTTTACAATACAGCGTTTTAAACTATCATTTCTACTGTTGGCTTTTTACAGCCTTCGGGAACGGTTTTCGATTATTTTGAGCTGAGTTTGAAATTGCTTCTGTTTTGGAATTTCAAGCCTTTCGAAATGTTTTCAGAGTCGTTTTTTAATCTCTAGGCATCATTTTGATTCCGGGAGCACCCATTTTAGGTGGTATTCGACCATTAATTTGTTTTATAATACCAAGAGTCGTCATCTTGAAATTCAAATTGATCAGTTATTTTCAGTATCTGGATGTAATCCCGGTTCCAAAAATATCTATATTGGATGGTATTTGACCTTGTTTTATTTGATTGTTTTATGGTCACTAGAAGCCCCAATGGAACCAATTCCGGAAGGCACATTTTGATGGCCTAGCATTAAAACACCCAAAATCATAAAAATAGCCTGTGAAAGTAATTGTACTTGAAACCAATAGTTATTAGATTCTGTTCAAATATTCGTAAAATTCCTCAGTTTCGGGAAAACCGGATTCCCGGGAATGTAAGGGTATATGGATGGCCCCTAAGGCTGGCGCAAATTTGAGAATAGATGAATCACTGAATCTTCTGTCTGGAGAATACCTTCTCACGGACGCCAACGATTTCAATTTGAGGAATCCTAGGGATTTTATGCGAAACCTATCGGTGCTACGAACGAATATATGAGTGTATTCTAACCGGGACGTCAGTAAGGTTAAATAGTATGTCCGTGCTTGTGTCAGTTGTTGAAATTTGTAATTCTGTTCGCATATACAGAGAAGTTCCACTCTCGTTCTAAGAAGTTGGAGCAACTTCGGCTTGATGCTAGATGGAAGCATCGCAATGTTCAGTCTACGTCGTTAATATATGAGCCGTTGAGCGCAAAAGTGGTACATGTGCCATTAGGTAAATTTTTCAGTAGACGCGATAAACGAAATCACTCAAATAGTAAATTATTTTCAACAATTTTTCCCAACATAACTGCACTAAATCATTGCTGGAAAGATTTCAAAAGACGGTACATGAAAGCATAACGAGTTCTGGTTGAGAAACCTACACAAACTTCAATGGAAAAACATGTACCACTTTTGTTCTATGGGAAAAATAAAGACAACCAGAAAACGTTGAGAGCAAAAGTGTCACATGTCCAGTGCGAGCATGAAGGGTGCATTATAGCTCTCTAATCTCAGGATATAGAACATTCATGTCTTCAGCAAAGCTGTCCAAGTGATTGATTACTATAGAATGATGATCTGTTTGTTAAGGAAATTCTGTCACTTTGTGGCGCCAGTGTATATGTAACAGAAGACATTTTAAATAATCTAGATAGACTGGGGCCAATTAAAAGGAAAATACCCTGGTATCTTTAGAATTGCTATTTGGTTGATATTAACCACACAATTGACCCAAGTTCAACTTTCGGTAGACTACCGGTTGCCCTCCGGATCCAGAAATACCGTAGAAGAGGAAAACTGAAAATTATTTTGGCTATTACTCTAGTATAAGTTATCAGATATCGGCTTTATTTTTTTGATATTATGGTATATTTTTCCATGTGATAGTTTCGAAAAAAAAAACACGGAAAATACTAGGACCTGTTCATTAAAGCAGACAGTGTATGTAGTTAGAGGAGCGAGAAATGAGTGAACTGAAAATATGATACAGCCCTGGAAAAATATACACCGTATTCAGATGGGACCAGGACCTATTTTTCAAAATTAATCTCGTTTACAGTAACTCCGGATCTTTCGGAGGACTATCTGATGGTAAATTTGAGTAACATTCTGTCATGAGATCATTTATTTTCGTCTGGGAGTGGTTTAGAAAAAAAGTGAGACTGTTCTTAAAAATTAATCCGGTGGTTCACGTGGGGCCGTCTTGGAGAATATTTCGTTAAAAGATCATTTTCCTTCTAGAATTGGTCTCGAAAAAAAAAAAACAGGAAGCTTTTATGGTAGTACCGGTGGTTCACGTGGGGCCGTCTTGGAGAATATTTCGTTAAAAGATCATTTTCCTTCTAGAATTGGTCTTGAAAAAAAAAAACAGGAAGCTTTAGGAACACTTTTGAAAATTGACATTTTACGCTAGTTCCGGATCTTTCGGTTAAATCATTTCGTTTCTAGTCAATCCCGCAGAAGCAGTTCGAAAAATTTAGGAAGCTCTAGGATCACTTTAGAAAATTGACCTCAATTACGGTATTTCCGAATCTTCCGGAAGGCTATCGGTGGCCGGGTGTGTGTAAATATATATCTATATCAAAGACCTCAGAGAGTTATCTTCTAAATTGGCCACAGAATACGAGTTGATACTGAAATAGATAAAACTCTTTCTGTTACAAAATAGTCACGGGTACACTAGCGCCACGTAGTGAGAAAATTCCAAAACAAACAGATCTTCATCTGAAAGTACTCAATCACTTGACCAACTTTGCTGAAGACATAATTGTTCTATATCCTAAGATCTTCGACTTACAATTCATCTAATATGCGCAGACTGGAGATGTACCACTTTCGCTCTCAACGAAATGGTGATTATGTTAATTACCAAGAATTGTTCTGGCTATAACTTTCGTTTAGGTTATCAGATCTCGGTTTTTCTTGGATATTATAGTACGTTTTTGCGTTTTGTATCAATTTATGCAAAAAACCCAAAAAGTGTAAAATTGGCACATGTACCATTTTTGCTCTCAACGGCTCATATATCGTCAATCGAATTCAATTTAATACTGACAACTCAAAATTTTGCAGTTTTGAGTTATTGATGGCAATCGATGCCAAATACTATAAATTTTCATCTCACAAAGACCCGTTTCAAAATGCACAAAAATTCCAGAAATATAAGTAGATGTGTCTTTATTGCACAAATCTAAAATATCCCTAAAAAGACAGAAAAATGAGGTTACAATCCTTATAACTTGCTCATTACATGCACATAATAGACCCAAACAAGTTCAATAAAAATGGGAAGTCGTAAAATTGGAATTTTTTACGAAAATGAAAAAAGAAATTTTTGACGTAAATTTTCAAACGTGTTTTTCTCGAAACTATAAAATTTGAGTTGTGCAAGTATTGAATTCAACTGATGATATGTTCGATGATAGTCTTCCTTAATTATATCCTTTCAAAATCAGATCAGAGAAAGCCAAATAAAAATATTGGTGAATCTAGTTTGGCTGAAATTGAATTCATTTAATGAAAAAATTTCATTTGTTAACCACCAGTTATAGGAGTTTGGTCAATATTACCTTTTTTTTACAGAATCAACAAATTACAGAATTTAATTGACAAGTAGAACACTTCGAGAAAAACATAATCTAAATCAAGTTGAAGTCATTATTTACTCAATTAGATCCACCATCTTCTCAGGAGCACAATTTAATCTGAAAATGGAAGCATGTTTACCATTCTATCTCGCGCAATGTGTATAATATCCGTTATGATGTTGGGTACATTCTTCAACTTTATCTGGAAAAGAGATAGATACATTGGCAGCAGGGTCAACAATCAGTACGCGGTTCCTGTTTGCTGTAGTTAAGTGGATTATATGGTAAAATTTTATCAAACAAAGAATCAAACTTAGGGCCTATTTGTGTGCGGTTTGGAACTATAGGTGTGAAAAAGATAGCACAAGTGTGTTTTTGCGGAAAGGCGGGTGAAAAACGCTATAGCTTGCATAAATACATGCAACATGACCAAGCGAGTGATAAAGGAGGGAGAGCGAGACAGACAAAACCAGCTGAATACCCTATGCCTGTCAGCCGACATAACACTGATGCACAGGTTGATTGCGATGACAGTGTTTTGGTAGTGGTGTTCATGTTCACTACGTCACTAGTTATTACTGCGTTGGGACTCGTGTGTGGGATGACGAATAGTTTTATATGTTCATTTGAATGTTTTATTGACGTGAAGCTTATTTTTAATAAGATCTCTTAGAAACCCATTATAGGGAATGGGCATAATTTTATTGTGCCTGCGCGACACTGTTCGTGTTTTGTGAATTCTCTAGCTTTTGAAATTTTTACTCCCCGGTTAATTTTTAATGATTATGCAAAATTTTCGTCACGAAACACATCCGGAACGATACAATGAATAATGATTGCTTTGGCATTTTGCAAATAGATTACGAAAGTTGTATTGTATTTTTATGGTCATACGCATTTTAACTAACTACATATCGGGCTTTGAATGCATGCATGTTGCCAAATGTTCAATTTAATAGGAATATTTTTTCTTGCCCCAAAGAAAACGACGTCACTTCCGATACGTTGTTACTACCCCTGTTCATGCGCCGATTTTCGTAATGTAATTGATAATGTTGATTGTGATTGATAGTAATATTTCGGGCCCCGACAAACACAAATTGTCTACATGAAAAAATTGTTCGTCGGATTTTCTACTCACCCATCTACGCGAAATAAACGGATTTATATAAACTTCGGCCATTATTCGTGTCTATGGCGCGCTTAGCATTTACGAAAACACTATGGATTTGTCGAGCTTGATAGCTTCGATACGGTGAGGAAAATTTGTTAGGTCGTACGCTAGCTAATTTTTTTTTTTTTTTTTTTTTTTTTAATTTAGTTTATCTTGCATTCATGATTACACTTCGTAACTTTTCAGATAACATTCAGTAAATTGATAAACCAGAACCAATTAAACCATAATTCAGATTACTGAAAAATACGTTAAGACCAGAGCAATTTATATTTGTCGAGTGTGTGTACCCGTGCGATCGTATAGCGTTTTACAGTCGATACTTTCCAAGAGGTCGTATTATCTAAAAATAGCTCAACATCGCGCAACAGATATCCGTATAAAGAGGGTCAATTTACGTGGATGTAATATGAGTGGCGAGGCGTCAGCGTGGATAGAATTTTTGTAAGATTGTGTAGTCAACTGGAATAAATAAATAAATGATATCGGAAGTAGTATAATGACCTCGCGCGGAGATGTCCGAATATTTGAGTTCGTTCAAAATTGGTAATATGTCCCGTAACCCGTAACCGATAACGAATTCTCTCAACTAATCTAGTTGATCGAGCCCACTATTAGCCCCAAGGCTAAGCGTGCGATATTGTTTTACCTTTGTTATACAAAACAAAGGTTATAAAATCGGTCGAAAAACGTAAAAAAGATCCGAAGACCAGAGGACCGAATGGTATATACCATTCGACTCAGCTCGACGAACTGAGCAATGTCTGTTCGTGTGTATGTGTGTGTGTGTATGTGTGTGTGTGTGTATGTATGTTGGCTGTATGTATGTGCCGCAAAATACTAACGCACCTTTCTTATAGAACGCAATATCCGATTTTGATGATCTTATACGCAAACGAAAGCTACTGTGCTCCCCCTGAATGCTACCGAGTGGATTTTTGATTAGTGGCTTAGTTCTCAAAATATTGATCAAAGAGTATTTTTTACATAAGATATTTAACTTTTAAGGCGAAATGAATGACATTGAGAACCATGAGTTATACACCAATCGACGAACTGAACAATTTCTGTATGTATGTGTATGTGTGCTTGTATGTATGTATGTGTAAATATGTTGTTTATATGTATAGTATATCAAAATCAAAACAAAAAAATTACAAAATAAACGCTCATTTTACAGAACGCATATTCCCATTTTGATGTTCGCATGCTCAAATGAACGCCCTAGAGCTCTTTAAAAATCATACTAAGTGCGAATTTGTTTTGGTAGCTTGAACTGTAACAATTTGACCGAAGTATATTTCAGACATACGCTATTTTACTTTTTGGATAATTCATCTCTCTCTCTCTCCCTGCTCTCTCTTCATCTCTATCCCTCTATTTCTTTTTTTTTCCGTATCGCTATTTATTTCTCAAAAGAAAACAACAATCATCGACAACTTTGCATATTTTTTACACTCTTCGTAGTGCGTCTTAACTGGTGTAAAAAAATTACCTTTTAGCTTTTTCTTAAAAATTTGAATTAGATTTTAGAGGAAACTGCAATGCTCACTTAGCTCCTTTTCCGGTTCCGGTCCCTAGACATCAACTTCTGGCCATGACCGACCGAGGGCATAAGAGTTATCGTACTTTTTCATAAAGTTCCCATAGGGCACTAAAAGACCTGACTTTCTTATAAATTAAGACCTCCTCCTTCTTTGATAGCTGCCCCTTCCTCTTGTCGACATCATGTTCCGGTCTCTGGAAATCAATTCCCGGTCTCCAGACATGACCAAAGGCCTAAAACTATCGTATTCATTGAGAAATTTCCGTAATGCATGAAAAAACTCTTATTTGATCGATGCTCTTAACCAAATTTTAATTCGGTAATAGTTGAGCTTCAGCAAATTTTCCAAACATATTTTTTTATCCAAAACGCTAAATTGGACTCTCCGTTATCAAATTACGCAAGAAATATGTCAAGAAATCGTTCCAAAAACGGATCACAGTAGGTTGGAGGTTTTGAAACACTTCTCTAGAAACATTTGCACGAAAGCCGATCTTGGATTGAAAATGGCATCGAACATCATGTTTCGGTCTCTGGACATCAACTACCGGCCTCCAAATATGACCAAGAACCCGAAAATCATCAAATTTCAATAAAAGGTTTCCATTATGTATGAAAATTTATTGCTTTTGACCCCCTTCTTCTTTATGGACCCCTCCTTCTTTTAAATATTTCTATGACCACTTCCTTTATAAAAGAACACGTATTCTAAGTTTGGTTGGAATCGGTTCAGGCCTTCGAGAGTTATGCTGGAACATACATACATACATACATACAAAACTTCTCTTTTATATAAATAGAAGATGGAATATAGATATAGATTAGGGTGCCAGGCAAAATGGTCATCTCGAATTTAAAAAAAACCTATACAAAATGTTCACCTGCTCGAAAAAACACCCTGTGCAAAATTTCAGCTCAATCGGACTTAAAATGGGGTGGCGCAAAGCGATTGAAGTTTGGCTATTTTTTTTTCTTCATCTATACCAGTTTGGCTATTTTGAAAACCGAAAAATCACCCACGTGAAATTACGGTTTTCGAATTTTTTTTAAATGCCAAATGACTTAAAAACGCATGAAACGTCGAGAATTGGTGTCATCTGAAAAAATTTTTTTTTGCAAAAATTTACTCTCTGGGACTTAGTCGTTTTACTTTTGTTATACTAAACAAAGGTTATAAAATCGGTCGAAAAACGCAAAATAGATCCAAGATCCGGAGGGCCGAACCGTATATACCATTCGACTCAGCTCGACGAACTGAGCAATGTTTGTTCGTGTGTATGTGCGTGTATGTGTGTGTGTATGTATGTATGTTGTCTGTATGTATGTGCCGCAAAATACTAACGCACCTTTCTTATAGAACGCAATATCCGATTTTGATGATCTTATATGCAAATGAAAGCTACTGTGCTCCCCCAGAATGCTACCGAGTGGATTTTTGATTAGTGGCTTAGATTTCGAGATATTGATCGAAGAGTATTTTTTTACATAGGATATTTAACTTTAAACACCAAATGAATCTGTTTAGGGCCAAGTCTTGTAAACCAATCGGCACAGTTCAACTAAATGAACACTGGCTGTATATATGTGTATGTGTGTATGTACGTGTATAGGTGTAAATATGTTGTTTATCTGTGTGGTATATCAAAATCGAACAAAGAAAAACAAGAAAAAATCCCACGTTTCTTACAGAACGCATTATCCGCTATTGGTGAATACAAGTGCAAATGGAAGCTCCCAAGCTCCTTTTTTTATTAATTGCTCGAATGTTAGAATATTTAAATCAGAATTTTTAAACATAAGATATTGTACATTTTGGATCATTTCTGTCTCTATCTTTCTTTTTTTTTTCTATCTCCCCTTCTCTCTTTTTCTCTCGCTCTCTCTTTTTTCAACCGCTATTTATTTCTCAAAAGAAACTAAGAGTAAAAGATATCTTTGCTGTGTTTCATACTCTGTGTAGTGCGTCCTAACTGGTGTAAATTAATGAACCTTTTGTAACAGTTTCCAATATATTTCAGAGGGAACCAGAATGCTTATTTAAGTCCGCTTCTTACTCACCTGATACACCTCCCATCTTGTGTATTATAAATATTGCTTTCTAATATAAAAGTCAGTGCAAACAGAGTATCCATGTTATTCTACTTCTCGTTGTCGCAGCAAGTTTTATAAAGTTCTGAAATTGTTTTGGATATTACCATACAGCCTAGGCCTTGAAAAAGAGTAACGTTCTCGAATACACTTTCAAAAGCTAGAATTCTTAAGTCATACATGTGGAATAGAATTAAACTGACAACTTTCAAAAGTAGTTATATGAATTTCAATGAAATCTTTTCGCATTTGATCCTCACAGATTTTATCAAGATTTTTGTTGATTTCTTGAAATAATCACACGTATGATTCAAGTAACTTTTATACGGTAACAAAGCATTTAACGCGTTCCTGTTTGATTCTGAACTATAATTTCTTGAGAGTTTGTTGAACTTTGCTGCAAATCGTAGGAAATATTCGATGCTAATTCACGATCTACAATCACTATGTTCTTTTCTAAATTTTGTGATCTTAAAAACGAAGCCATTGTGGTATTTTAGCTTGGATTATGAGGAATTATGTATATCAATAGTATTGCAATGAACTGACAAACATATTTACTGTTCTAGAATGAAATCTGCATCATTGTTATCTTTATTGTTTCTGGGCGTTCGGTTATGTCAAAAATTTTTAAATTGTTTTTATCCCAGACAGCTTGAAAAATGGTTTGGGGACGAAAAAATAAAATGCAGACTCCAGTGATGACATTCACAATATTTGTGGAAACTACGTCGAGGTTTGATTCAATGATCGTATTCGATTCATCCTCTGGAAAACTATCTTTTAAATTAAATTTTAAACGGTTTATGGTTTACTGGCATAATAAGTTTATGTGTAGTAATAGTTAGTATAACAAAGGTTTCTGCACTGCTAGGTGGGTTAATTCAGGTTTTTTTGTTTATGTCCCGTAACCTCGCGCGCGCTTTATTTTTGCGGTGATACATTAGCAAACAGAATAAGTTAGGATCGCATTACGACTTTCGTGGCGGATATAACGGACCCATAGGCGCTCGAACTCAGCGCGCCGTTTACCAAAACGAACCCTGCTGCAAACCCTTCCCTTATCTCCAACATCCCAGTGATTTTTCGTGGAAGTGCAGAGGTGTTCTCGGCTTGCAGAAAGCAAGTATCACGTCAACCTGTTCCTATACATACTCCTTCTTTAACCTGCATTCGGATGCGGCCGGCGCTGGTATTGCCTAATACAAAGATTAAGGTCATCAGTTTTTACACATTGAGGATGCATGTTAGTCCCAAGCATCGTCTGTTGGTTCTCTGGGTAATTACAGCTGATCTGGCAATAACGGAGTAGCAACCGCGGGCGGTCAATCATGCTCATGCTCATGCTCAGAAGAGATAGACACGTTACGATACGTATTACTCAGCGTTATGTTATAACACTGCGTAAAAAACTCGTAATTCGAAATTCCGCGTAAGAAACGCCGTAATTCAAAAATGTGTTATGCTATACAGTCAGGTTTTTTTTTACGCGGGGGAAATGTATTCCATAAAAAATGACGTGAAAAATTCGGTAATTCGAAATTCCGTGTAAAAAATAACGACGTAATTCAAAAATACGCGTTTAAAAACCGCGGTAATTCAAAATTATGCGTGAACAACATGATTGATTCGAAAATCTCCGTAAAAAATACGCGTTCAGTCAAAACACCGCATAAAAAACCTCAAGCAAAACGCGTAAAAATATTTCGTCCGTATCGCAAAAACGATTCATCTCACGATTCTGTCGAAAAGTAACCTAAGGATTCCTACATTTAGATTCTTGAAGATTCCTACATTTAGATTCTATATGCGATTCGCACAGATTCTGTCCATGTCGCAGAAATGATTCCACGCACGATTTTTTTGGACTCTGGTGGAATCAATTAGAAGTCGTCATCTTGGATTTATAGATGGTGTTGGTAATCATGGTCAACATCGACTTACGACCTCCAGATATGATCGGGAGCCTGAAAGTGGTTTTATAAAAAGAACTTGCATGACACGTCTGGTGGAAATTAGTTCATATTTTTAAGAGTTATGCTGAAACATACATACAAACATGCAAATATACAAATATATGTTGACTTTTATACAGATAGATTAATGTCCCATCGAACTTGTCTGCCCATCCCACTTCCGCACGCAATTAACAGTCTTTTTTAATGCCCGATAAAATGGCTTTCTACAGTTCACCAGGTGCAAATCGCTCTGCTTCCCGTCGTCCATTTTATAACCGAAAAAATCGATACTTCGGAACAACGCAGAAACAAATTGCACCGTATTAAAGTCAGTTCTCGCGATTAAAATCTAGCACGAGTCCTGCTTTATCGGCAGGCAACATTCATGTGGCGTTGCAAATAAATCCTAGTGGCCCAAACTTTGCGGTGTTTCCGCTATGTGGTTGGATTGCGTGTTCCAGCCTGCTCGGAGATTGCCATAAACGATGACAAATCATGACCATCCGATGAAAACGGAGAGATAATTCAATTACATTTCACGATACCGCACGACAACGGCGACGGTGGCGGCCGACAGTGGCCCGTCACAAAGCGCTGCCATTTCGACGCTCTGGCCAGGGCAGTGCCAGTGCGAGCGAGTGCCACTTGCATGCTTTGTGTTTGTCGTCTCCGCCAGTCGGTGGAACATCGTTTGTTGGCAGCGTAGCGTGCCGAAAGTTGGCTCGTCTCCAGTCAGTGTCGTCGGACGAGGGCAAAGTTGTACCACTGCCGAAGAATGTCGAAGCAAGCAAACAAATTTAACGTAATTTGATGATAAAAATTTAATTATGTTACATTTCAGTTGGATTCTTTGCTCTTCTTCGCTGTTTGACGTCGTTGTCCATACCGTGCCGAGATGGAGTTTGTTTTGTTTTTCTCTTTCTGGTGATCACCACGCTTTTGGGTGGCCACCACACCAGATTGGGATTGGGCAGCCCGAATTGTTGGAAAATGACTTTGAGGATTGACAGCAGATGGAAACCAGTTCTGGGAGAAGAAATCAGAACATGAAAGGAAACATAAGAGAGATGAAGAATCCCATGTCCATTGCAGTGTATCGCAGGGAATCCGATTTTAGCCTCATCATCCAGCAACCGGAAGCAGACCGGAAATTCCGGTACAAGTTTCATCTGCTGATTTTTTCTTCTGTTAGTTTCGTTCAGTTTATCCTGCAAATGCTTGCTGTCGGATGTTTCCAGCAGAATTGTACGCATGTGCGATCCTTTTTTGGTGATTAATGAAACCAGCAGCCGTCAGACTCACTGAATGGGATCTCGAAGCAGTTTTTCGCACAATTTAAACTTTGAATAGCAAGCTCAAATCTTTTAATTTCCTTCGCTCCGAAACAACAGAAGAAAAAAGTTAATTTTGTTCTACCGACGCCGGCAGGAGAAGAGAAAACATTTAGCAGCGACAATAAAGACGACGTCGTTGGCAACGATGTTGAATTTACGCTAAAAAATGTTTCGTTTCTGCTGTGCAAACACAGAGAGCAAAAGTAAATAGGTATTCAAGTTAATTACTTTTTGATACGAAAATCACGAATCATTGCCACGGCCCTCGAGGCTCGCATCGGTCGCATCACTCCAGCAGCCGTTGGTACAGAACAGCAATAACGGACAGAAAATTGCTGATGCTGCGTCATTTGTGTCGCGTGCTGGCGCTGCTGGATGCAAATTATGCTGCCCTCAGCTTAGGCGTGGGTTGTTTGCATTGTGAAAAGAATGACATTTTTTGTGTGTTTCGTTTTCAACGCAATTTCCTCTATCGTTATGGCTTCATTAACGTGCTAAGAAATCCTCCTCTGGAATTGATAATGGCATCACAGATTTTCTGCGTTATTGTTACCTTGTTTGTTACCTATATCAAATCTAGTATATCGGAGAGTAAACGTTTACGAATATCGCTTTCACTGTGCAATAGATATTGACACCAACCCAAGTATTTACCAAATCTAACGCTTCGGACTCTTAACCAGGTGATCTGGTTACCAAGGTTGATGTTAGCAAATAATATGAATAAGTTTCTATGTGAAAAAAGCAAAGTGCGGAAGCTCATATAGATCAAAGACAGACGAAAAATAATATAGATCAATCAGCGTTATTAAACATCCCGTTCAATTTAAATAAAATTCTGAATCGAAGTACTTTGCACTGCTAGCTATTTGTGAATATAATGTTATTATTTAGTTTGATTGATAGATAGACTGGCCTTTAAGTTAGTTCAGTAACGATTATTTTCTGGTGATAAATTTTTTTAGATGGTGAAGTCACATTATAAAATAAATTCGTGTGACTTTAACTTTTTCGCGAATTGGCCAAAATAGGAGCCCCAAGTAGCCAATTCAGGAACGATATGACCAAACTGAGAGCCTAGAGATTTTTTTGGTTGAAAAATATGTAAACAAAATAAAATCATTTAATTATTTAAACTTTAGTGCAAATATAGGCGAATTCATCCGATTTCCCCGTTGAACTGATTCAATTACATATTTTTCGAAGAAAAATGAACAAATATCTCTCATACATAACATACTATGGCCAAAACCGGTGCTTTTACTCCACTGGACGAACAGGAGTAGGAAGAGAAACAATCAGAAGAGTAAACAGAGACCAAGCAACTGCAACAAAAACTCTCCGCAATCCTTATTTAACGTATATCACCAGCAGGTTTTCGTCGATTTTAAGGCAGCGTCCGATACAGTAGTTTGACAATTGTGGACTAGTTCTTTATGTAAATTTGTTAATGGTATGGTATTTGTTAATGTAAGAAGGTACTTTATTTGGATGGTAAAATTTAAAGGATGGTAAAGGTAAAGGACCCCCTTTAAATTTAAATGTTTAACAAAGTAAAAATTATTATTAATTGGTATGTTCTTGTAGCGGAAAGTATATCGCTTTCTCTTGGCGTAGAGATATTAAGTCTGTTTGTCAAGCTTTCGGACACATTTTACACGAAGACATGTATTGCGGTTGAGTAGATGTAGGCGGCTACTTTCAGTTTCATTTTGTTTGTACAATCAATCTAATTCTGATCATTAACAGTTTGTTAAATGTTTTGTAAATATGATCTTCATCTCTGAAACAAAAATTCGTTGAACGATTTTCACTGATTGATAGGAAGCACTTTTCGGCAATTCTGAGCTCGAAATGGAATCATTTTCTATTTTGGCCTTTTCTGGCCTTAGGAAGCACTTTTCGGCGATTCTGAGCCCAATTTGGGATCATTTTCTATTTTGGCTTTTTCTGGCCTTAGGAAGCACTTTTTAACGAATCTGAGCTCAATTTGGGATTATTTTCTATTTAGCCTTTTTCTGGCCTTAGGAAGCACTATTCGGCAATTCTGAGCTCAATTTGGAATCATTTTCTATTTTGGCCTTTTCTGGCCTTAAGAAGCACTTTTCGGCGATTCTGAGCTCAATTTGGGATCTTTTTCAATTTTGGCCTTTGCTGGCCTTAGGAAGCACTTTTTTGCGAGTCTGAGCTCAATTTGGGATCATTTTCTTTTTTGGCCTTTTCTGGTTTTAGAAGCACTTTTCAGCGATTCTGAGCTCAATGTGGGATAATTTTCTATTTTGGCCTTTTCTGGCCTTTAGAAGCACTTTTCGGCGAATCTTAGCCCAATTAGGGATTATTTTCTATTTTGGCTTTTTCTGGCCTTTCGAAGCACTTTTCGGCGAATCTGAGCCCAATTAGGGATCATTTTCTATTTTGGCTTTTTCTGGCCTTTAGAAGCACATTTCAGCGATTCTGAGCCCAAATTGAATCATTTTCTATTTTGGCCTTTTCTGGCCTTAGCAAGCACTTTTTGGTGATTCTGAGCTCAATTTGGAATCATTTTCTATTTTGACCTTTTCTGGCCTTTAGAAGCACTTTTTAGGAATTCTGAGCTCAATTTGGGATCAACTTCTCTTTTGGCTTTTTCTGGCCTTTAGAAGCACTTTTTGGCGAATCTGAGCTCAATATGGGATAATTTTTTATTTTGGCTTTTCCTGGCCTATAGAAGCACTTTTCAGCGATTCTGAGCTTAATTTGGGGTAATTTTCTATTTTGGCTTTTTCTGGCCTTAGCAAGCACTTTTCGGCGATTCTGAGCTCAATTTGGGATTATTTTTGGTTTTGACCTTTGTTGGCCTTTAGAAGCACTTTTTGGGGATTCTGAGCTCAATTTGGGATCATTTCCTATTTTGACCTTTTCTGGCCTTAGGAAGCACTTTCCGGCGATTCTGAGCTCAATTTGGGATCATTTCCTATTTTGACCTTTTCTGGCCTTAGGAAGCACTTTCCGGCGATTCTGAGCTCAATTTGGGATCATTTTCTATTCTGGCCTTTTCGGGCCTTTAGAAGCACTTTTCAGCGATTCTGAGCTCAATTTTGGATCTTTTTTTGTTGGCCTTTTCTGGCCTCTAGAAGCACTTTCCGGCGATTTTGAGCTCAATTTGGGATAATTTTCTATTTTGGCCTTTTCTGGCCTTTAGAAGCACTTTCCGGCGATTTTGAGCTCAATTTGGGATCATTTTCTATTTTGGCCTTTTCTGGCTTTTAAAAGCACTTTTTGGCGATTCTGAGCTCAATTTGGGATCATTTTCTGTTTTGGTCTTTTCTGCTCTTTAGAAGCACTTTTCGGTTATTCTGAGCTCAATTTGGGATCTTTTTCTGTTTTGGCCTTTTCTGCTCTTTAGAAGCACTTTTCGGTGATTCTGAGCTTAATTTGGGATAATTTTCTATTTTGGCCTTGTCTGGCCTTTAGTAGCACTTTTCGTCGATTCTGAGCTCAATATGGGGGTCATTTTCTATTTTGGCCTTTTCTGGCCTTAGAAAGCACTTTTGGACGATTCTGAGCTCAATTTGGGATCATTTTCTATTTTGCCCTTTTCTGGCCTTTAGAAGCACTTTCCGGCGATTTTGAGCTCAATTTGGGATCATTTTCTATTTTGGCCTTTTCTGGCCTTTAGAAGCACTTTCCGGCGATTCTGAGCTCAATTTGGGATCATTTTCTATTTTGGCCTTTTCTGGCCTTATTCGGCAATTTGAGCTCAATTTGGGATCATTTTCTATTTTGGCCTTTTCTGGCCTTAGGAAGCGCTTTTCAGCGATTCTGAGCTCAATTTGGGATCATTTTAATTTTGCCCTTTTCTGGCCTTATTCGGCAATTCTGAACTCATTTTGGGATCACTTCCTATCTTGGCTTTTTCTGGCCCTTAGAAGCAATTTTCAGCGATTCTGAGCTCAATTTGGGATCATTTTCTATTTTGGCCTTTTCTGGCCTTAGGAAGCACTTTTCGGTTATTCTGAGCTCAATTTGGGATCATTTTCTATTCTGGCCTTTTCTGGCTTTTAAAAGCACTTTTTGGCGATTCTGAGCTCAATTTGGGATAATTTTCTATTTTGGCCTTCTCTGGCCTTAGAAAGCGCTTTTCAGCAATTCTGAGCTCAATTTGGGATCATTTTATTTTGCCCTTTTCTGGCCTTATTCGGCAATTCTGAGCTCAATTTGGGATCATTTTCTATTTTGGCTTTTTCTGGCCTTTTGAAGCACTTTCTGGCGATTCTGAGCTCAATTTGGGATCATTTTCTATTTTGGCCTTTTTTGGTCTTAGAAAGCACTTTTCGGCGACTCTGAGCTCAATTTGGGATCATTTTCTATTTTGCCCTTTTCTGGCCTCAGGAAGGGCTTTTTGGCGATTCTGAGCTCAATTTGGGATCATTTTCTATTCTTGCCTTTAGCAGCACTTTTCGGCGATTCTGAGCTCAATTTGGGATTAATCTGTATTTCGGCCTTCTATGGCCTTTAGATGCACTTTTTGGTGGTTCTGAGCTCAATTTGGCATCATTTTCTTTTTTGGCCTTTTCTGGCCTTAGAAAGCACTTTTGGATGATTTTGAGCTAAATTTGGGATCATATTCTGTTTTGACCTTTTCTGACCTTAGGAAGCACTTTTCGGCGATTTCAGCTCAATTTTCATTGCCATATTATCTTCCGAAGAAATGTAGTTTATAAATACCTCATGAAATAGTCATAAGCTTATGTTGGGAACTTCGCCACAGGTAGCGCCATAAAATCTAATTTTTCAGTCCCCGAAAACACATTTCTTCTAATTCTTCTCGTTTTGGAGATACACTGTTTTATATCAAAGTTGTTTTATGGTGCAACAAAAAATTGTCAAGATTTGTTGAAACGCAGATTTCAACCTCTGATTGGTCGCCTAATGGGTGTTTTCCCTAACACGGTCGACAGCATATTATACCTAGTTTACCGAGAATGAACTCTTTGGGCTATTTAGAAGCCTGTTTCTGCTCAAACCAATCATTTTACTAGTGGATGGTAGGATGGATGGTCCCAGATTAGTAGCAACTGGTTCAGCAGCGGTACCGTGCTGGATCGAAACCCGTACAGTATCGAAATCCGTACACCTTGATGTTTTTCTTCAGTTTTAAGCATTATAAAAGTGAAAATTCATATGATAGTTACATGTACATATCCGTTGAGTTGTTGGCCTTCTGTTAAATTAAACTATGTGCCAGTAGGCCATGAAATAAAAATATTAAAAAAGAAAAATCAATCGTGTATCGGTTTCAGTTGTCATTTCGTTGTATCGTTAGAGAATTTACTAAGGAAACGTTCTTCAGATAAAAACGATTTTCAAGTGGGATATAAGTGTTTTACTCTGTGAATCTTTTCAAAATTGATGAAAAGGTAAGTCTTTGTCATTTTCGAGCTGTATATTGTCTAATAAATAGTGTAAGTTGTATTTATTCAACAAAAACTGTGCCGTACGGATTTTGATTCTTGTTATTTGCTTGAATCGAAATCCGTACAGCGTGTGTATCATGCATATATTGTTGAACTTTCTTCTTGTTTTCAGCATATAATGGAAGAAAACAAGTATAAATATACGGCAAACAATTTTAAACGAGCTGTGACTGAGGTGCGCAAGGGAAAGTCGTACCGGGAAGCTTCGAGAGGTTCCGGCGTTCCGGTTACTACGAAACGCTACGAAAATTGCACTATTTCAGCTGATATCAAAAATTAGAAAACCGTGTGAAACTTTAGGAGCCAGTTGATCCTCAAAATATACTTATTCGGTAATTGAAAGGTAAATTATAAATAAAAGATGTTCATTTTTGTACTTCTTCATCTATACGGAGTTTGATTTATTGTTGTAAGGACTTTGATCCAGTCTATATCGCGTGTGTGCGGATTTCGATTCAAAAGTGTACGGGTTTTGATTCAGACAAAAAACTGTGTACGGATTTCGATTCAAAACATGTTCTATTTAAACATGATTTTTTTGGAGTTTCGGAGTGATTTTAATCATTTTGCTGGAAAATAGTGATAAAATATAAGTAGACCTATAACGAAACATGTCAGTTTAAAGCAATATGTGATTTCTTGATTTTATATTGACCGTCGAAGATTATCATGTGCTTAGGTGTACGGATTTCGATCCAGCACGGTACAACAATTTGTTCTTTTGAGAACAAAACAAATTTCACATTTCCTCGTTTTGCGCTAAAATTCAAAGTGAACTAAGTTTGAGCTCTATGGTAAACCAGTATTGACAACTGGTCGCTTTAGATCTGGATGCCTCGAACCAAGTCGGAAGTACATATAGTTTTCAGAGTTTTAAATTCCTGCAGCCTTTTGACGCATTACCGAGCTGGCTAGGGGCACCGAAATTCACAGGAACGGTTATAACTCTATAATCTATTATATTTTTCCAAGTTTAAGCGGAAGTGCAAAATCTGTGTTGATCAGTGTAATCAGTTCGGTAATTTTTTATTGATAATATTTCGTTTAAATTTAGACTGCGCTGGTTCTAAACTGTAAGCAGCCTCTCCTGTTCACCCGGTGAAGCAAATTTCATTTATCTTAGCCGCCGTCTACAGAGGACAATTGCATCGCCGTGGGTGGGCTCGTGCGATATAAGGGAGCGGGTGGGTGGCCCGGGAAGTCCCAGTCACTTTGAATCAACAGCTCCGCGCTCAATCTTGCTACACCGGATTTTATACCGCTTAGAAAGGAAGGGCAAAAATAAAGTGGAGAAAAATCACCGAGGGGGGAAAATCCTTGAATAGATAATTCTTGATCCAACCGGGTGACTTCAGCGAAACATTGTGAGGCTCTTCTCTCTATTGTTTGAAACGGCGTTTGTTGCATAGTGATACGTACAGAGCGGTTGAAGAAACAAATCCAGCCGATAGTCCGCAAAATTCGGCCTGCCTGCGGCAGAAGCTAATCCACTGTTTCTGCTGTTGCCAAGATGAAGCGATGAAGAGAAAAGGACGACGTCGAGGCAATTGTGATGGGATTAGACTGCCGTTCTGTCAAGCGGCGGGCCTGAAAAACTAAGCGCTTGTTTCAAATAAAACTAATTATGCGAATCTGCACGATGCCGGAGGGAACCGGGTAAGGCACGAGGCAAGATCGTCTTGGCTCCGCGAAAGGCGTGTGAATATTTTAGCAATTAATAAATTACTGATTTGCTTCGTTCCGTTGGCCGCGACCGTCTGGAAGGTTGAAGTTTCGAGCGATAAGCAGGAGCTCCAGTATCGCAATTGTCATGCCAAAATTGCTTGTGCACTTTTGCATACAGTGCAAATCCTTTCGGTCAACTTCTGTCCCAGAACGAGTAACGGCGTCGTTCGTGTGTAGGAATGCCGATTCGTCATGCACCAGCGAACTTTCCGGCATGATGAGACTTTTGCTAAGCAACCGCAAAAAACAGGCCAACATCGTGGCAAGCAGACTGCCGCCGGCCGTCCCCGGTGGAATACGGTGGCGTCGGCAAAGTGAAAAAAAGAAAAATCGAGACACGACACGCAAATTTCGGCCCCGAACGGACATCGACAGGTGTGCCGTAGCTACTAGTACTAGTACTAGTACTCGTAGTCGTGGATGCGGGGCGAGTCTAATCTCGATTGCTGCCTCAGACACAGAGACTAGACTTGTACGAGTCATTTGGTAAAAATCACATTACATGCTCGCAGTGGTTTTTAGCAGTGTACGTCGTGATTCATCGTCATCGGGTAATAAGTTCCTCGCAATCAGACTGCAGGCAGGACAAAAAATCATAATTGTTTTTTTCTTTCTTCTGTTCGTTAGTTTGGTTGCTAAAACATGAAGTCTCTGTGAATCTATTTTTGTTAAACCGAAAAAAATCGAGTTTTGTTCAGAATGTAATTAATCGGCGGTTGACGATCGAACCAAATTCATCATTGCATGCACTCATGCGACGCAGCGTTTTTTGGCAACGGTTTTGTGTTCCACTTGGGAGCGGCATGCCGTAAATCGTCTGACGTTTGCGTTTGCTATGACAATTAGTTTATAATTTATTATTTTTGTTTACTAACTCATCAGTGATTAAGATTTTTAACATAATAGTAACGACCTCTACCCCGCAACAAATCGATGGAAATGAAATTTACGACTCCCCTTTGAATCTTCTGTACGTCGTCGCTTAGCAACCGTCATTGTCGCTTAGCGACGTTACCATCCTCCACACAGTACAAAACCTCCAAAATAATTACCCATAAATAATAAAAAGCACCGGTTCTGCATTGCTTCCTTGTAAATCTACCTTTGTGTGGTGCAGAGTCCGTTTGCCAGGAAGCAGCAGTCAAATTCCGCTTGCTTGCTGCCTCACGGCTACCGAGCTCTTCTTTCTTTCTCTCTCTTTTTTTCCCTCTTGGGTGTGATGCCCACTTTGTATAAACCAGGAAAGTAGAAATTGTTACAGTCATAAGCCGACACTCGTCTTGGCTTCTTCTCAGTGGTACCCCCGTACGAGCAGTCGTACATCTTCGGAAGTAGAAATTGTCTTCTGTAGACAGCTGCGCGTTTGGGTTGAAGAGAGGTGCGGCGGTAAGCTGAGCCTGTGGGGCTATTTGAAACAATTTTTATAATTAAATTTAACTTCATTTCGAGGAATTCTGCTTCGTGTGCTTCACAGCTACAATGCGAGCAATGAATACTTTCAGAATAATTGTACTTTCTCGACGCTCGACGCTGTTTGCTTGCGCTGTGCTGTGAGAGGAAACACTGAAAGAAAGCTTCACTCTATTTTCGGTGGATTTGATTACAAAAATTGCTTGCACCATCCATGAGGAGTAGTTATTTTCTCAAGCAAGGCGAACGTGCGAGGATTAGTGAAAAGGCAAAACAATAACAAGTGATTATCACCTGTACAGTTAATGCGCCCAACCGATGGCTTTTACTCGTAATGGTTACAGTCAACCCCTGCGGAGGGTTTTTAATGCTGTCTTAGCGATTTATTATTCTATAATCCCTTTGTTTTGCGTAATTTAATGCTAATAAGTGCTTTGGTGTTTTTCTTTTTTCAATTGCAGGTAAACACTGGTGTGAATAACGATGGAAAAAAACGCTGGTTTGAACTAGTTTAAAGTTTTTGGAGAGGAAAACACTATAAGAGTATCGTCAAGGTATTAACTGAATTTTTACCTTACGGATCGTTTGTTAAAAGTTTTTTGATCGATTAAGTAACGTTTGCGTTAAGAAAGTGGACAAAAATTGTCGATTTTCATGGGTTTACCTTCACACGAACTGACGAAACTACTCATGCAGCATCAATCATAGTAAGCCACGAGTCAGCAAGCAAACTGCCAAAGTTATGGAATTTCGCACATTTTTGTTTCTCTCCTTATTTTCTATATATGAATGGTTCTACAGTTTGGATGCTTTAACCCCAGTTTGAAATTTCTCAGAAAAAAGAGCAATTTCTTATCTGGCTAAAACTTTGAACAGATGCTTAAGATGTGTGCTGTTATTGTTTTTTTTTTTTTAATCACGACTTTTTTTTGAAAGGGCTTCTGTAAGTCGTTTATTTTACCACAATAGATCAAATAATGGTCGCAGTGGTTAAGGCTCCTACAAGAAAAGAAAGTCGTCTCTCCGTCTCAAGAGTGCTCTGGTTGTTCACAATTATCCTGGATGTGCAAAGCTTGCATGAAAATGATGGTCAATGCTTGTTTTCACCAAGGAGCATCATCGAGCGTGGAATGCTATACAATCAATTCTGGATGACCAAAACAAAGCACTTCATGAGTTGCGAAAAAAAAATCACTAAACACTACCAAAATAAGCACTATTCTCCAGTGCATAGAACACAGCGAGCAACAAATCGAGCCTTAATTGATGCTGGTAGGATGTATGCTGCTCACACTGGTTTGCAGCAGCAGAGCCGCGCATTGTTAATGACAGTGACAGGCTGTTCGACTTGGTTTCCCCCCAAATAGTGCAGATAAATTCGAATCATCGACACCATTATTGGCTATGGACAGACATCATAAGCCGATTGTTCTGAAACTAGATTTTGATCATAATTTCATTGATGAGGTTATTGAGCGGTTTGATTTGAAACAATGTGACTTCATTGTATTGAATAACTGTTTTCGGCAAATAGACTGGAATCGATTAACGACAGCGAATTATTCTGAGCTTTTCAAACGAGTGTTTCATTGAAAGGAAAATGAAAATTGTACAAAAATCGGCTCTGGTGGAATGGAAATATTCGGGATCTATATCTAGATTCCCGAATCTAGAAAACAGAATATTTCAAACACACTCACAGAAAACTGAAATGTGTGAAATATAGGCTCAATATAACTCTTTGAATGCAACATGTGTTCGTTACTACATTCATTGCATTGAAGATAGCGTTAAAGAAGATTCAAACTCGTTCCGGAAACCCATCAACAATCGAAAAACAACTACAAAATACGTGTTTAAGGGAACGAGTGCCCGTACGTCACTGGATTCAGCGAATATGTTCTCATCTTTCTTTCAAAATGCGTCAAGTTATAACTCACTACTTTTGACTGAAACATAACTGAGCAGTTTTCCGCAATATGATCTGAACATGCCTCGATTGAATTTTTCACCAAATTTTGCTTCAATCATACCGATTGATATATATGGATCCATTAACATATTATCTCAATGGATCAAATTTGTTAAACTCTTGTGGATACGGTGGAAAAATGGTAGCAAGTTAACGTGGTATATTATAGTGACATAGCCAAAGCATTCGACAAGGTGCCGCGTACTTTAGCCGTTGAAAGGTACTCTACGCCTTTCAAGATTCTTTCATGGTTTCTCAAGGCAGTATTCTGGTCCCGATGTTGTTCATATTGTTTATCATCAATCTCTGTTTAAAGCTGAAATCTCCAAAATTATTGTACGCTGACTTCAAATTTTACTGTTTAGTCCTTACGAAGGTAGACTATTGTGCGCTCCAAATGGTTGTCAAAATGCTTTTGGCATGGTGTGGTTCGCACGAATGATTTGAATTGGCCGAGGAAGCAGTAAACTCATCTGTAATTTTTTGACAAAAATCTGTAACCTGTACTATAAAGAATCAGTACCCAAAAAACCGGAAAAATCTATACTTTCCCTTCTAGACGTTTTCCCGACATAAATGATCACACTGATTCGTGCAAAGAAAAGGCATTTGTGCCTTTCAAAAGAGGAGCAACGAGAATTAGGCTTATTATCAACTTTACCAAAACAAAGTGCATAAAGGCTGGTAGATAGCATGGAAGTTCGTCGAGTCTTGGTACTGAGATTGTTCTGTAGGGGGGTATCTACGATGTAATCGATGGATTTGTGTACATTGATACTCTAGCCGCTAAGTGAAGAGACGGATATAGCCGCAAACAGGACATTTTATAGTTACGTAACCAGCAGAGATCCTCCTGCATACATGTCCGCGCGAAATTCGCGTTGTATAGGATCTCGAGGTGTACCAAGCATATCAGCTTGTGGATATCATCAAGCTGATGAAATACGGCAGACTACAGTAGGCTGGTCACGTGGCACGAATGTAGTGACTAGCGAAGATAATGGTCAGAATAGAACCCGACAAGCTCAGCGGCTCTGTAATGGATCTCGTACTCAAGCATGGAAATTGTCACTCTTTTGCAATAATCCATACAAGTGTGTTCTTTGATTTATCAGGTATCGGCCAATTAATTTCATTCGCGTTCAAGTTTTCATAGAAACGCTGCCGATTCATTTTCGCTTCTTAGTGTTCCGAATACCATAGAAGGAGATTGAATGATTCAAACACGATAATATTTATTGTATCCAAGTTCACTTGCATTCAACAGTATCCCGAGAATCTTTGAGAGATTATCGCCAGTAATACAAAATTAAGAATCCAAACGAACGTTAGATTGCGTTCAACTGTTCGCTTACCGGAGCAAGTGGGTATCGCCAAAGCTTACGGAAACTGTAGCATAGTGCATTAGCATGTGATATTTGAAACTACCAAGAATAATCGAGGTTTATCACGGTGAAAGCACGACGTGGTGTATCTACTTATGTTTCTGGAATCATTGAGAGTTTTAAAACGGGTTTTTGTGAGATAAAACTTTATAGTATTTGGCATCGTTTGCCATCAATAATTCAAAACTGTAAAATATTGAGTTGTGCCAGTATTGAATTCAACTGACGATATGTTGCTCGCTCCACATAAAGCAGGCAATACTGAAATAAAATCATCAAAGAAAGCCACCATATATTTATTTGCTCTAAGTGGTCTCTTGCATGCGTGAGAATGTGTGATTTTAAATATCGGTGGTTATCTGGGATTGAAAGCTTATGAATAGTAAGTTCAGAAATGATTTCCGAATGATTGTTATGCGATACGATTTTTTTCATCCTTGCTCGTACTAGTTTTTGAGTAATGTGGAAACGTATTCTGGATTAGGCAGTGGGTCGTAAAGTAAGTTTTGTTTTTACAAAAAAAGCCGCGAAGCTCTCGTCAAAACTCAGCAACAACTTAATATATTCACCCGCTGGTGCGAGCTGAATCGCATGGTACTAAACCCGTCTAAGTGCTCCATGATCAACGATAATAGATTGACAGGTTAGGAAAAGGAAGGAGTTTGATTGCTTGGTAACGAAAACATAGTAAACAAATCTTATGCTAGAAGCTTCTACGTCACAACGTCGAAAGTTTTATCACAACGCAATGGTAGATATGGATAATCTAGAATTTTAAGCAATAAATACAACTTTTGAGAAGAGATGTTTTCCTGGCTATTTTGGAAATCAATTTATGAACAGATAGTGAAGAACTACTGTTATAAGCGAAAACAGTTTTGACAAAACCTGGGATATTCACAACATCGAGAGATTAAATTTTTAATTTCCAGCCGAAATTTAACATAGATTTCAACCGGATAAGGCTTCCCAAAAAATCATCATAAAAGTAAATTATTTGCATTTAGGTACATCAAGAATCAAAATCAATTTTTATTCTACAAAGTGCCTAGTTTTCTTACTATTTTTCCTGTAATTGTACAACAATTTCGCAAATTACCGTGGTATCTCATAACTGTTTTATACTCATTTATTTCTCCCTCTAGATGATTTTTTTCGTGTGTTGAGGCTGCTTGAGACACTTCGAAAAAATGCTTTTTATTAAGTTTTTTAACATTTTTTAAAATTTGCAGTAATAATTCTCTCTAAACACGAGTATCTCTCCTTTTATCGCATTATTGTAAATCCAATCAAAATATGCGTTCATGGTTTGATGAATCGAACCACTCTTGATTGATTTCACCGGCTGACATTTTGTTAATATTAACACCAGAGTAAGTATTCAAAATGATTACTGCCTTACCATTGACAACTAGACATGGTCGATGACCGAGAAGATCTCGGCATTCGAAGTCCTCTGGTATGTAGTGCTAGGAATACACGAACTTTGCATCAGCTGACAACGGAGTTTCACAAAATTGTATATTTTATGATGAAATTTTACATGGTTTAATCGAGCGAAATTTTGAGACCTATGCACTCCGTCCACTTCACAAAAATGAACGCACTTCTCTTTTCAAAACAAACTTTGTGACGTAAAATTCCCGAGCGCTTTGATCGGATTTGATGTTGGGCGTGTACATATAGGAATCATGCAACATTTTCACCAATACGGCGGTAGGTATCTGCCTAACCTATGCTCTATTAATATTACTCCATGATAACTTTCACCAGGAAACACCGACCAATACAAGTCGACTATACTCTAAACAGATCCCCTATTCAGAGGGTCGAATTCATCAAAGATTTCGGCTTACTTCTGGTCGGAAAAATTCACCTTCAAACAGCACATATCTTACATCGTAGCGAAAGCCTCCAGACAACTGGGCCTCATTTTTCGAATGACACGTGATTTCAAAAATATCCATTGCTTAGTTACACTCTACTGTTCGCTTGTGCGGTGCTTCACTAGAGTACTGTTCTACAGTTTGGACCCCTCACTACAACAATGCCATCCAACGAATCGAAGGCATTCAACGGCGGTTTGTACGATAGCCCATGACACCAAATACAAGGACCGGTGCCAGCCCCTCCAGATCGATACTCTTCAATTAAGCCAAGAAACGGCTCGCGCTATGCTAGTTGGTTATATCCTGACATCATGGATTTACTGTTCTGCCATCCTCCGTCAAATCAAGCTTAACGCTCCTACTAGAACCCTGCGAAGGATTCCAGCCTTGCACTTGCCCTTTCGTCGAACCAACTATAGCTCAAATAGTGCCATCTTGAGTATCCAGAGTGCTTTCAACCGAGTGTCACTAGTTTTTAAATTTTCATTTATCTTATAGAATCTTACGATCGAAATTTTTACCATTGTTCCGAAGACTGTTCCATTAGTAGCCATTAGGACAAGTTATTTTATGTCTGTTGGTAATAGATAAATAAATAAATAAATAAAAGCGTAGAAAGGCACCAAGTGCACTGCGGAGCACGATTTACGAACCCACCATGCCGTATACTACCCGTACCCGTACCCGACCCGTAAGCGACGGGTTCGGGTCGAGTTTCGGGTAACGCCAAAAAATATTTCACGGGTTCGGGTCGGGTGCGGGTAATTTAGAAACCAAGGCTTCGGGTATTATTTATATGAGTATTTATTTTTTTATTTAATTCATTTTTAACATTTCAAGTCTAGGTGTTCTCTTAGTGTCGATAATCGGGAAGATCGGAGAGAAATCGCCCATTCTCAATCAACGAAAGATCGCCCAATACCTATTCTGACAGTTGTCGGCAGTGTTTGTACCAAAAATTTGGTATTTAGTTAATTTTGGGGTGCAAAACACGAATCTGGCATCCATTTTTTATTTGGGACCGCCGATAAAGTACTTAACCTGATTTTTTGTGTTTCTGGCACTTTTACCTCACTTTTTTATTAAATAGAGTAATATGATCATTACTCATAAACAACGCCACAGGGCGTCCTCTCCACAGAAACAGATTACGTAGTTTTTGAACAACCCCTCAAACCAACCAAATTTTGCGAAAAAGAATGATTTTTTTTATAAAAATTAAAACAATACAGGTAATAAAAACTTAACTACAAATCAACTATTTCTTTGACACCAATAAAATTCAAGCCGTCATTGAAGCTGCGAAGCGTTTCAAAGTAATGACTTTTTTTTCAATAATTCTTCAAAAAACGTCTGTATGTCAAGCTTCGAAAATTCATAAAAAAAATCAGATTTCATGATATTGCACCCAAATTTTGGATTAAGTGCTAGAATGTCATAGCAATAAAGGAAAACTGTTATGAAACAGCTGATGTAAAATAATTTTTTAGGCTCATGGCCAGCGATTTCGCACTGTGCATTGAGATGTTTGGTACGAAGCAAATAAATGAGATTTGACAGCGACAGCATAGTCTTGGTTTGCACTGTGACCAGGGATGCCGCATGTACAGAAATATCTGTGTTACACCGATTTTTAGAATGAATCGATGACACCGAATCTGTACTCAAAAAATACAGTTTTTTTGGCAAATGCAATGAACTATCAAGTTTTATCTCAAGTTATAAACAGTATTACCTTTGACCTTATCATAATATTTAGATTTCAGGTTGCTGCGATGTTCACTTAAAACTCGTCTTTTTTTTTAAACTTTACCAAACATGCACTTTTCATAGTGAACCCCTTCTTTATAGTGGACCACCCGCCCGGAATTCTGGATTCAATAACATTCATTCACACGCACACTCGGTTCTAGCCTAACTCCGGCCATCATGGGCGAGGTACCCAGGTATTTTGAAAAAATAAATAAATAAATAAATAGATAGAAAACTCCAAGACGGGTCGGGTACAGGTCGGGTACCGGCAATTTTGACGTTTTTATCTTTCGGGTACGGGTCGGGTACGGGCATTCCAAAAATACCAGACTTCGAGCTAGGGTTGGGTACGGTTTTGAAAATTCTCAATGAGTCGGGTACGGGTAACGAGTTTCCCATACTCGACCATCTCTACCGTATACATCAACTAGATCGAATGGTTCAGAAACACCCTCTTCGATATCGTCTTCGAACTGTAAACAGAACGAGTCTTCCTTCAACTTTTGGGCATATTCGATGTTTTAAACAATTCAATTCGATTGTAAAGACATTCTTGAAAAACTTTGATTCATACACCGGTGGAAATCAAATACAGCGACTTAGTTAAGTATTTCGGTGTAGTCCTAGATGCTAAATTAACCTGGAACGCACACTTAGATTCAATAATAAGCAAAGCAAACTCAGCGTTGTGGGTTTGCTCCAAGATGGTGGGAAGAACTTGGGGCTTAAAACCAAAAATGGTAATGTGGGTGTACACCGCAATAGTAAGGCCTCGAATTTTTTACGTTCGTTAGTATGGTGGCCAAAAACCAAGGAGACCACGACAACGAGGAAGCTAGATAAACTTTAGCGGCTAGCTTGTATTGCCACTACCGGAGCAATGCGGAGTACACCTTCTAAAGCATTAGAGGCTATCCTCCATCTACTTCCTTTGAATCTACACGTTCAACTAGAGGCCAGGAAAAGTGCACATAAGCTCAAACGACAAAAGATGATACTAGACGGGGATAAGATAGGTCACTTGAATATTTTGAATCTCCTACTTGCTGAACCAGCAACGAACATGAACAGTGATTGGACAGTGTATGAACCCTCCGCTCAGTATGCGGGAGGACCTAGCGTTCGTAATGGATCGATCAAGTTCTATACTGACGGTTCAAAAATGGGAACGTAACAGGGGCGGGAGTGTACGGTCCTAGAACAAAAATATTAGTAGCTATATGAAACTGGCCAACAGTCTTCCAGGCTGAAATAGCCGCCATTATAGAATGTGCAAATATCTGCCTGAGAAGGAAGTATAGACACGCCAACATCTGCATTTTCTCGGACAGTCAAGCGGCACTTAAGGCCCTGTAAGCCTACAAATGCATGTGAGATCGCAGCAAGCCAAGAGCGCGAATAAACATAAATATTTGACGTGGTTTCAATTTCACTGTAAAAATTCGAAAATTATGTTCCTTGTGGCACATTTTCTAAATTACCAGTAGTGCAATAGTGTTTTATTTTTACGTGTTACCCCATGTGTTGCCATTAAAGTGATTCAAGAAAAGAAAAAATGCCATCCCAGATCGATCCGGCATAATGTCCTTCAAACCTTCAGCGGTATAGTAAAAACAGGCGTTCGTGGTAGCATTAGAGCCCCACTAGCGTTTGGTAGTATTTCTGGATCGGAGTCGAGTTGTTTTGGAATAAAAGCCGCAACGGAAAAATTGACAGTGACATCCGTGAAAAATTTAGAAATCAAAAAGGATGGCCACCATCATTTCGTCGCTGTCCCTGCGGACGTTCATGGTCAAAACATTTTTGGTTTCGATTTCAGTGGCAGTTTGGGTCCGGCAAGGCCGAACGTCGACAACAACGGAATCCCGGATGGTGAGTTCGTTCCATCTGATCGTCACAAGCGAGGGTTGACTCATGTTAGTGCACGCGAAGTGTCAGAGGGGAGCCATTAATTTTGCTCAAGAAACAGGAGATATGGAAAAATTCTTAGTATATATGGAACTTAAATTTATTTCCGAATTCATTTTCCTTTTAGAGAGCGTATAATGGCGCTATATGGCGAGTTAGTATTCAAGCTCAAACCATAACAGTTGAAGCAAGTAAACGCTCTATATCCTTAGTTTCAAAACCCGAACATGAGGGGAAAATACTTATGTTCCATACCAGGAGATCGGTCAACAAATGAGTGTACTTTCTTAGCTTTGTCACTCCCAACAAATTATATTACTTATTACATACGGATCGGTTGGTATGGATTGTCCCCGTTCTTAGATTATATTGTATCATATTGCGCTAGGCACAGTCGGCCTGGCCGTTGACATGAAAAATGTATGAAAATCTTTTTTTTTTAGATGGTGGATATCATTTTGCAGGATCCTTCCAAGTACTGGCTGTGTTAGTGTAGACTAGACTAGACTAGACTAGGAAGCATACAAGTGCATGTCTAGAATTGTCTGGGACTGCATTTACCTTCTACAACAGATGAGCCAGTTGAATTCTGTAAATCTTTACTGGATTCCTGGCCACTGCAGAATAGAGGGCAAGCAAGTTGCAGATGAACTCGCCAGATTTGGTTCCCAACTAACCTTCATTGTGTTCTGAAGACTGCGCTTAAGAAATGGGAACAAAGAGAGATTACAGCCAATCGGAAGGCAGTGAAATCTCCTAACCAATCAAAAAGATTTATAACACCAAACACAGAAATTTCTCAAAATTGCTAAGTCTTAATAAGAACGATCGCAGTATATTCACTGGCCTAATAACTGATCACTGTCGAGCAAACATCATCTTTAGAAGATTGGTTTCACCCAAGTTGATATTTGTCGCTTCTGCAACTCAGAAAACGAAACCTCGGAACATTTGCTCTGCAATTTCGGAGCACTAATTCAGACTTCAGTACTTCAATAAGGGCTCCCTAGAACCCGAGAAAATCTGGTCTGCGCCACTAGTCAGGGTAACTAGTTTGATAAAACAAGTTATTCCCGGTTGGCACCTATCTCGCTATAGCTCACCGTCTATCACTTCCTCAATAATTTCTGTTTACACTCAAAGAAGAACTGGCCTGGGCTTTGTAAGCCGTGATCGGCAGTAAGCAAACAGCTTTCAAGTCTTCCAATGGTGCCCAATGTCGGTCTCGTTCAGTGATAGTGATCGAACCAAAGTGGAGCATTTGACCAGGGTCCTCTCCACATACGATCGAAAAAGAAGTTTCTCGTCGAACAGCAGGTCTAGATAGATGATTTCGGAAGACCACTCAACCCCTGTAGCTCTCATGACATGGAAAATTGTCGATGGAGGAGCATAATTCTTTAGGTTTTGGAAGCATTGATTTCAATTTTCCAGGTGGCAGCATATTCGACAAGGGTATCAGCGGTGCCGCTGAAGTTTGTTGGTAAACTTTCGAGGTATTCTTCCCTTGAAGTCGATTGCAGTGTCGTCTGCGAAAAGAAAAAGCACGCAGCTATCGCCTAGGGGAGGAATGTCGGAGGTGTAGATGCTATACAGCATAAGGCCCAGCAGACTGCCCTACGGGACCCTTGCTGATATGTTTGATAAGCAACCAATCAACGGTACCCTGAACAACTTTTGCCGAAGGTAGCTACGGCTGAATTTTGTAGGACATGGTGGAAAATTAAAGATACAAAGTATGCCGTCATGCCAGACATTGTCTAACAATTTTCCGAAATTCAACAATGCCATTGCTGTGGACTTGGATACAACTCTGTCACTTCAGATGTCATTTAACACCTGCACCAACTGGTGAGTGGTGGAATGCCCAAACCAAAATCGGATACTTCCCGGATTTACGGATTTTGGTTTTCTTCCATAAGCTTGGATAGTAGTATGATACCAGGCATCTGTTGGAAATAAAGCAGAACAGCGGGTAAACCTTGTTGCTGAGCTTATTAGACCATATTGAATATCTCATCAAACCCAGGAGCCCTGATGTTGTTCTGCTGTAATTTTATCTTTTCAAAGAACGGTACAAGGAGAGTTTTCGAGGTTGCGAACGCAGTGCTCAACCTGATCTGCCATTGAACTAGCCCCATGGCTAGTCGAGACAAACAAACGCGATGAGGCAATATGATCAGTATTCGTTTGGGGTGAAATTTCAACACTTTGGCTACTTTCCAGAATGGCCTGGAGCAGTGGCAGCAGAAATGTTGAAATTGGAGGGGAACGCTGCTAGAAATAAGGCCGAAGTCGAGCGATTCACATCTAAACATATAAAAATGCAGCTCTGTCTGTCTGTCTGTCTGTCTGTCTGTCTGTCTGATTCATATAGGCTTGGAAACTACCGAACCGGTCGGCGTGAAATTTTGTATATAGGGGTTTTAGGGGCCAGGAAAGGTGACTAAGATAGTTCGAGACCCCTCCCTCTTCTGCAAGGGAGGGGTCCCATACAAATGAAACACAAATTTCTGCACATCTCGAAAACCAAACAAGCAAATAGAACCAAATTTGGCATGTGGATGTTTTTAGGAGTAACAAATATGTCCATGATGATTCAACACCCTTTCCTCTTCTGGAAGGGAGGGGTCCCATACAAATGAAACACAAATTTCTGCACATCTCGAAAACTAACCAAGCAAATGGAACCAAAATTGGCATGTGGATGTTTTTAGGAGTAGCAAATATGTCCATGTTGATTTGACACCCTTCCCTCTTCTGTAAGGGAGGGGTCCCATACAAATGAAACACAATTTTCTGCACATCTCGATAACTAACCAAGCAAATGGAACCAAATTTGGTAGGTGGATGTCTTTAGGGGTAACAAATATATCCATAATGGTTTGATACCCCTCCCTCTTCTACAAGGTAGGGGTCCCATACAAATGAAACATGAATTTCGCACAGCTCGAGAACCAATCAACCAAATACAATCAAATTTGGTATGTGAATGTTTTTAGAGGTAACTAGTATGTCCATAGTGGTTCGACACCCTTCCTTCTTCTGGCATGTCTCCAAATACCATTTCGAAATCCAAGATGGCGACAAATGACAAAATTTTGAAAAACAGCGGCAAATGATCAAATACCTCCCAATATGGGTATTTCCGGGATTGTTATGATGCACTAAAGCCGCAAATCGACCTCAGACAACATTTTGAATTGTACACGCAAAAGTTGAAGTCTTGTAGTCATTGTGTCTTCCCGATTCGCACAAATGTCGCACAGAAATCGCACAATAAATGTGTGAAACGCATAACGCAACAGTTGTACTGCGAATACATAGACATAGAATGAAATCAGATTATGTATCATATACCGACACTTTATTTCTTACGTCGAGTGTATTAGTGACTAGACTAGACACATCACATACAATTTGCAGGTTGCTCTTTCGCTTCTCTTTCGGTTCGGATTGCGACGCGCAAGGCGATATTTCGTTGCTTCACGAAATGAGCGAGACACCCGTGCTGTACATACTTGATACCATAGTGTTGTTAGTCTCACTCATACTGTCGGTGCGTGCTTGCTGCTATTCAGAGGAATGCATGAAGAAGAAAAAGTATCTCGAAAGCGTGTGTGCAAAAGACTTGAAAAGCGTAGCATATGTCTCGTCCTCAAGCAGAAAGGAGGAGAATGGTTTTGCTTCTCGCTCACTTTGCAATGCTGCTTGATACCAGTTGAAACTGTTTAGGTGTAGTAGTTTGGAGCTGCCAAATACATTAGAGAAACGCTAGAGCATTAACTGCGTTATGCCCAACACGCGATCATTGTACTGGTTCCGAATTACATCAACAATTGCGCCAAAAACGCACAATTTTGTACTGGTTTCGCACCATCCAACTTTTGCGTGTAAGATGGCGACTTCCGGTGTATGGAAAACAGCCGAAAATGATCAAATACCACTCGATATGAGCGTTTCTTTGATCAGATTGACGCACGGAGGCCAGAAATTGTTCCCAAATGCCATTTTGAAATTCAAGATGGCGACTTCCGGTTTTCGAAAAACAGCGGCAAATGACCAAATACCACCCAATATGGGTATTTCCGGAATTGTTATGACGCACTGAAGCCGCAAATCGACCTCAGACAACATTTTGAATTGTAAGATGGCGACTTCCGGTGTCCGGAAAACAGCCTAAAGTGACCAAATACCATCCAATACGAGTATCTCTGGAACGAGGATGAAGCTGAAAATTGACCTCAGACACCATTATGAATTGTAAGATGGCAACTTCCGGTTTCTAAAAAACAACCAAAAATGGCCGATTTCCATACAAAATGAGTATCTTCGGAACCAGAATGATACACAGGAGCTAGAATCGACCACAGACACCATTTTGAATTCGAAGATGGTGACATCTGGTTTCTGGAAAACAGCCGAAAATGACCAAACCAGAATGACGCTCAGGGGTCAGAAATTGTCTCCAAATGCCATTTTTAAATCCAAGATGGCGACTTACGGTTCCGGATCACCGGATCCAGAATGATGCGAGGAGCTATAAATTGACCTTACACAACAGTTTAAATTGAAAAATGGCAACTTCTGGAAAACATCCGCAAATAACCGAATACTACTACATATGGATAAGTCCGTAATCGAAATGAAGTTAGGAAGCCAAGCATTGACCCTGGACACCATTTTGAATCAGAAGATGACCACTTTCAGTTTCTGGAAAACAACGAAAATAACTGAAATGCACCCAATATATATCCGGAATAAAGGTCATGTACAAAAGCCAAAAGTTGAGGATGTTGCCATTCCGATAAAACCAATTATTTTTAAACGATATAATCCAATAGCAAGGAATCAGAAAATTTGAAATGTTTAAAATTATTAAATTAAACACTAAAATAGGCGGGACGAAGTTTGCCGGGTCAGCTAGTAATAAAATGAAAATCATCCCGCGTAACCGACCGTTGGCAATCAGCAATGACAAGGAATTGAACAAGCTTTTATGCTTTTATTGTTAATGACAACGCCTCTCTTTAAGGTTAGTTATCAATTATCAATAATATCATTACTTTATTTGATAAGAAATGTTGAACAGCAGAACAATTGAAAAAACAGATTCAAAGTTTAACAACCACAGTTGGTTTTAGGACACCCATGCCGTTAAGAAATAATAACACAGGAATGCCAAGTCATTTTTCCAAACACTCCACGAAAAAAACACGTCTGCATTTAAATCTGGCTTCCACGTCTCAGACGAGCTCTAATGTCTTGGAAATAACGACATTTACTTTACGAACTAATTCATTTTTTGTCATATGACTTACATTTTAAGTTTAGTAAAGCGGGCATTAGAAGGTGTGACTTATTTTAGGCTTGGAAAAAAATTTCCCTCGTCCAGACGGGACTCGAACCCGCAATCTCCGTTGCCTCCGGCAAGGTGTTTTACCCAATTAAACTACTGGAAAAGGTGTAACTAGTTCTAAACCAAAGTTGAATCACCCTCTACTATTGTGTTCCCACCGGGCAAAAACCTCCCACAGGGCAGTGTGTGCAAACAAACCTCTTCAACTTTTTCTTACTTTTCGTTGTCTTTCGGTGTCTCAAGTTATTGCACTTTTATTGTGATTCTAATCATTCCATTAAAAACAAATGGAATTGGTGAATAACATATTCGTTGTGGCGATTTTCCAAATCATCAATTTGCATATCGACTGTAAACTGTTGTGTAATCCAATTTTCAGTTAAATTGTGTTAATATTTACTTGACTATTGCGAAAGCAATTCTCCTTTTGCTTTGAAACAGATGTTTTTTTTAATTTTTGCCACTTCCACTTATAAATTCTGTCAGCTAAAATTCACATTTCAGTGTAGTTTATAGCTTAAATGTCACTACAAATTTGCTTGGATTCCACTTACGGAAGTATATTTTGTAGCATAATTCATACTATAATTGACAGTTAAAATATGACTCTAAAAACCAAACAAACATTCACTGCAAGTAAGATCTGTTTCAAACGGCATTCCCTATCCAAGTAACCGGTGAACAAATACGGCCGTACAAGCGACAGTGTCTTGTACCGCCATATTGCTATTCCCAGTTCGCCTCTCTTTATTGTTGTAATTCTTCACGATCCGATTAGAGCCATAAATCGTTGATTAGAGTGATCTATTCACTAGGAATAAACACCGCGAAAACGCCGCTGACGAAAGTTTCGAGCTTCCCTGGTAAGTGAGAAGAAATATTTATGGTTTTGTCCTTCACGTCGCGTCGGCGGTTTCCTTCGGCTGTCAGCTTGCATCAGCATAAAATTATTGCCTTTTGTTGTCTTTGAGTGAACACACGGATATTGATCTGATTTATAGCGTTGTTCGTTGTTTAATCTCACCGAATATTGTAACATTTTCGTGATAATCATGCTGCGTTCAACACAATTTCACACGAACATGCTTAGTATATTGTTCTCGATTAGTCTTGCTTATTAGCGTCGGTCAACGTCGGGTTGCCATTAAGCAGACACCAATGATGACGACGGTCCGAACGAAAGCAAGCTCCGTTCACCATCACCACCACCAACAGCAAATCCTACTTGATGTGCAAAGTGAAAGTTGCCTGGGTGATGAAAATTAAAAAGGAAATCAACCCTTGAGAACTTTTCCTCGCCACTCGGTGAGTGTTTTGTGCCACTTTTCATGCGCTGGCCCACTTTGGCTGGGAAAACCTCTCCCGGTCATGTATGCGACGGTACACTCGGTACCACAAAGGCACAGATCAAATGGACCTGCCGCTGCACCATGTGGTGCAAGAGGAAAAGTACAACCTCCGTGCAGCGTCCACTTTAACTGTGATCCTCCTCCCCATCTTGTTTTCTGTTTTTTTCTGCAGTAAATTGAAGTGCTACTAAGAAACGGGTGCCGCCGTAACGAGCTGTGCGGCTCCAGGGAAGACCCACCACCATTGCGGACCTAGACGGAACGGACGTTTTGCTGTGATGAGTTGGATGTGTGTCCTCCTCATTGGTCAGCGGAGTGGAAACGAGGGAAAAAGTTTTCTTAGTTTTCTCTCGCTTTTTGCTGTGCTGTCCTGCAGTAATGGTCCACCCTGTGACGGGGGCTGCTGCGACTTTTGAGATAAGTAAGTGCTGGTAATTGTTTTTTTTTTCTCCATCCTCCAGCTCAAAATCAACGCCGAGGGAGGTTGTATGCGGGATTGTCTTTTTTTATGAGTTTTTATTAGAAGTGGTGGACAAAGTTTTACTATCGGGCAACAACAATAACAACAACAGCCAGCAACTGTTTCCATTAGTTTGGAAAGCATTAGTTCCGAGGCAGGTCCCCAGACTGGGGCGGTCCGGGTTGGTGTCCGGCGGCTTGCCAGCAGAGATAAGAAGTTTTGGGACCGAATGACTCGTTCCAAGTATACTTAGCTGTGATCTCCTGTCCGTTGTCTGTGGAGGCAATTGGCGCGACTCGAGAGAGAATTAAAACCGAGTGGAGTCCGAGTTTGGGAATAAGTTTTGTTCTGTTTTATAGCTGTTTTCGTCAGTGTTTTAATTTGTTGGTGTTTTTTTTCTTCTTTTCGTGAGTAGTTCTATGAACCTTTTCAGAACCGTCGTCATGTGGGTCGAACTGCTTGCCGGGAACGTCTGCTGCTAATTGTCTGGAGACTAAATGCTTTTTCGAGGGACTGCTACTCCCATTAATTCATGGTACAAAAACCCACCATACATTGAATGGAAGACGAAATTTAAATAATTCATCGCATTTCATTCGATCTAAAACCACAGCTCCTGAATGTAGAGCAACATTTTTCATTCCAATACAAGGGGGATTTGATTATTCATTCCATGAACAGCGCTTATGGTTTCTACCTTCTCCGCCCAGGAGGACAACGTCGGGACAGCTGGGAAAATTTCATCCGCGTCGGTAACAGGAACGAATAGCACATAATGGTTGAACCGAATCATGAAGGGCACATGCAACAACCACAATAACAACAACAACAACATCAACAACGCCCGGGCAGCGGTGGAAAAATAATTGAATCAATAGAATATTAATTTATGAGATTATGGAAACATATTTTTAAATTGTTTATGTTCTACTCAGCTCTCTGCTAGTGGCTGCTACTGGCTTGCTAACCTGTCTACGGAAGGTAACTCACACTGGCTTGTTTAGGGTGGCACTGCTTCCCACTTTCAAGGCCACCGCTCTGAAATTTCGAGCGTCGGTTCCAAACGACTTCTAAATAATACAATATAATACTGGTTGAGCAGAGCAAACAGCAAAACAAACAAATTTGAACCGGAAGCAAAATCGATTCTGCAAAACTTCTGGCACATCCTAACTCGCACCCCGCATTCTGGAACCGGCAGGCAAGCAGCCCTAGCAGCAGAAGATGATTGTGTATTTACTTTCTCTCTTCCTCGTTCTACTTCCCGTCGTGCCTATTCCGTGCCCGCTCCCAAATATGCAAGGCTGGGACACTGGCTTCCGCAAGGATCGGCAATTAGGATGCTTGCGATTCCACTAGAGGCCGGCGTCAGCTTCCGTGTCGCACGCTGATTGGATCGGAGTCCATTTTGCCAACCGATCAGCCGAGGTTTTATTGATTCCGATGACCCATTTTAGCTCAGCAGTGCTGCTGACTGTGCTGCTTTCCTTCATTTCCGTCGCATCCCGGAGCGCGTGGCAAAATTGCCGAATGAACCGAGGGATGAATTTAATTTCGTTTATGGGGCTTTTTTAATTGGCATTGATTTTGAACTGTTTTCGGCATCTTAAGGTTGAAAATTTTGTACAAAAGTTGAATGGAATCGTGCTCTGCTTATTGTTACTGTGATTTACACAGAATTAAATTACGCTCTGTTTTTAATCAACTGCTAGACCTACTCATACTATCTACTGAGTTTATGAACATTTCAAACATTTTTATTGTTCCCACTTCTTCACTCTTATCATCTTTCCGAATTTTGATTTCTCATTTCAAAGAACCGCACTAGTTGCTTCTATTGAAAATTTGGACCCGTATTTTTTTTTGTTTGGTTTGCCCTTAGGGTGACACTTTTTGTCATAGAGTTGTCCGTAAAATCAAATTTTTTGAAAGATTTGCAAGTTTAAAACCTAAATGGTTTTATGATTTTTTTTTACCACAAATTGAATATAATGAATCAGATAAGAAAAAACATCAAACTGTACTTTATATAACAATAATCATGAGAAACGTATGATACAAGTCGTTTTTTGCCATTTGGGTGGGTTTCAGACCCAGGAAAACCTATCGTTTGATATTTTCTTTTTCAAAGTTTCTCGATGTAAGCTGTGTGGATTTCATTCTGAAATACATTTATGTCTTCTTGATTTTTCATTTCCAAAATCAGCTTCATCCCGTCGGTAGATATTAGTACTGTTATCTTTTTGAGGATGATGGAAATGTCGTTTACGTACAAAATAAAAAGAAGTGGTCCTAAGTGGGAGCCTTGGGGAACACCTAAAGTAACTTGAATGGCATTTGACTTCTTTCCATTAAATTTAATTATTTGTTGCCTGTTTGTTGAATATATATTTTTTGCAGTTTTAAAAGTAGCATTGGTATGTCAATACGATCAAATGCTGTGCTAAAGTCTGAATGGTGAGCTTCAAGATGGTTCCCATTATTCATTGTATTCAGTGAGTAATTTACGAATTCAATTAAATTTGTAAATTGAACTGAGGAGATCCAATCCTCCAACTGTTTCGACTGTGTTTACAGGCTTAGGTTGGTTACATTCCCGCAACGTGCTACGAATTAGATGACGAATTTCATCGAACATATCTACTAACTTCTCACTATTCGTCTGCGAAGATTACAATTTTGTGGTTTTAGAGCCATATTTCCTTCTAACAAATGTTCTTATAGTTAGTCCTTTATTAAATTGCAAAAAATAGGGTGGTGCTAAAATCAGCGAAATAAAAAAACTAACTTTTTATTCGCAGAAATAATTGTTTACATTCTTCGTACATACAAGTTTTAAATCAACCAATTTCAGGCAACTATGTGAAAAAGTTGGTAGCTATCAAGTTGATTGATTCAGAACAATTTTCTGTAACTAGCTCAGGGTGGTTGGTCTATTTTTTTAAAACAAATATTGTGCTTCGAAATGGTCACGATATAAATAGAAAAAAAAAGTTGCCCTAAAGCTCCATATAATTGCCCTGAGACTATTATAACTTTTAAACCAGTCCTGTGACTTTTGGAGCCCCCAGTGTATGCAGAAGTGCGACAAAATTTCACACAGTAAGTACTCGCCGGGTTTATCGCTCCACGTTGGCTTACGGGAAAACTCTGCAAAAGTTATCTTCATTTTGGTATCACTCGTGTATAGCAATCGTGTGCCAGGGGGTAAAACTTTAGTAACATCACTGATAAACAACGAAAAAAGCAACGGCCAAAGTATACTGCCTTGAGGAACACCGGAGTTTTTACTGAAGTAAATAGATTGCGACATGCCCAACTCCAAAGCAATCTTACGGTTACGTATATGCATCTTTGATGTGGCTCTATAAACTTGTATTTGGCACAAAGTATTTCATGATCACCCCGACCAAAAGCAGCCTCCAGGCTCGTATAGATGGTATCGATTTGAAGACCTTGCTCACTGTTGCGTAGATAAGATGAAGTAAACTCAATTAAGTTCGTAGGTACAGATCTACCCGTGCTGCGCGATAGAAATGTAATGTTTACGTTGAACGGTAGATTCAAAAGTTGGACCTGATGGCTAAGTCCCTGTTTTTATTCAAGTTTCAGGTGTCCACTAACAATTTCAAAAGAGTTTAGTTGCGATTACCTGCGACCAAACGATATAACTTTTTTGGCAAGTGATCAATCTCTGCTTTTTGGAGCAGAATTGAAGCACATTAGAAAAAACGTTTTTTTGCTTATATTTAACTCTAGGACGCGTTGATCGATATTCACCAAACTTGACACACATGTTCCCTACACATTAGAGGTTGTCAAAAGCCTATTGGAAATGGTGGGGCAGCCTCTGAAAGGGAGAAGTGCTGGATTCCGAACGAATCCATGTTTTATTTCCTGTTTTTATACCAAAAATTACTCCCCTCTATCAAAGTTTGACTGTTATATAGTCGCAAATGATCCTAAGTAACATGTTTTGTTCATAACAAGTAGAAAAAATACCCGAAGTATAGAAAAAATGATGAAAATATTTTTGTCCGCCTGCTTGTATGAAAACGTCCCATAGTGAAGTGGAACTACACACAGTGACGAACCACAGGCTTAGCATATTGCATTGACATTGGCCGCGCGTCATGCGTTGAACTATTCGAAGCTCGATTTCGAAAAGAAATCCAAATGGCAAGGTGAACGCGTTTTTTTTAATGTATTTTAAACCATTTTTTTTTCAGCTTTCCAATGGTGGTGTCAAATGTAAAATCGGTGGTTGCGAACTTGCTCAAAAACATATTTTATAGTTGGCGGCCAATTTTATTGTACTTCAAGCTCTGTCATTCTTCTTTACAGCGATGTGTTGTAGACTGAATATGTTCGCGATGTACGCTGTCTTTCACGAAATACATTGACAAAGTAATCGTGGATAGCTTGAAACTTTTTTCTCTCCCCAGGAGGTATAGCCGAGACCTTGATGATCCTCACGCAATATTAGCAATCTACAAAGGACTTGTTAGAAGCAAACTCGATTTCGCAAGGGTCGTTTGGCGACGTTACTACGTGACAGCGAATCGAAGCAGTCCAGAAAAAATTCGTTAAGTTTGCTCTTAGGAATCTCGGGTGGAATGGAGAAGAACCTCTCTATCAGGATTTGTGCTCTTTGGTGAGCCTTGACATGATAAACTCACGACACAAGATAAACGACATCGTCTTTTTTACGAACATTTTATCCGGACGCACTGACAGCCAACTTCTTGCTGAATATCCTTTTTAAAGACCTCATGACGCTTTCAATGAGAATTGCTCCAATGTATTAAGCCAGTGTTAAAATAAATCGAAGAAAAATAAATTTAGTAGAGTAGTAAGGGGTAAAAGTACGCAAAAAAATTGTTTTCGAAACAAAACTATTGCAAAACAAACTATCATGAAATTCAGTTTTGTTACCAAGTAGCACATGAACCTTGTGTCTTCAAAACGTATTAACAAAGTTTTTCAAATTTTTGACGTAAGACCAAGTCTTTATTTTCTATACTAGATTAAATTTTGTAAAATTGAAAATAAAACAGGCAAATGTTGCGTCAGATTTCAAACGATTATCGCAAGCGAACGACTTGTTGCACTTAAGTCATTTATGTGTCGGTGGATAGATAAAATGTGTGATAATTTTTTAATATAATGTTTAACATTGTTGCTTCACTGCTTAATGGTGGAAATAGGTGAAAAGTTCCCGAGCACATATAACAATAACATGGACGGAATGAATTCCACTGCCTTCATATTCTGACTCAACAAAGTGTTTTGTTTCGTTTCTCTTTCTCGAGACTGCGTGGCCACGCCTTTAATGCAAAAATCTACGCTCAACTCGGCACAAAAGACAGCGTGCAGAAAATTCAGCTTTATTCTTGTTAGTCACACGGTAGCGAGTGGAGTATGGCTGTTAGAGGTACGCGACTTTAAGAAACGATAGCTACATACCTTTGTTTTGCGTAGGGCAGCAATAGGCACCATTTTATGCTGCAGAATATTTTGTTGGCACAACTTCCGGAGGGCACAGCGGAGAGCAAATTTCATTATGCGCAGCCAAACAAAATATTCAATGCTACCGGTTGTGCGATAATCAGCGTTCTGTAGCACGCATTTCTAGCTGAAGATTATGGCATCGGTTCTTTTCAGAACTATAAATGCTTTAAAACAAGAGTTATGATAATTTTCGCAACTACTACTAGTCTGAAAATTTCATGTATTCATGTATTTCTCAACAATCATTTTTACAATAACGACTAGGGCATCAAAGATAAACGATAGTGCTGCCTATAAACAGTTTGTCGCAGCAAGATATAATCCTCATTTCAAGAATTTTCACTGCTAAATTAAGTGATTTTCCGATTCAATTATTCCTTTGTGCCCACTTGAACATCGCTATAGGTCAAATATCAATACGCAAATTAGTTTATTTAAGAACCAGAGTCATTTTCGCATAGAGAAAGCACAAACTTTTCTTTTGGTGCTAATGACAATCACTCAGTAGTATCGAAGGTGTTTTGTTTCGTTTCTCTTTCTCAAAACTGCGTGACCACGCCTTCAATGCATTTTATTTGTTAATGACGTTACCCTTGTGTTGAATCGTCTCAAAGTATTGATATATGCCGATGACATGAAACTGTACATGGAAATAAAACACAAATTAGACATCCAACAATTCCAACAAGAGGTTGACATTTTCTACATTTGGTGTAAAAAAAGTCTTCTTGATCTCAACGTAACAAAATGTAATATTATATCCTACACAAGAAAAAGAAATCCTGAACATGCCAGTTGCACTCTTGCACATCAAGTTGTAGAAAGGTGTTATCAAATTAGGGATTTAGGAGTAATTATGGATTCTAAGTTAACATTCATTGATCACTACAATACGATCATCAATAGAGCCAACAGTATGCTAAGTTTTATAAAAAGGTTCAGTTATCATTTCGTAGACCCGTACACTATAAAAACTCTCTTTGTTACATATGTTAGATCAATTTTAGAATACTGTAGTGTTGTTTGGTCGCCTTATCAAGACGTCCATTCCAATAGAATCGAATCCGTACAAAAACAGTTTTTGTTATATGCACTAAAAAAACTAGGTTGGAATTCATTTCCTCTCCCTTGTTATGAATCGCGTTGCATGCTTATTAATATAGAAACGCTTGAAAAAAGAAGAGAAATTGCTTCGGTAACTCTTGTCAACGATTTAGTTTCACAACGCATAAGTTCGGAAAATCTGCTTGGAAAACTCAACTTTTATGCTCCTACACGCTCATTAAGAACGCGAAAAATTTTCGTATTAAATTCTTATAGAACAGAATATGCCATGGCCGGGCCAGTTAATAGTATGATGAGTCTTTACAATAAATATTGTGAAGTTATTGATTTAACGATGTCACGAAATGCTCTTAGAAAAATATTGAACACTAGAATTACATAACTATATTTGTGATGTTAGCAATAGTTTTTAAGATGTAGTCTACTATGATTGACGAAATAAATAAATATAATAATAAGCGTCTAATGGTTTTCTCTACACTGAAAGTATGTTTTCGTTATTCCCTGCACGCACGTTTCGTATACATTGAATTTTTTGAATTTGTGGATTGTACAGCACTTTTGTTGATTATATAGAATATTCGTATTGCAAGTTAACGAATAGAATTGCAACATTACGCATAATTTGTACAATTCCCAAATGTACTTTCGTACGAACGTGGATAACAACGAACAAAATCCGAAAGCACGAATATTTACTTGAACGAAATTTTTGTGTTCTGTTATTTTTGATTTCGTATAATGTATATGTTATTGCGTAGGCTTACTAATTTTTCGTACTATTTACATTATGCAGTTCATTTTTTAAACCTTTCGTTACGTATACGTACGTACTTTGACAGTTCTGGCGAAAGTACCTTCACATTTATTACGCATTGGTTTCGTTGCAGAAAACAACAGAAGGTTTTTGTATTTAATATACACGTTTTCGTGGAATAAACTAAAATATATTTTCAGTGTAATAGAATATGTTCTTCTGTAATCCAATTGTTATCTTTATCATTGAAGTAACAATTTTTCGCCTTTTATTATATTATGGTGAATCTTGTACGAAAGGATCTGAGTTTTCCAATTGGTTTGATTTCTGTGACAATCGCCAACAGATTTTCTGCAATTGTTGTTCACCCCGCAAGCCACAATTATTCAAGAGTTTTTTTAGGTTCTGTTGTTTCCGAGTTTCTGCAGTTTCCGTTTCGACAAATTGCAATTCCCAAAACTAAGAAAATTAGATCAAAACAGCTCGTAACACAACTTTTTTTTATAAATTTGCACCACTCAAATGGAATCTTTCGTGTTTACATGTGTAATCAACAGACGGCTTCTCAGTCCTCTGTGTTTTACACATTATATCATATGACACACACGTCACTCATGAAAATAGTTACTCTAATCATAACTTACATTCAAAAGGTAAAACTATCGAAAGCAGGAAAAATCATTATTTCAAGACTATTAAAAACTCACCAAAATCTGCCACAAGTTAAAAATATGGCATCAAAACACGATCATATATTCTTCGAGACATAATCAAAATAATAACATTTCAACGAATCATCGCGAAAACATGTTCGGAATATCAACTCAACTTAAAAATCGTGTTTACTCACTCAAAGTCCGCCTAAATATTGAAATTTCAACAAAAATAAAAATTTGAAAAAATCTTTAAATGTTATCTGCGAAAAATTTCTTCGTATTCTTGCTAACTTCATCAATGCCGTTCATTTATTGTTATATGTTCTTAAAGATTCTTGAAGACATTCACATTTTCTGCGTAATTATATTATAACTGTGCTACAAAGGTGCATGAAAAGCGATTTCACTATTTTCTACTCATTTTGGGAACATTATTTTATCCTTCTAGGTTAATTCACCATTCTGAGCACAATTTGAAATCAACTTCAGTCACTTTTTCTATCTTTAGAAATGACTTATTGCTTTGCCCAAGTTCAATTATTGTTGGATCATCATTCTCAGGGGTTCTTTCATAACTACAATCACAAATGTCCAAAGACCAGTTTCCACAAAATAATAATCAACCCTTCAAATTACTGAGGTTTATAATGTGAAAATGAAAACAATCTAACAATTTCACACCTCACAGCCTTGCACATGTCTACACGCATACCTATCATGCATCATCAATGAAAGTTGTTTAAAAATTTGACGACGATTGCTTCCAGAAAGCACTGAACGAGTGACAAATTCAGTGGAAAATTCAAACTTTCGAATCGATTTATCCGCCTCCTCATTACAAAGAATATAATGCGCCTCCACTGAATGGTTGCTCGCGGTGCGAGGTACGACGGAGACGCCCGGCCGTCTGAGGCGCGGAATTAGAGAGTTTCCGCTTTGCAATTACGTTGATGAATCCCTTATCCCTTATTGATGATGATGTTGCTGCTGCTGCTGCTGCTGATGGGATGATAGAACTGAATGGGTTGGTTGGGAGGAGTCAAAAAGGACGGCTCTGCCAAATTCGCACACAACCGTGTATTCAAATCAAAGCGTTGCGACGGGATGCGTCATCATCGGGGGTGATGGGTATGGGTTTATCATTTCATTCTCTCACTGAATTAAATTTCAACCGCAACATGTACAGAGGAACGATATGTGCCTCTAATTATAGTATTCTCATTAATTATTTGCTCTAATGTCTATAATGCCAAGCCGGGTTTTTTTTTTGTGTCGACTGTAGAGAGATCGAAATGGTTTATAATTCGCTCTAACTGACGCCAGCACCGGTTAATAGTGTTGGCTTTGATATTGACGAGTGGCAGCGTTTCCATGCAAATCGGTTTGAAGTATGTTATCTATCGTGATGAAACAACAGTTTTACTGGCAACATTGCCCGCCGTGCTGCTGCATCATGGCTAATTTAGAATGAACAGAACGAACGCCTGCGGTTGTATATGTGCGATTCGTTTCTGTCACCACCAGAAGAGCTTTTCATTTTAATGAGATATTTGGATTGGCAGCCGGTGCGGCCGGATGGGGTTAGGGTGCATCTCATCAAAGCAGCAGGAAAAAGTTTTTGCGCACCCTCCTCCTGTGATTAAATGTGGACTCGTCGCGTATTTTTTACGTACGGTGAAAAGTTTTCGCTCGGATCCGCATCCAGTTATGTTCGACCGAAAGGGTAAAGTGGAAATAAGTAAATTTCGAAATTTGAATTAATTTTGAATTTTTCATTCCACCGATTCCCCAGTTGGGAGTGCTTCTTCTGCCGCTGCTGCAAGCGGTTGAAAGAAGTCCTTTATTTTACCTCTTTGTTTGTGTTTCAAGCGCTTTCAGTGGTTCAGTTTACCGAAGGCAAATAACTGAGCGAGTTTTCTGAGAAAATTTCTAAATAAATTCTACTGCTTCAAGCGGCGAAATAAATTCTCTACATTTGGAAATGTGACGAAGCCGTAGCTGATTTTTGAAAACAAAAGTGCAAAAATAAATGCGATTAGAAAGCGTAAAAATTCAGAAAATTGTATTTTCTGTTTATGTTTAAGAAAATTTGAGCTGCTGTGTACGGCAAACGTTGCACCGTTGCACTGCACCAGAAGCAGCGCCAGCAGGTGATGAGATGCAAGAGAAAAAAAGAAAAAAAATCATGATGAGATAATCCTTTTCACGAGTCCGACACTTGAGCTCGAGTATTTACTAGAGTCGGGGATGAAGGGAACGAGAAAAAAAAAATCGCGGCACCGCAACAAACCATTCTTCATAACGGAAGAGAGCTCTTGTATGCACTGCACAAACACACACACACCCACACACAGACACAAACAAACAGCTACCGGTGCTGGCGGTTTGTTGCCTCAACAGTAACAAATCGTAAATTCGCCGCCGCCGCCGCCGCCGCCGCCGCCAAACTCCCGAATGATTCACAAATATTAAACACTCCTAGTTCATCATTTCTTTTATCCGACGTTTCGCCATTTTCACGTCTGAGTTGATGGCTGGTAGCAGTGGTGTCGGCGGACGAAACAGGAAGGAAGTATTAGTGGGCAGCGTGCAAACATGACTTTTGTGGTTTCAATAGTTTGTTTCCCAGCGTCCGAGAGCTTTTCAGAGTGACGAAGTGGTTTTTTCTTTGCTTCTTCTTCTGTACTGAACAGGTTGTTGAAAAAAACCTGCTTCAAAACCCTTGTCTGAGGGTTTGCAACACTTCCGAGGCTTTTGCGGTTACTTTTTGGTGTCGGGTATTGATTTTGATTTCTTGGATTTGGTGCAATTTAACGTCTCAATTGGCTTTCAATGGAATAGTCAACAAATAAAATCTGTTGATTGGATGGACACTTCCCGGAATCGGGATTGACGACGACTGGTGGTAATCAATCCGAGTCAGTTTCGGTTACATTTACAGCTCATTAGTACTGTTTAAAATTTCCGCAGACCATTAAATATTCGGCATAGCGTAAACAGGCACATTAATCAAAATTTTCTGGTGTTTCTTTCACCTATTTTTAAGCCGAATGGAACTTTGCCCGACCTGACCACGCTTGGTGCTAAGCCGTGGGATGCGTAAGCTGGGATTCCAGCAGACAGAAACAGATTTATTGGTAGCGCTCCGGTGGTATCGGAGAGCAAACATTTCTCACACTTCGAACTCGAACCAATGTCAAGATCTTACTTGGATTACCATTTCACAACATACACACTTCAATGAAGTTGTTTGACACAGTAAAAAACATGCACCGTAAAATTCTAAATGTCAGTAATGAGAACAGAATTTTTACTGCTGTTTTGTCCTCCGCCGTAATTCGCTTCCATGACAACGACAGACAACGACGGGGCCAGTACAGCAGCCGTGGATTATTAGCTGACCTTTGGCAATCTCGCCCTCTCGCATAATTGGCATCATTAGCGGAGCGGCACCGATGATGGCCGACGACGACGACGGTTCAGCTAGCGAGATCGTGTTTCAGTTTTCCGTTTTGTTTTTCTTTTTGCAATGCAAAACAGGCGATGTATATTCCAATTAGCCGCCATCAGCGCAGTGGTTCTGCAAATTGACCATCAGCGATGGTGGTGTGGGAATGGAAAAATATTATCCCGTAATGAGGCGGTAATTGCGTCATTTGATTCAAAGTCATTTGAACGCAACTGTATTGATATTAAACACGCACTAATTTATTCTCTTTTTCTCCTTTTTTGTTTCCCTTAGTGCGGTATCCTACTAGCTGTTATCATTCATAGCATCGCCACCACCTTGGATTCAGTATTGCAGAGCGTCATTGTTGGACCGCAAGATGGCCGCAGTAAATTCGGTGAGTTGGGATTTATTTCGCCAGTAATAATAGTCCAGTGGTGCGATTCGATCGTAGTAAGCCGCAATGATTATGTGCGTTTATTGTGCGTCAGATAATTGCGGCCGTTTCGTCTGTGAGGGGAGATTATGCTGAGGAGTTTTTTTTTTTCACATATTTCGAGCAGTATCCGCATTTGCCGATGAGTTGACGAGTTCGGCCGGATTGTGTAATATGATTATTAACCGGAGATAATGGACTAATGGGGGATGATCGTGAATTTCGCGTTTCCAAGCTTGAATGATGAATTATACCTGGAATGGATTATAGTCGACCTGTGCACCTTTTCATCATTAGTCGGATTACCTTGGGCCGTGGTAATCCGAGTGCTTCGTAAACACGCTTTGATTTACGTTATGTTTTTACAGTATCATAAGGAATTATCGGAATCAATCCAATCCATTTCGCAGAAATTTCAAATCAAATAAATGTTGTATGAAGAATAAAAGGTCTTATTTATAACACCTAAAACAAAGTTCAGATGGAGGATAATTAATTGAATTTAAATTTAATTACATTTCATCATAGAGAGAAAATCTACAATTTGTATATAACATTAGCTTCAACTTTACGGCAACATTATTTGTGAGAACGAAAAGAAAAATTTTATTTTCAAACTCAGATAAAATATGTCAAATATTCATCTCCAAGTAGGACTCGATTATATTCAATTTTAGACTCGGTTACATACAGCAAGACTTTTTTTCTTATTTAAATATGACATATCTTAAGCAGAAATGTCAGAACGTTAATAAAACCACACCGAACGCTTTATGTAACTATGAAAAAAGGCACCATGAAAGAGATATTCGCTGTTCTTCATTCGTTGCGTGTCGAGCGGTAGACGAGCATCAAACATCAATTGCTTGATACTCGTCATCGGCTCGGCTTGATGAAGCACGCACCGCTCTAAGTGCTGGACATGCTTTACCAAGTGAGCAATTTCATAAAATATGTTCAAATTTTAAATTCTTTTTTAAACTGTCATTTTAAATTTAGCTGGAACTTTGCACATATGTGAAGATATACATTTTGCAAACAATAATTGTTTTTTTTTTGTCACGGCTGATTTGTGAAAAGAGCGTATGAAAAAAAGATGCTGGTGAATACAAATATGCTTAGAACCTGAACGGCTTGTTTGATCCATATGACGTCTTCGGCAAAGTTGTAGATAACAGTTTTGGCTTTTTAAAAATATGCACCCTAATTTTTTTTCATAAAACAAAAAAAGTAGGAGAGTAGTATCAAAAACAAGACCGCATGACGTAAGACTACGGTATTTTTCTATATTTTTTATCTAACAGTGCATTTTTATTTGCTGAGAGATTAGAGCGTTTTTAACAATAATTAATATAAATAAAATATATGCATAAAACCTTATTATGTTGGCATCTCCACTTCGCAGATATTCGAATTAGGAAAGCATTTGTTCGTAGCTTGTAATGACAAGACAAACATTTGAATTAACGAATTCGGTAGATTCTCCCTTTCTTAGTAAACAGCAAATACGAACTTTTTCGATATTTGAGACCAGAACGATTCACTGGAGCGGCCGCTGTCGAAAAATGAACACCAAAAAAATATGCTTCTTTACAAGGCTTTCCACGCTATCATCAACGTTTTGTAAAAGAGAAAAATCAACTAGCCACTTCAATTACAACACTTTGAGGCATCAAAAGGTACCAGTTGCCGATGATTCTTGTTCTTGTTGTTCTTGTTGTTATTCCGGCCAGAATTCCAGCCATTTTAATACTTTTGCAGTAGCCATGTACTACTAACAGCCACCAGCATTACGGGTGAAACCTGGCACCGGATATGACCGGTACTATTTTGTCTTTCCTCCTTTCAACGGCTAGTACCTAGCGTCCGTACGCCACCGGTACGGTTTTGGAATGAATATGATGGGGTGAAATGTTCGAATATACCTTTTATATCAAGGTTTTGTCAGTTAGTTGGAAAGAGGGAGGAGTTATGAAGAGAAGAGAATTGCAAGGGAAGTAAAAAAGCATCGGAAACAGAAAGTGACAACAACATCAACAACAAATCGTTTACAAAGTCAGATCGGTTGTATCCGTTAGGCTGTGCTTGGGAAGGTAGGTGGTGATCAGCTGCTCAGTATGATTTAGATAATCGATGCTATTAACCAATTTTTCAACGGTGTATCTCAAACAAAAGGTTGTTTTTGTTACATAAATTTAACCGTAAAAAAATTTCTGATCGGTTGATGCCAAAACCTCGAAATTCTGGAAATAAATGACTGATATATAAGTGCTCAAAACCTGACCGTTTTTCCCTGATTTTCCCTGGTTGAATTACTAGATTTTCAAATTCAAGTACCCAACTTCCAGATAGACGTAGTCCTACGTTAAAATGTATATTAAGTTTTTTCGAAAGCTTTATTTGAATTTTTTTTTCTTTCAAAACAAGAAAAGCTTAGCCAAACACTGAAATAGGAAAGAAAAAAATTTTCACAAGCAAAAGGAAAAGGGAATATCGTCGGTTTCGCGCAACTCAACTCAAAATTCTTCCAATTTAAATACGCCAAATACAGTTTAATTTTATGTATTACTAGCTGACCCGGCAAACTTCGTCCCGCTGATTTTAGTGTTTAATTTAATAATTTTAAACATTTCAAATTCATTGATTCCTTGCAATTTGTTTATATCGTTTGAAATGATTGGTTTCATCAGAATGACAACATCCTCGACTTTTGGCTTTTGTACATCACGTCTATTCCGGAAATATATTGGGTGCATTTCAGTTATTTTCGTTGTTTTCCAAGAACTGAAAGAGGTCATCTTTGAATCCAAAATGGTGTCCAGGGTCAATGCTTGGCTTCTTTACATCATTTGGATTACGGACATATCCATATATAGTAGTATTCGTTTTTTTCGCCTGATTCCCAGAAGTTGCAAATTTACTGTTCAAACTGGTGTCTGAGGTCAATTTTTAGCTCCTTGCATCATTCTGGTTCCGGAGATATTCATATTGGGTGGTATTTTATGACTTTAGGCTGTTTTCCGGACACCGGAAGACGCCATCTTACAATTGTTGTCTGAGGTCGATTTGTGGCTTCAGTGCGTCATGACAATTCCGGAAATACCCATATTGGGTGGCATTTGGTCATCTGCCGCTGTTTTTCTGAAACCGGATGTCGCCATCTTGGATTTCAAAATGTTATTAGAAAACAGTTTTTGGCCTCTGAGCGTCATTCTGGTTAAAGAAACACTAATATTAGGTGGTATTTGGTCATTTTCGACTGTTTCCCAGGTACCGGAAGTCGCCATTTTACAAATTCAAAATGTTGTATGAGGTTTATTTGTAGCTTCAGTGCATTATAAAAATTCCGGAAATACCCATATTGGGTGGCATTTGGGTGATTTGCCGCTGATTTTCTGAAACCGGAAGTCGCCATCTTGGATTTCGAAATGGTATTTGGAGACATTGCAACCGATCGTTACAGTAAAATCAAGTGTTTTTTTAATTGTATGAAATGTACCTAGTAAACGCTCACCTATTTTTCATGTAACGTACCAAGCTTTCACAGTTCAACTCTTACACAAAATCGATGGGCTGTCGCATACGGGGCGAAATTGGTCGACTAGCCGCCATACCAAATTTGAACTACGAGCATTGGCGGCTATCGAGTACGCGCCAACAGCGCATTCGAATTCAGGTGAGCGAGTGATAAAGAGGTGCGAGTTTTTTTTTAAAAAAAAGGTAATTGGTGGTAAAAGATTGTTGAACCGGAGAAACCGAGGAGTAAAAGAGGACAATCATAAGAATTATTCAGGTAACCACGGAAATAAGTGATTAATTCATCCGCCACCGTAAAATACCTCTGAACCTGGCGAATTTGCGATTGGCGATCGCGATAGCACTCGGCACCCGCTTCGGCCTAGGCAGCATTAAGTTGTTTACGTCTAACCGTAAAAGACCAACGAGCTCTCGGGCAACGGCCCTAACCGTAAAGGAGAGGATTCCCTTCTCGGTTCGGCAGAAGTCGGTATCGTCCGTCGCCAACCGATCCACGCCAACGAAGGAAGCGCCTGAGAAGACCCTTGCCTGGAACACCTTTTCAGGTCGCCTACACACCACCCGACCTTCGCAGTGCGTGCCTCCGTGCAAGACGGAGGATGCAGCGTGCGCGAAACGAAGAAGAGAGGACAGAGCGCCGCGCAGCATTCAGTTCGGCAAGATCGATGCTAAAGAGTGCGATAAAGGCCAGCAAGAGGGCCTGCTTCGATAGGCTATGTGCGAGTGCCAATACAAATCCGTGGGGTGACGCCTACAGGATCGTAATGGCCAAGACTAAAGGCGCGCTGGCGCCTGCAGAGCGATCACCAGCGATGCTGGAGCGTATCATCGAGGGACTCTTTCCACGCCACGAGCCAAGTCCTTGGCCTCCGGCGGTCGAGTCTCACGTCCGACGTTCCAGTATCTCAGACATAGACCAGAGATGGTCGGCCAACCTGCCGAGCATCCAATCCGTGAGCGACGACAGCCGTGTCGAGGCAGGGGAGGAGGCAAGGGTTACGAATGAGGAACTCATCGTGATCGCCAAATCCATGAAGGTGAGCAAGGCACCAGGACCGGATGGTATCCCTAACCTGGCGATCAGGCTGGCGATAAAAACGGCCCCCGGGCTGTTCAGGGCAGTCATGCAGAGGTGCCTGGATGACTGTCTCTTTCCGGACAGGTGGAAGCGGCAGAGACTGGTCTTATTGCCGAAGGCTGGGAAACCGCCAGGGGACCCATCGGCATATAGGCCTATCTGCCTGCTGGACACCGCGGGCAAGGTGCTTGAGAGGATCATCCTCAACAGACTGGTGAGGTACACGGAGGGTGTACACGGTCTGGCAAGTAACCAGTTCGGCTTCCGGAAGGGCAGGTCCACGCTGGACGCAATCTCTTCCGTCATCAAGACGGCGGAGGTAGCAATCCAGCGCAAGAGAAGGGGAATACGCTACTGCGCAATCGTTACGCTCGACGTGAAGAATGCGTTCAATAGTGCCAGTTAGGACTCAATAGCGCTCGCGCTCAGGAGCATCCATGTACCGGTGTCGCTGTACAAGATTCTGGAAAATTATTTCCAGAATCGAATACTTGTTTACGACACGGAGGAGGGTCAGAAGTGCGCCCCAATTACCGCAGGAGTCCCGCAAGGTTCTATCCTGGGCCCGGTGTTGTGGAATGTCATGTATGACGGAGTGTTGAAACTCAAGTTCCCTGTAGGGGTTGTGATCGTCGGCTTTGCAGACGACATAACGCTGGAGGTTTACGGCGAGTCTATCGAGGAGGTCGAGTTGACGGCCGCGCACTGTATACGCAAGGTCGAGGACTGGATGCGCTCCAGGAAACTGGAGCTCGCGCATCATAAGACGGAGGTCACGGTTGTGAACAACCGTAAATCGGAGCAACAGGCGGTGGTCAGAGTCGGAGACTGCACCATCACCTCGAAGCGATCCCTGAAGCTCTTGAGGGTTATGGTGGACGACAAGCTCACGTTTGGGAGTCACGTCGACTATGCCTGTAAGAGGGCCTCATCGGCTATTGCAGCACTATCTCGTATGATGTCCAATAGCTCAGCGGTTTATGGCAGCAAGCGAAGACTTCTTGCCAGCGTGGTTTCGTCCATAGTTAGGTATGGTGGGCCAGTGTGGTCCAGAGCGCTAGGTACTAACAGTTACCGTGGTAAACTGGAAAGCACCTACAGGCTCATGTGCCTGAGAGTTGCGAGTGCGTATCGTACGGTGTCATACGATGCAATCTGTGTCTTGTCCGGCATGATGCCTATTAGCATCGCCATCAAGGAGGACAGAGAGTGTTTCGACCAACGTGACACAAGGGGCATACGAGGTACCAGAAGGTCATTCTCGATTCTCCGCTGGCAGCGGGAATGGTCCAACTCCACAAAGGGCAGATGGACGCACCGACTCATACCGGAGATATCCGGCTGGGTCGGGAGACGACATGGTGAAGTGAACTTCCACCTGACACAAATCCTGTCAGGCCATGGTTGTTTCAGGCAATATCTGCACAGGTCCGGACACGCGGTGTCCCCCATGTGTCCCGAGTGCGTGGAGGAGGAGGAGACTGCTGAGCATGTCTTCTTCGAATGCCCCCGTTTCGCAAGAGCGAGGAGCAACATGATGGCTGTGAGCGGGCCTGGCACTACTCCGGACAATCTAGTCCGGAGGATGTGCGACGACCCCACCATCTGGAACGTGGTCTGTGCGGCCGCGAAATCCCTCCAGTTTGCCAAGTAGCGCGCCGGCCTTGTGACTAAGTCCAGGTCTCGTGCTGCTGAAGTTTTTCGGGAAGCTACCCTACTTGGAGGGTAGTGACAACATGCCAGAAGAAGGAAAGGTGTCGAAACATTATGGACATGTTTGTTACACCTAAAAACATTCACTTGCCAAATTTGGTTATATTTGCTTGATTGGTTCTCTAGCTATGCGGAATTTGAGTTTCATTTGTATGGGACCCCTCCCTTATAAAAGAGAAAGGGGTGTCGAACCATTATGGACATATTGGTTACCCCTAAAACATTCACATGCCGAATTTGCTTCCATTTGCTTGGTTGGTTTTCGAGATGTGCAGAAGTTTGTGTTTCATTTGTATGGGACCCCTCCCTTCCAGAAGAGAGAGGGGTCTCGAAGTATCTTAGTCACTTTTTCCGGCCCCCAAAACCCCTGTATACAAAATTTCACGCCGATCGGTTCAGTAGTTTCCAAGCCTATATGAATCAGACAGACAGACAGACAGAGCTGCATTTTTATATGTTTAGAAGATAGATTATTTTAACGACTGGTAATAGTTATGCAGATGTTTTTTTATTTACTGGTTTTGTCACTTCTTTTTTGTTTCAAGAAGAAGAACATGACAATCTAGGTTAATTGCCCGACGTTTCGGCCGTTTTGGTGGTCTTTTTCAAGGGAAATTAGTTACTTAAAAGATCTCAGTTGACTGCCTTCCTTAGCTAAAATTTTTAAATTATCAACGTAGGCAAAATAATAATAAAAATAGATTCGAAAAACATGTGGAAAATGTCCGTTATATTGTCTTTCCAGAAAAAGTGACGAATATTCATGAGACTAATCCATGACATATCAACAGTTGATGTTGTGCTCCTTTCAGCGGCTGAATTCATGAATTGAAACACGTTATTACAAAAACATTACAGCGCTTGCACAGACGTGTCGCTCCTTTCTACAACCATTCACCGCATGAAGTCATCCAAACAGATCATTCATACTTTCAGGCATCTACCTTAGTTTGACTGACTGCACATATCAATGGTTGCTCTTTGTGAATGATCCAAATCAGTAAAAATGCACAGTGAATCAACTGAATGGGGTTGGGAGTAACCGAACATTCTTATTGTACAAGTTTTAGTGATTGAATACTTTGAAGAATCAATAACAACGCCGGTCACGTCCTTGCAATCAGGTGGGAAGAGGAAAGAAATGTTAGTGTGACCTTGATTTTGTTTCGGCTTAGCAGTCTCAATAAAAACAGCGCTGATCTCTATGGGGTCATCGCCGACGTTTCGATCCGGTTGGTTGGGATCTTCATCTGGGCCTATTTTAAAAATTTATTCCATTACATAAAAACATAGAAAATCGGACATAAATTACATTTAGCTAACAAAAAAACAGGAAAAACTCACTCGACACTAATCAGCTTGTACAGTTACAGAAAATATCCTACGTGTGGAAGTCAGGTTCGAAAGGGAGGAATTGCACTGCGTCTGAAACATCTACTCTAGCTCTATTCTCACTTTTTTATGTTTTTTACTCTAACACTTTATTGGATTGTTTTATTGTGCTAATTAGCAGCTGCTATTTGGGTTCAACTGATTCCCGCAAAAGATTGTGTACGATGAGGGGGTTGTGTTTCTGTTTGTGTTGGGGGGGGTTGGGGGGATGTTATTTGAAGTTGTGTGTTCGGTTCTAGTCTGTTTTGACGACGCATTCCTCATCTCTCTTCGATCTCTGATCGAGAGTAGGAGATTTGCGTACGCACAGCTTAGGTTGTCGGTGTCATTCCGATGGACCGTGTTGGTTGTAGTTGCGATGTGGCACATCTACAACACTTGCAAAACTTGTGATTTGTAGGCACTGTCGAGGATGGCTGGCGTGTTAAGTGACGTGTTGGTGTGAGCTTTTGCTTTTTGCAAACCGTGTTAAACTCTGCATCTCCACAAATATCACAGGAAAGAGGTTTTTGTTAGTAGGGGAGGGGTCATTGGATCAGGATTCACTTTGATAAGTGATGCGATCATACATATAACTCCCACCCGTCTTTATTTAGCTATCTTCGGTTTATTCTATATTCAGCCGGCTGACTAGAGAAGCACAATTAGCTTATTTATATTTGGTACCAGTTTAGACCAAGAAACATTAACAATGCCTTTGGGGCCGCGCACAGGTGTGCATGGTTTATTTCAATAGAGAACAACATTGTTTAAATTTGCTGATTTGAGACAGATATACACAATACAATGCTATTGAAACCACGCACATTATACTACACGATGTTGATCTGATTTAAACTAATAAGCCATAAGAAGGTTTTTGGGGACACACACAAATGTGTGTGATTTACTTGAATGAAATACAAAGGTTAATATTCTAATATTTGGAAGCGAGTTAACCCAACACAAAATAATAATGTGGTTTGTATAGTATATATTAAAATGCATGAATTTTAAGTTTTTATATACATACTATTTGCATAGGTGATTTTAAGTAAACGAAGTAAAAATAGTATTTCCTTCATTTTCGCAGCAAGTGATTGTAAAATTATACACGCATCCGCTCAAATGCAGAAAAATGGTGTTTGATTATGCGAATTATTGAAAATTGTCGAGCCTTGTTGAAACGAAAATCACGTTCTCGGATTGGCCGCTTGTTGGCATTTCCTTAAAAGGTTGATCTAGTTGGCCGGGAATGTACTCTTTGAAGTATAAAAGAGCCTGCTTCTGGTCATACTAATTATATTCTTCTGGACATTAGCAGTAGTGTCGCGGATTGCGGCAGTATCAGCTGACTTTCTGAATTTGCTTTCGGCTTAAGCAAATCAATTACTATCTCAGTAGCAGCGCAGTAGCAGTAAAAGTTTCGATTTGCCAGTTGAGGGCTCTGGTATTCCTCCCCACGTTGAAGCTTTGCTTTATTTTGAAAACAACACCGATATATAAGCAAATAGGTAAATAAATAAGTAAACTTTTTTTTTTTTGAAGGTCTCAAGTGTTTTTTTTTAAGGTCTCAAGTGTTAGATGTTAAAAGTAAATGTTTTCTCATTCTGTTCATTCAGTGATATCCTAGTTTTATGCGCGAATAAAAAGCCAATAGCCTTCCAACAGCTGCTTGTTTGCACAAAAAATCTAAATTATTTCACTTCATTTAAAATATTAGATTTCTTAACAAAGGCGGTTAATTTGACTTAACAGCAATTCATCAATCAGCATGAGTTTTGTGTTTGAAAACATGATGCAGCACGCAGCACCGAGCAAACGAAATCGCTTGACGTTTCAAGTCGCAACCCGATACGAGTTAGGCCGATGGTATACATAAAGCGAATCTAAGGCGATGTGGCGCGATACGCATCATTACTCATGTGATGAATAATATCAATAATGAAATAATGACGCACTTCGAAACATTTTGCGGCAAAAGGTGAGACGTAGCGTAGTGGGTTGTGGCAGTATCAGCTGGCTTTCCGAATTTGCTTTCGGCCTAAATAAATCATTTGCCCGGCTGGTTACATGTCTCAGCAATAGCGCGGTATTTTTCAGTGTGTGTTGTCAGAGTGCCTATCCGATTTTTAACCAGGCTCTCGAATACACCGACTCTTCTATTATTTTCCCCTGATAAAATAATATGCTAGAGCGATCAAGTTAGCTGGTGAAAATATCGCGATCGTTCGTTAGGGAATCCTGTTCTGTGCTCAATGTACTACTGCGCTGTTTTGCTGCATGAATCCTTGGTTCGCTATTATGTATATGCTCTTTTTGAACAGAGGTAGAAAGAACCGATCAGAGTAACATCTGATTAGCAATTTGTGCCGATCGGATGGATTCACTCTGCTCACACGTGTGTAGTGTCATTTCTTGCTCTGCCAGCTACTGTGCTAACCATGAGGCAATGTGATCTGTTTTTTGATATTCGCATTGACGGCGTTGCTGGTATTTGCGCAATATTTGCAGGCGAACAAAAATAAGGAAATATTCTTGCTCTTATCATGACGCACATTTTGATAATTACATATGAAAGTTCGCGTAGATGAGATCAACCTTCAAAATCTCTTAACACCGTCAACGCGAAACGCAATAATATCAATGTTTATTAGTAGCCAAGCTATGTCAACTGCTTTATTTAGGTAAAGCAAAGGAAATCCTACAAAACCCGAGAGCAATTTAATTCTATGAAGGATTAGTTTGAAACCACAATTGGATTTTAAATTTTTACTCCGTCGAGAAATCCGTGCTCACTCAATCGGAGATGTGTAAATTTATGTTTTTTATTTGCACCATGAATCACAGTGCTCTTTTTTGGATTGCGTTTATAAAAGTTCGTGGTTGTGAAAATGGCTATCTTTGATGTTTTTTTTCTTAAGAGCTGTATCAAATCAAGCAAAACTAAGTGTTGAATGCATATGCAGCACGTGTTTGCTGCCTACTGGTATCAAGAGCAATATTTTTCATTCTCACATTTCAACGAAGAGGAGTATTCTGAAGCCTGTTTTTAACAGCAAACTAAGAACGTTGTTGAAAATAAACTATTTTTTGGGAATGTCTCGAGTGTAAGACTTTGGAAGTGAATGCTTTCTTATTCTGTTCAGTCAATGGTATCATAATTTTAAGAACGAATTAAAAGCCGATAGCCCTCCAACAGCTCGTTCGCAAGAAATTCAAAATTTTAGAACGCCTTAACAGAGACGGTTGATTCGACTTTATTTGATGTGTGATGTTCACCACAATTCGATGTAACTGTGCACAACCAGTGGTACCTATATACAAAACTCATCCGATTTTGAACAGAAAAATTTGGCGAAAATTTACAACACTTCATTAACATATATAAAACGTCTTAAAAGGACGGTTATAGTTTAACATCACAGCAAAATTTTGATCTTCATACTTATGTCTGCCATCGGCAATATGCAATACGCAACAGAGTGGCACTCTTGGTGTTTGCATCTATCCAGATTTTTTCAGGAAGTACAAAATTACTATCTATAACATTGCAGAAGGCAATACTGCAATCAAACAAGTCGACCTGACTTTGAATTTGTTTTCTTTGATATGAAAAAATATCATCTTTTTTGTTTTTCACTTATTCATTATCGGAAAACTGTCAAAGTTCAGGTAGTTTATTAAGAAGTATAGAACGGATATTTGTTCAACATCAAATAATAAGGTTCAATCATTAATTTTCATTTGTTTTGCTACTGTTTTCATTTTTTTTTGCTGTTGTCATTTTTTTTTATTTCTTGAATGCCAGAAGGTCAATTTGAAAATTGATCCCAATTTAGGATTAGAATTTCAGAAAAACGTTTGTGAAGACTAGAACAGTCGCAAAGATTTTAAATAATTTCAGAAGGCCAGAAAAACCCAGAAAAGTGTTTTCAAATTGTGGTCAGAATGGTCAAAAAGAGCCTATATGGCTTGTAACGTCCAGAATAGAACAAAACAGAGAAAGATACTAAACCGAGTTCAGAATTTCCAAAAAAACTTCAGTAAGGAACTGAAAGCAGCGAAGAGACAAAATGATTTCAAATTGAGACCCACCGAAAAACATTAGCAAAATCCGGAAAGGCCGAAGAAGTGATCTTTAATTTATTCTAGAAGAATTGCTAGAAGAAACTTTTCAGAAGATTAGAAAAGAAGCCCAAAAAGTTGGTTAGAAATGCTGCAACTCCCAAAATGAGTTTTGAATCGCCAAAGAAAAAATAATGTCAATGATGCCAAAAATGTCAGAAATGCTCAAACTTATTAGAAATCAAAAATATTCAAAATGCAACGATAAATATTCATTTGGCTAATGATGCATTCTGTTGTAGTCATTTCATCTACAGCTGATTGTTGATGATTTTCGCTACAATTTTCCATTCAATCCCTTCTACACAATACATGAAAAGGCACTCCGTGAGCCAACAGTCGCACAATAATATCTCACCGCAAGTCGAATCGACATTTTCAATTTATGGAGTGATTTGCAAATGGTTATTCCCGAGCATCAGGATGAAAACTTTTGGCCCCGATTTCGCAATCCATTTCCGCTGATAATATCGGCAGTCTTCTTTTGTGGGTGAAGTTGAGGAAAAGAAATCGTCTGTCGTGGCCCAAGAGCAGCACTCTGAACAAAGCGCAGAAAATCCAATTCAACCTCAAAGTTCAATCAATAAATTTTCAACAAAACCAGAAGACGATAATTTCGGAACTTTCTTGCTCTCTTTCCTCCGTTTTTTTTGCTAACAAACATTTAATCAACACCGGAACACGCTGAGGTCGGCAAGAAATTCCTCAACCAGCACGCGCTAATGAAAGTCTGTACCGGGTTGGGCTTCTCTTCATATAGATTCCCCGCACTCCGTCTTCCGGTTTTGAGTGGTATAGCAACCACATGCTGGTTCTCGTTATTAATAAAGTTTTCAATCACCTTTTTTTCTTTCTTCTACTGTTCGAGCTTCTACGTTAGGATTCTCCAGAATTTAAGAGTCTAGTCGAACAGAAGTAGACAGAGATGTCGGTCCTATTTTGAGATTGCTGATCAGCCATCCTGAATTGACATAATTCCTAAAGATAGTTGGCAACACGGTTATCGTTTTACGACGAAATCTAAATTATACTGCATGACAAAGCAACCTGTGATGCTCAGACATAAAAAAGGTAATTAAAAGATTGATTAAAGTCCTACTAAACTAAAGTCATGAATCATGTTGCGGTGCATCGGCGGAATCTTTGCCAAGAAAACCTCACTTCATCGGGAAACTAGACCAATATTCTCGTCACTAGTAAACATTACATTCCCAAACGATTCAGAGAAGGAGGGGGGAAACAAACGAAGCCAGTGCGACGCAACCGACATGTAAACAAATTATTAAAATAGTTCCATCCTCTACCCGGACTTGCTCACCATAGTGTTTTTAATTTTTTTCTGGTTTTCGATTCGCTAGAAAATTCATTGACACGTTTTTCGGAGTAATTTAATATGTCCCACCTGTGGCCGATGATTTGCACAATATCCAAACGTGGGTTCCCAAAGATTTGTTTATGCGTAGTCACTAACGATGCATTTACATCGTCTAAATGCTTAAAATTACTCGTTAGATATGATGTGAGTGATAATCACTTCAGAGCAATTAAACGTAGGCAAATGTTACGACGTAGATTGAAAAAAGTTCAAAGTGCACACAACCCACTCCGAGACATCATTACGTGATTAGAATCAATGCTCTTTCTTCGGTTAGTTAGTTCACAGTCCTCATTAGAATGTTTCTCTTAGCAATTCACCAAGTGTACGAAATAATTGCAAAACTCATTAAAGTACGCAAGTAGTAAATAGTCATTACAAATACTCATCAGCGTGTGCATAAATATTATTTTAAGATACTATTACCTGTAGCATTTTAGAGGGTACCTGTGATTTAACAACCGAAACCTTTGCTTCACTGAATGTTAAAATGCACTAAATAATTCACCGGGGACATTTTAGCTCTCTGACCCTGTTTTCGTCCCGAAATTTTTGATTTTCTTTTCATGTAGGTAATTTTAAACTCATGAATGCATGGTCAAACAGATTTGATTACGAGTTTCTTCCCCATCTGGTGTTCATTATAGACACTATATATTAAGGATGTTACAGATATCCGCATCCGCATTCGTGGATGCAGAACATCCGCATGAAAATTGACATCCGCATCCGCATCATATCATGCGTATATTCAAAAAATCGCTCCATAAAATTTAGTAGAAAAATTTTTCTTGGTGTAATTGTGGTGTATTTCTTGGTGTATCCGCATCTACATCTGCATCCGTAATCACATATCCGCATCCGCATCTGTAGATGTCTGGAAAATCACATCCGTAACATCTCTGGCAGTAAAACTGGCATCACTGGCTTTTTATATGGTTGTTATTTGTTTGACACAAGTTTCTCATTATGTTCATATTCGCTCACTCGTTTGACAGTTGTTTTGGTCCACTGCGATTCAGTCCGCAGGCTAATAGTGCTCATTGGTTCAATTCGCATGAAGCTGATGACAGCTTCAAGTGACGAAGAGACTGACACAAATTATGACACATCCCTTTCCTTCTGTGTGTCTATTGAAATTATCACCTTTCGACGACATTGATGATAGGTTTCTCCCACGGAACCAATCACTCTGTATTATGCATGGAGTGGGAGACCATGATACGCTCATCGATCCACCGTAAGCCGCATTTGGAACAACGATGGCATCCTTTAAGTACGTCATACAGATTTTTATCAATATTTAGAAAGATTTTTTTGCTGGTAATCACTGGCGTCCCGTAGCCACTCAGGGATTCGAAATTGGCATTGGCGTTGGCAAAGATCTGTTATCCAGGAATATACTAAACAAAAAGGTTATGAACAAAAAATAAACTATACAATTTTCCTTTCACAATTTCCCTCCTACTCCCTCCTTCTTCTCTCCACAACATGTGCGGCCTATCTCAAGCAGTTTCAGTTGACAATCGCCGTTAATCTTCGTTTTTAATTGTCTGCTAAAGCTTACCAGTTTTTATGCATCATTTGAAAAAGATGCATTTTCTGAGCAAAACTTGATTTTTTAAAAATAATTATCATTGTTATTTGAATTCCAAATGAAGAATAAAAAACTGCTCGAAATGTTTCAAATGACTGTTCGCCTATGTCCGGTATATGGACGAGATGTCATTTCGAGAAGTTTTTTCCATTATTCATTTTAAAATCGAAGGACAACAATCAACATTTTTTGAAAACACGTTTTTCTCAGAAAATCACAATCTTTCAGCTGCTACATACAAACCAGAAAACCGTGTAAAACTATGAGACTCAACTGAAAATCATTTGCTACTTTTCGAGCAGATTTTGGACGTGAACCCACCGTGGATCAGGGATGTTACGAATGTGATTTTTTAGACATCTGCAGATGCGGATGCGGATGCGGATATCCGTAGCATCCTTTGTGTTTAATTTTACTTATTTGGCATCTCCCTCCCCAGTAAAAATAACATTTAAACAAGCAGCAAATACACCAATGAAAATTTTTCTACAAAGTTTTATGAGGCGATAGTGTTTCTCAACATCCGCATGTATGATGCGGATGCGGATGCGAATGCGGATGTTCCACATTTGCGGATGCGGATATCCGCAACATCCCTATCGTGGACCCATAATTTCATACGAAATTTTCCGTTATGAAAAGATCGCATCTTTTCGTAGGCCTTTCAGCGGTCAAACTCAATACAAGAGCTTTCGAGCAGTTGTCATGTGACTCACAGTGTTCGAATATCAAATGAAAACGACGGTTGACAGCGGCACTGTATCAACTGATAATTGTCAATAGAAAATGATTTTGTAGGGCTCAGTAGGCAACACTGGAGAGGAGTAACTTCTCTCTCCTATTCCTTCTTTTCGGCGATTATGAGCTCAATTTAGGATCATTTTCTATTTCGCAGTTTTCTGGTCTTTTTCGGCGATTCTGAGTTCAATTTGGGATCATTTTCTATTATGGACTTTTCTGGTCCTCAAAAGCACTTTTCGGCGATTCTGAGCTCAATTTGGAATCATTTTCTCTTTTGGCCTTTTCTGGCCTTTAGAATCACTTTTCGGTGATTCTGAGCTCAATTTGGTATCATTTTCTATTTTGGCCTTTTCTGGTGTTTAGAAGCACTTTTCAGCGATTCTGAGCTCAATTCGGGATCATTTTCTATTTTGGCCTTTTCTGGCCTTAGGATGCACTTTTAGACGACTCTGAGCTCAATTTGGGATCATTTTCTATGTTGGCCTTTTCTGGCCTTCAGAAGCACTTTTCGGCGATTCTGAGCTCAATTTGGGATCATTTTCTATTTTGGCCTTTTCTGGCCTTTAGAAGGACTTATAGAAGATTCTGAGCTCAATGTGGGATCATTTTCTATTTTGGCCTTTTCTGGCCTTTAGAAGTACTTTCAGACGATTCTGAGATCATTTTATATTTCGGCATTTTATGGCCTTTAGAAGCACTTTTTGGCGATTCTGAGCTCAATTTGGCATCATTTTCTATTTTGGCCTTTTCTGGCCTTCAGAAGCACTTTTTGGCGATTCTGAGCTCAATTTGGGATCATTTTCTATGTTGGCCTTCTCTGGCCTTCAGAAGCACTTTTTGGCGATTCTGAGCTCAATTTGGGATCACTTTCTATTCTGGCCTTTTCTGGCCTTAGGAAGCACTTTCCAGCGATTCTGGGCTCAATTTGGGATCATTTTCTATTTTGGCCTTTTCTGGCCTTAGGAAGCACTTTTCAGCGATTCTGAGCTCAATTTGGGATCATTTTCTATTTTGGTCTTTTCTGGCCTTCAGAAGCACTTTTTGGCGATTCTGAGCTCAATTTGGGATCATTTACTATGTTGGCATTTTCTGGCCTTAAGAAGCACTTTCCAGTGATTCTGAGCTCAATTTGGGATCATTTTCTATTTTGGCCTTTTCTGGCTTTCAGAAGCACTTTTTGGCGATTCTGAGCTCAATTTGGGATCATTTTCTATGTTGGCCTTTTCTGGCCTTCAGAAGCACTTTCAGACGATTCTGAGCTCAATTTGGGATCATTTTCTATTTTGGCCTTTTCTGGCCTTCAGAAGCACTTTTTGGCGATTCTGAGCTCAATTTGGGATCACTTTCTATTTTGGCCTTTTCTGGCCTTAGGAAGCACTTTTCAGCGATTCTGAGCTCAATTTGGGATCATTTTCTATTTTGGCCTTTTCTGCCCTTTAGAAGCACTTTTTGGCGATTCTGAGCTCAATTTGGGATCATTTTCTATTTTGGCCTTTTCTGGCCTTTAGAAGCACTTTTTGGCGATTCTGAGCTCAATTTGGGATCATTTTCTATTTTGGCCTTTTCTGGCCTTAGGAAGCACTTTTCAGCGATTCTGAGCTCAATTTGGGATCATTTTCTATTTTGGCCTTTTCTGGCCTTTAGAAGCACTTTTTGGCGATTCTGAGCTCAATTTGGGATCATTTTCTATTTTGGCCTTTTCTGGCCTTCAGAAGCACTTTTTGGCGATTCTGAGCTCAATTTGGGATCATTTTCTATGTTGGCCTTTTCTGGCCTTCAGAAGCACTTTTTGGCGATTCTGAGCTCAATTTGGGATCATTTTCTGTTCTGACCTTTTCTGGCCTTCAGAAGCACTTTTTGGCGATTCTGAGCTCAATTTGGGATCATTTTCTATTTTGGCCTTTTCTGGCCTTCAGAAGCACTTTTTGGCGATTCTGAGCTCAATTGGGATCATTTTCTATGTTGGCCTTTTCTGGCCTTCAGAAGCACTTTTTGGCGATTCTGAGCTCAATTTGGGATCATTTTCTATGTTGGCCTTTTCTGGCCTTCAGAAGCACTTTTCGGCGATTCTGAGCTCAATTTGGGATCATTTTCTATTTTGACCGTTTCTGGCCTTCAGAAGCAATTTTTGGCGATTCTGAGCTCAATTTGGGATCATTTTCTGTTCTGACCTTTTCTGGCCTTCAGAAGCAATTTTTGGCGATTCTGAGCTCAATTTGGGATCATTTTGTATTTTGGCCTTTTCTGGCCTTCCGAAGCGCTTTTTGGCGATTCTGAACTCAATTTGGGATCATTTTCTATTTTGGCCTTTTCTGGCCTTTAGAAGCACTTTTTGGCGATTCTGAGCTCAATTTGGGATCATTTTCTATGTTGGCCTTTTCTGGCCTTCAGAAGCACTTTTTGGCGATTCTGAGCTCAATTTGGGATCATTTTCTGTTCTGACCTTTTCTGGCCTTCAGAAGCACTTTTTGGCGATTCTGAGCTCAATTTGGGATCATTTTCTATTTTGGCCTTTTCTGGCCTTCAGAAGCACTTTTTGGCGATTCTGAGCTCAATTGGGATCATTTTCTATGTTGGCCTTTTCTGGCCTTCAGAAGCACTTTTTGGCGATTCTGAGCTCAATTTGGGATCATTCTCTATTTTGACCTTTTCTGGCCTTCAGAAGCACTTTTTGGCGATTCTGAGCTCAATTTGGGATCATTTTCTATGTTGGCCTTTTCTGGCCTTCAGAAGCACTTTTCGGCGATTCTGAGCTCAATTTGGGATCATTTTCTATTTTGACCGTTTCTGGCCTTCAGAAGCAATTTTTGGCGATTCTGAGCTCAATTTGGGATCATTTTCTGTTTTGACCTTTTCTGGCCTTCAGAAGCACTTTTTGGCGATTCTGAGCTCAATTTGGGATCATTTTCTATTTTGGCCTTTTCTGGCCTTCAGAAGCACTTTTTGGCGATTCTGAGCTCAATTTGGGATCATTCTCTATTTTGACCTTTTCTGGCCTTCAGAAGCAATTTTTGGCGATTCTGAGCTCAATTTGGGATCATTTTCTATTTTGGCCTTTTCTGGCCTTCCGAAGCGCTTTTTGGCGATTCTGAACTCAATTTGGGATCATTTTCTATTTTGGCCTTTTCTGGCCTTTAGAAGCACTTTTTGGCGAATCTGAGCTCAATTTGGGATCATTTTCTATGTTGGCCTTTTCTGGCCTTCAGAAGCACTTTCCAGTGATTCTGAGCTCAATTTGGGATCATTTTCTGTTCTGACCTTTTCTGACCTTCAGAAGCAATTTTTGGCGATTCTGAGCTAAATTTGGGATCATTTTCTATTTTGGCCTTTTCTGGCCTTCAGAAGCACTTTTTGGCGATTCTGAGCTCAATTTGGGATCATTTTCTATGTTGGCCTTTTCTGGCCTTCAGAAGCACTTTTTGGCGGTTCTGAGCTCAATTTGGGATTATTTTCTATTTTGACCTTTTCTGGCGATACTGAGCTCAATTTGGGATCATTTTCTATTTTGGTCTTTTCTGGCCTTCAGAAGCACTTTTCGGTGATTCTGAGCTCAATTTGGGATCATTTTCTGTTCTGACCTTTTCTGGCCTTAAGAAGCACTTTTCGGTGATTCTGAGCCCAATTTGGGATCATTTTCTATGTTGGCCTTTTCTGGCCTTCAGAAGCACTTTTCGGTGATTCTGAGCTCAATTTAGGATCATTTTCAATTTTGGTATTTTCTGGCCCTATCATATCAGCGATTCTGGGATCATTTTCTTACTAGGCTTTTTCAGGTCTTAAGAAGCACTTTGCGGCGATTCTGAGTTCAATTTGGGATCATTCTCCTTTTAAGTCATTTCTGGCCCTTAGAAGCACTCAATTTGGAATCTAGAAGTCTGTGCATGACTGTTTGTTTTAATCGGATTTAACGAAAAGTGGATGAAATAACTTGAAACCAAATGAAATTTTCGATTACACAAATGTTTGGTCATATTTTGACGAAATGGTAGAAATCGTAATTTAAAAATTCGATGAAACAGCAACTTTAATATTTAGGTAACTGTTTTGGTATAATCGACACCTTTGCACATAAATCAGTTGGCTGATTGCATTAATGAATAGTAAGTTAGTAATAGTAACTTATTTTATATATTTTCGAAATAAAATTTAGGTCTATCGAAAACATTCTGTAAGAAACATTCAATTAGAAATCTAATTACCTAATGCACACTACCCACCATAATATTGAAATCGTTTCAGTGAGTATATAGATACGGTTTATTTTTGGTACACAGTTTTTGGCGCAATTCAATAGCTACGGGACGCTAGTTTGCAAATAGTTTGGAATATTTTGGACATAATTGATCACGTGAATCCAACCGCTTAGAATGTTGCGGTCTTATGGTTGGTTGTTTAGAAGGTCACATGTTTTTGGTTAGATAAAATTTTAGTTTAAAATTTTACCACAACGTGGTGTACCTAAGTGTAAATAAAGTTTTTAGTCTTCTCTATTTGCTTTATTTTGAGAATTCGACCGTTTAGAAAGTAGCGATCTTTTTGGTTCATAGACAGTTTGGTTGGTAATAGGACCTACTACTGTGGTGCTAAATATTCAGTGTCATGAACTAAATTCATGTCGAGAATCCAACTGCTCAATTGCAGTATTCAGCAACACAACGATGTAAATTTCTCAGAAGAAATCAGGCATTTTCTTCGCTAAATCGATTGGATAGGGCTCATTTGACTGATCTTTTAAACACCTTTGCTGAAATTCTTAACTTTCTTGGAGGTCGGAATCGCGAGATAAATTAGGGTCATAATACGAGTAACAAATCGTAAACTTAATTGTTTTCATTATTATAATTTATTCGATCAATTCATAAAACTGGATGTCATGTTTATTGACTTTAAAATAATAATAAATTATTTATTTTGCTGGGAAAAATATCAATAACTGTACTTACAAACAATGAAAACATGAGTTGCGCGGCTACCATCAGCACTCTCACAATCTGCCATCAACATTGTCTTGGGCTGTGATGACGAACATTTGAGCCCTTAAACACAATCTTCGAAGCTATCGGCAGCCAATCCACAGGCAACCGAAAACGTGACCGACATGTCGTACGATTTGACGAGTTTTCTATACATCCACAAAACAACAAAATAATTTCAAAAACATTTTTTCTTCTCAGGAGAAACACTAGACAACTGACAGGTGGAAAGTTCACATCAAACTATGTACATGCAAGGCCTACTGTGATCTTTTTAAGTCGCTGTGAAAAGGCTGCGCACGACTGGTGTTAAAACTTCTCCCTCTAGGAGATAAATTTCTCTCCATGATCTCCAGGATGATGAGGGATTTGGAACGATTTGTATTGCATTTGGGGACATCTAATTTGTGTTTAGGCGCATGACTTAACTACTGAAACTTGAAACTTGCAGAGGAGTCACTTATCCATAATTTTAAAACAATTCTCGTTAATAATGCAACTATTTCAGTCATCTCATCGTCCTGATAGGTTTAAAAAAAAAAAGAGTTCGAACATCCTGCAGCAGTCAAACATTCTACTCTAGGCGAGATAAATTTTAGTCCTACTCACTGTCCGGGCCAAAATTGCCCAGCATTCGTTCAAACTCATTCAACCGGAGCCAAATAGTTGAACGAAAATTGAATTTTACACCGTTCCTGAAATAACCTTGCCCCGGGGTTATGAAAGGGAGCTAGAACGCATCGTTTAGAATTCAATCTCGGAATGGAACAAGATTTAATTAAACTCCACTCCACACTGCGACGCTCCTTGATCCGACGTTTGACCCATGCTGTGTCGAATCCCGACCGACCCTAAAGGGGAGCCAGAGTTCGAATGTTTCGAATTGTTGTCCACTCTACAACGCCCCCTTTCCCTTCGGGTTTCCACAGTGAAAATTAAAACAAAACTAAAATAATTTACACTGCCAGCAGACAACAAAACGGCGCGGTCCACAAATCGATCTTCGTCACACCACGTAAGATACGAATACGAGGCAACTCTTCACGATGCAGCAGCAGCACAGAGTCACGGTGTGATATGTCGGTGATGGACTGTCCCCGAGATGCCGGATGGTTCGGTGCGAATCGTCACGGTGTGATCTATTTTTCGTCTGCGTTCAGTTCGGTTGACAACAGCAAGGAATGCGACAGGGTCGAAGTATTTTAGGGCTCTTCCAGAAGTACGATGACAATACTAAAGTACAGACAATTTAATCAATCACGTCGTTACGGTGGCAATCAGCTGTGGAAAAAATTCTCATACAGAAGTAATTTGACAGCTCAACTTCATCCCTGACCTGGTCCAAGGAAAGTGTCTCCTTCGGACGGATAGGATTAACAAACAAAAAATGTGTGTTCTCTCCGATGATGAAATTCTTTCAAATATTTCTCGCTTTGCTCAATTTTATTGCGCTATCCGTTCGGTAGTCATCTTTGATTTGTTTACGGCCGACGATGACGATAACGACGGCTAGATTTATGTCATAATATGATTCATTCGCTATTGTCGAATCTGGTCGCACAGAATGGTTACCAAGAGAACAATTACGACGTTCCGGCAGTGTGTCGGAGAGGTTTGTTCGATTTTTACGCCAATTATTGCCAAATGACCGCACAACTCTAGTGGACCGAAGCCGGGCCCAGTTATGAAATTATTGGCAGGCTGGGGTTGTGCTGAAAATCCATAAAGTCAGTCTTGCTTTTTTCCTCATCTAGCAATTACATGTAGGGCTAGTGAGGACCGCCCTACCGCCAGCCTTGTGTTGACCAGAAGGTAATAAATCAAATTTCCGCTCGTGTCAGTTCATTTAGCCAGCGCAGCTGAAATTTATCGCCAGTGGGAAGAACGGAACATTTATTTGTGCACTTCAGTATTACCAAAATTGATTGTCTCTTTTAGTTTACAGTAAATAGCGCGTAAATAGCACCCTAGAGAGTACACACCGATTCGGCAGGCAGGCAAGCTTATACCGGATTGGGCAATTTACCGAATCGAACCATTATGACATATTACATTATCCCAATATTTACTGTGCTGGGGCTTGTCACTCAATTTGTTCGTAAATTGTCGAAGCAATTTGGCCAACTTTAATATCGGCAGTAAACTGATTTACGTTCCATTAAGGAAAAGTTAAGGAAAAAAAAACAAAAAAAAACAGATTTTAGCTGTTGTCAAGATTAACCGTGTTGGCTTGTTAGCAATCGGAGAGAACACTCTTCTTGCCAGTGGAGTGTGTAAACCTAATAAGAACACCACCCCTTTTATTAACAGCCCTTCGCCGATGGATGGAGTGGATTTCAAGCCCAAGTAGGCGTTGCGCTATTACCACTTTTCATTACCTTTGCCAGTGAAGATAATTTACTGAATGGGAACAGGGGGAACCCCCTCGCCGGAAACACTTTAGTGTGCTAAGATTTTCACTAGAGGGCTTTTCCTTTCTAGAGTTCATTGAGGGAGGGAAAATTGAGAAGAGGAACTGTTCGTAGAATAGTAACAGTTTATTGCAGTAACAAAGTTCACAATGATTGGGCGTGCATCTCTTCAAGTATCTACCCTCAATCTCAACTCACAAATTTTAAACTCCAATTTTCAAGAAAAGATGACAATTTTCAGTCTTGAATTCTAAATTCCTCGCTCTAGGTTCAAAGTCCTAAACATTCAATTTCAGAAGGCATTTTGAGAGTTTCAACACAAAATTTTCGAGGAAGCTATCGATCAAGAGCTCTGGTCTGGTGCTTTAAACCAAGCAAGAAATTTTAGGCTTTAAGATTAAACCGCAAACCTCAAGTCTTCAGTTTTACAGCCCATATTTGATGTTCTGTTACCGAAGCTGATCGATTTTAACATATACAAAACGTAATGAACCAAACTCTGCATTCACATTATGTACGGTATAAAAGATCATTACGCCAATCAACGAAGATAAGAGAATGGTATAATTTGAAAGCGGGCGGAGGTTTTTCAATGGGTTTTTACAATGAAAAATTCCGGAGCATAACAATTTTATATCAGTGCAAAATCAGTACGCGATCTGACTTTGACGCATTTATGCGTGACCTAAAAAGCAAATTCATAAAAAAATGTCCCACTTTTAATAAAAAAAAAAAACCCTTTTTAGAATAAGTCGTGCACAGTTAACCCAGATCAAAAATGACTGATTAAAATGGCTGTCTTTTGTTAAATGATATTGATAACATTTGCCTAGGTTTTTACAGAAGAAAGATGTTAGGGAAGGATTTTCATACAATTGAATTACTGTGCAAAAAAACTTGAAGAAACTGGAGTTCAAGTTCCATCCACTGGCAGCTATATGAAAAGCGTTAGAAAACGATATATGTTACTGCTACCGTGCGGTCTAACCAACCAGAAGTAGGTACAAACCACAACCCTCTGTCAGTGCACCATGACCACCAACACGAAATGAGCGTTTGATTTTTGCACATTCTCTATTTGTTGTAAGACAGCAAGCAGCCAAACGCGAGCGAAGGAAAGAGAGCTCGTGATTGGTTGCAAGCTGTGAAAATAAACTGCAAATAATGTTTTTCAGCTCTAACTTTTCCTTTCTTTTTCATGTTGGGCGGTATTCAGTCAATTTTGGCTGTTTTCCAGAAACCGAAATTCACCATCCCTGGATACAAAATGGTGTCTGAGATGGATTTTTAGTATCTGTGCATCATCATGATTACAGAAGCACCCATATTTAGTCACTTTCGGCTGTTCTCCCCACCACCTTCTGCCAAAGTAGGGAGGGGTGCCAAACCATCGTAGAAACATTTTTCACCCCCAAAAATCTTCTCACGCCGAATTTGGTTCCATTTGCTTGATTAAATCTTGAGTTGTGCAGAAATTTGTGTTTCATTTGTATGGGAACCCTCCGTTCCAGAAAAGGTAGGGGTGTCGAACCACCATAAACACATTTTCTTACTCGCAAAAACCTTCTAGGAAAAGGAGTGGTGTCGTTCTACCACAGAAATATTCCTTGCTCTTGTGAACCACCACACGCCAAACTTGGTGTTATTTGCTTGAAGAAATCTCGAGTTAAACACATATTTGTTTTTCGTTTGTATGGGAGCCCTCCTTTCCAGAGCGGGGAAGGGGGGTGACTACCGCTGGAATATTTCTTGCTTTTTAATGAATTACGTGCCAAGTTTGGCCTTATTTGCTCGATTAGTTCACGAATTATGCTAAAATTTGTGTTTCATTTGTTTGCGGCCCTCCCTTTCCGAGGAGAGAGGAGCCTAGAACTATCATAAGATACTTCCTCGGCCCCAAAAACCTCTACATACAAATTTTCATGTCGGTCGGTTTAGTGGTTTCCAAGTCTAAATGGATCAGACAAACAGAAAGAACTCAATTTTTATATGTATTTGGATAACTTTACCGAAGACACCATACTTCTATGTACCTTTTCGAAGGAAATTTTGTGGAGTGTTGTATAGAACATTCCTTACAATTATTTGTTTCAATATAACTTTTTAAAGTGGTTTCCTGCAGCTTTTCAATATTCTACAAAACAAAACAGACAATTTCACTACAGAAAAATTTTTTCTATCTATTTTATTTCCTCAGTTATTGAAGATTTCCATCAAAATAATGCACTTATTTGCTAACATAGCGAGAAAAAAGCCTATATCTGGATTCAATGATGTTTGACTTAAACTTTAATATGGGAAAAGTTTCGAAGGAAATATAAAAGATGAAAAACAATTTCTACGGTGAAATTATGTGTTCTGTTACAGTAAAAACAGTGTAAAACCGTGAAAATAGCAGAAAATGTTTACAAAAAAATATTTTCCAGATAGAAGTATAGTGCCTTCAAAAAAAATTACGTCTAAAATATGTTACAACTTTTCATATGCAAAACCGAGAAAAGTACAGTTCGTTTCTCACTTTTGGGTGGATTATTCATAAAACTGTAATCCCTGAAAATAGTGATGTGTCAGAAGTACATTAATAGCTTGGGTCACCTTTCAATCAGTGGAAATAACCTAATCTGCATAGAAATAATGAAGTAAGACGTAATCCTACGTCAAAAAGTTTTCGGAAATGGTATTCTAAGTCAACCAACGTGCTGTAATTTCGTTGTCGTTGACGACTGTCCACGTGAAGGAATACCAAAAAACTTAGAAGACACTGGATTGAAGGAGTTGCTCAGTGAGGATCGATGATAAACGCAGGAACAGCTTACTTCAGTATTAGGAAGCGATTGCTTGCTTTTCCAATATAACCTGTATAAATTATTGAAAACTTGTATAAATTATTGGTTTTATTGACGGCATTTGTTTTTTATGGCATCCGAAAACAGTAGAGAAATATTCTTGATGAATGTCATGAAGAGTAGCTGTTCAAAAATTTTACCCTGCGGTACTATAGAGACATTTGTAAATTGGCCTCTGACCCGCCCGCCGTAGTCAAACCTTTTCTGCCTGCGTTGATCAGTCGATCCAGTCCTACGTGCGGCAGCAAAAATGTTTTTCACGGCAAAAATCGGTTCTACAGTGTTTACAAAACGTATTCCTGTAGCTTACGACCACTCCTCTGGACTTCATATATATTAGCATCAGATATATTAGTAAAATGTCCGTGGACTTCAGACCAAAATTGATGATTTTTTTTGACGACTTGTTTTGTTACCCGAAACCTGGCTCGACGAACATGTGGAATCCACGTTATAGTCTAAAAGCAAGATTATACTGTCAAAAAGCTGAGACAGAGATAGTTTATAGCCTATTATTACGCCATGACGGGATACTTCATACGGTCAACTAAGACAAAAAAAACTATTGCTAGAGCATACTAACGTCCGTGTGGCGGCACTGTAAACAATCCAATAGAACAGCGATGTCCTTGTGGGTTTAATCCATCCCAATGTTGTTAGAGATTAAGCTCAGTCTGTTGTTATCTACTCAATTTTTCGCTGGAAGCAACACTATTCTCAACCAATTTTTCAATTAATTCCGGTTTGACGCTGGGATGAATATATGATAGATACAACCGTAAAAGCTCAGCGAGCTCCGGCTATCCCTATCTGATTGTGCGATTTCCTGTCGCGCTGTTACATAATTTATTCGCACTACCAAACGAAGAGATTGCCGTTTTCATCAATTCAGCACTTCCAAAATAAATTAGTGCTTTCGTGAATAATATGCATATTTCGAATGAATCAACCTATCGCAGAGAACAATGCATGAGATGGGTTCATAAAATAAAAACCAAACTAGAATAGCCGATGAAGAAGCTCTAATAAAGAGAAGTTGGATTATGCAGCGCGTCTGAAAGATTCAGAGTTTAGACCCTTTTGGGAGTTGCAGCAAGACTGTAACTTGTTTTCAAAACACCAAGCAATATCAGCAGACTTTTTAACTACCTACAGAAATTTGCACAAACTGTAAATAGCAGGCTCTCAAATACTTTACTTTGGCACAAATCGAATCCCTTTTTTTTACCGGCCTTTTCTGTTTTGTTGCTTTTGAAGGCTCCAAAAGCAATGGTTATAAGACATTAAAATGAATGGATGTCAGTTTTATTTTCACATAGGACTACGTCTTTCAGTAAGGGTCCATTTTCAGATTTCTCTCGTATCTTGTGAAACATTTAATATGTAACATTTCAATCATGTATAGCTATGTAAAAAACGACGTAGAAGAATTTTTTTATCAAAAGGGTCCTCTATCTCCCCTTAAAAAAAACATGTGAGCTCCCTCACACCCTGTGTAGTTTGCTTAGTTGTGTGTCTTTCAGTAACGCACACGACAAACGAAGGTTACTCAAATTGTCTTCTTTTTTATTTTTCTTATTTGTGTTATAAAGTTTTGACGAAAATAAATAAACCATTAGAAAACAATTCTTCGAATATGATAAAACAATGGGAAAAAGGTTTTGTTTTAGGCAGTAAATCCATATGGGAAGCAGTGTGGATTCGTTTTCAAGCAAACGGTCAATCCAAGCATTTTATGATATACTGAAAAAAGGCTGTTTAACGTCGTTAAAGTCAATAGTATATTTTTTGAAAAAAAAAATCATCATTTTAAATTTAAAATCAGCATTTGTTGTATGTTTAATGGTCCGAAAGTCATTTTAAAAGTGGCAAGCCACTACCGACGATGTTACATACGAAGCAAAACTTTTTACTAACCGAAAAAACATTCGGTTATTGTTTAATGATTGGAGGTAATTGCTACCATATAAATGCTGTCCTTATCAGGACAAACAAATCTACAATTGAATAGTTGATGAATTTCCTCTCTATAAATACATATGAAGGTGGAAAAAGTATTGGAAAATCAGTGTTGTTAATTTCCTTTTATTTTTAATTTTTATCTTTAAATTTTTTCAAACCTCTATTCTCAGTAAAATTCGCTTAATTTTGACAGCGATTCTTCAGCTCATTTATTAAATTTAAAGCGAATGAAATGGATGGTTTATTTTATTCCGGAGTTTGGTGAATACAAAATTTTATTTTGAAATACCGAAGTACGCTCGTGACTACCGAAAGCGTCGTCAAGAATAATAAATTATTCCTGCATTTGTTGAATAAAGACTTGTGTTTGACCATAACAGCGGCGATGACATTAAAACCAATGACTTTAGTAAGTATCAATCAAGGACGTGTTAACTTCATTTTTCTACCCTCTTGCTCAGGTTGTTGTGTGTTAATGAATAGTAGCTCCTCGTTGTCCTAAGCAGACTTGTAAACGGTCAGCACTTTTATTTGATTGAGATTCCTTAGCATGCGTCACAGTGGCATCAGAACCTGAGAAAATCCTTTTCAATTGATAATCGTCAGGTGATAGTGACGCTGCTAATCTTCGCTTTCACTTGAGAATATTTTTTTTATTTCCGAGCACTTTGTGAGTAACATGAAAACCGCTCGAAAGATCATACCTTGATTGAAACTATCCATCAATTGTAACAACCATCAGTTTTATTTGAAATGAGCCGATGAACACTAGACGGGATAGAAACTTGTAATCAACCTCGTTTGACAGCGAAAAAGTTCATTGTGATTCAATGACAGCAGCCTGAAGGAATGAAATAAATTTTAAGCCCCGAAATTTTAAAGCCCGGATTCCAGTTGGTGGAATCTAGTTTTCTTTCAGATTATGACATTTTTAAATTATAATACAACTATAATTTATAACATCCTACATTTACAGGTTATATTTTGGATATTAGAAATCAGATCTCATTAGCGCTGCTACACGCTAAAAAAGATCTGGAGATAATTTCGGTACAACTTCTAATCGTGCGTCCGCCTCGCACTCGTGACTGAGCGCAGGCCGAACACGTTTCTCACTTTTCGAATAAATAGCTGCCCCAGCTTAATGACAACCTGTCAGCCGGTGTCGATGTGTTCCGAACTTCGTCTGCCGCGCCGCGTCGTTTTGGCCTTGAACGTCCCAAAGTAATGCCACTGACGCACGTACAAAGTCGCTCTCCCTCTCTGTCTCTCTCGATACATCTCGAAAGATATTTGCCTGCGGTAATTGGCAATCGTCAGAAAGTTTCCCTCCATAGAATAAACCGACCGTGGCCCGGTGGCGGTGGTGCTGCGATGGCAAAGCGAAAACAAGTCCAGCAAGCCGAACTTCGGAAAGCGTAATTGTTTGCTGTGCCAATCAGGATCGGAAAAGCGACGGAAGATAACAGAGAAAACCGTCGGCACTCAACTGAACGGTTTCGGGCAGAAAGCAAGTGAAAAACAAGTTCATTCCCTTCCATTTCGGGATTTGGTTACGGTGGATGAATCTTGAAGCACGGTTCTGCTCTTGCACGAAAGTCAAAACAACAGAGCGATCGATAAAAAAAGTTTTCGAAATGTTTTTCTTGTTTGTTGGCATTTATTGCTTAGCCTCTAGGAGGAGAGCGTGGAAAGAAAAAGCTGTTTCTTTTCGAAATGAAGTAAAAACTTTCGGCTGATGTTCGGCTCAGTGCTGACGTAAATGGTAATGGATTTAGTTGGGCGGAAAACTGAAAATTACTTCACCTTTTCCCTGTTACTGTCGCTTGGCAGTAGTTGAGTGGAAGACTTAAAACTGACCTGTTCTCACTTTTTTTTTGTCAGTTTTTCATGAAAAAGAACCATGATTGTCAGTTTAAACTCGCAATCGCCTATCAGCTTAAATTTATTTACTCTTCCCAGGCTTCCCCATCATCGCATCCGACAATATCTCATTTGTTTAAATTTGCATAATTTTGCTGTTTTTTTTTTCTTCCAAACCCGAGTTGATCGCAATTGAACCACTTCGCTTTCCGCCTCCTCTACCCCACCGCTCGACGAGAGAATTTTCAATTCATTCAGCTGATGGTGCATTGGCAAAGCATCCACACAGTGGCACACAGTAACGAAAGCATTCGATTTCCCTAGTGGTGTGAAATAGCATTTTTTGGCATCGCCGGAAACGGGTTCGAAACAACAATCTGTGAGTGATTGCAAACCCTTTCCAGTGGCCCAGCGAAAAGATGGAGAATAAATAAAAAAAACATCAACATAAAATATGCAATTTAATCGATGATGTTTATACGGCTTGTTCGCAACGAGTGAAAATGCCACGGAAAATAGCGACAGGAAAATAAAACAAAAGCGAAAAATAAGGATAATTCCGACAGGTCCGAACCGCACCCCCCTCCAGGAATACACGCACGCGGACACAATCATTTATGAATTTATTTTAATTCACGTGCTTTGCTATATGTGTGTGTTTCTATAAATTAAATTTTCCACTCGGTACGGTCCCTATGTGGTAGGGTTTTCCTGCCCCGAAAAAAAGGGTGATTGTTTGCGAAACTTTGCGAACGTAAATTGTATTCTCCCACCAGTTTGTTTTTTTTTGCATGTGTTACGGAGCAAAAAAATGCGTGTTTGGTAATGGAGAACGAACAGCAAATATCGCAGATGGAACAATTTATTGATGAAGCTAAGAGTAATCGTAAGTCACATCAAACAGAAACGTTTAGGTAGGAATTTTCATGTAAACTTGTCGTTTCGTGTGCTGTTCCTTATAGTTTTGTTAAGACAATTTTGTTGTCAACAAGTTCGTTTTCATCATTCCGCGATTAGTTGTTTTGGTTGTTTTTGATCATTTTTATAGCTTTCACAATGTTTGATGTTTCTAGTATTTTAGACATTTTTTTATTTCTGATGTTTTTGGCATTTTGATCAGTTTAGACATTTTTGACTATTAAAAATCTTCCACTACTTGTTTTGTTTGTATTAGTACAGGACCTTCTGACATAGGTGTCATTGTGTTAAGAAAACATCGAAGCAGGCTGGGCGTGCAATTGAAAGTAGAGCTGATTTTGTCAACAATACAAAATTTAAAAGCAAGAAAGTGTAAAAGTAGACGGAATGGTAGTTTTTTTGTCATCCAACGGTAAATTCAATATCTGTAGATTAAAAAGTTATTCATAAGTGGTTGTACGGTCAAAATTTTAGAGAAAAAATATAGAAAATGCCAAAAAGATTGCCCAAACATGCTTTCCATTGGAGGTTCATGGTTGTTGAGGAAGTTTTCGGTGTCGCGATGCAAAAAATCACCTCCCTGATAGCGTGCGTTTAACTGCAGCTTGAAAGCTGAAAGTTTATTACTCTGTATAAGCCTGATTTAATTATATATTTTGTAACTCACGTTTTGGTGTTCTTCGGTTACGCGGAATGTGCGAATATTAATTTTATTAAATCTTCTGCTGAGCCTATTTAGAACAATTTATATTTTAAAGTAGAATACCATCTAAATCTTCATCTCTCCTACCTTTCGTTTCTACAAATTTAGCACTTTTAACCAATCCTTCCTTCAACTAAATTTTTACTATCTTCCTTGCATGACCATTCTCATTGAACTCTCTTAGCTTTCTCCTTGCTCTATCCGATAGATTCTTTCGCTATCATTTGACGCTAATCCTCTGATCTGTGACCGTTGTGTTGGTAGTCTGTCATGCGTGACCGGGACTCACTGACAACCGGTGACGACTGCACAGTGCGTTCGGCAACATCCCCTCACCCGTGTAGTTCCGGTACGCCCGAGACATCTACTTCCGGTTCTTCCGAAGCCGACTGAACGTCTAACAAAGCCAGCTTAGTGACAGGTCGGTTCACAGTTCCTCTATTCGAGTACACCAACGCCCGCCTAACTTGCCCACCCTTGCCTTTACGACGTTTATGACACGCCCTCTTATCCATCCGTTCCGTTTTCCTCCGTCAACTATCATCACCAGATCCCCAGGTTTAATTGGCTTTATTGGTTGAAACCATTTTGTACGCCTTATTAGAGTAGGCAAATATTCGCGAATCCAGCGACTCCAGAATGTGTCCACCAGATGCTGCGCCAATTTCCAGCTTTCTCTCAGTGTCCCGGTGCTTTCGATCTGGTCCCGAAGCGGTTGATTGATGCCTTTCGTACCGTAAAGCAGGAAGTGGTTGGGCGTAAGCGCCTCTTGCTCAGTGTGCTCTAGCAAAATGTAAGTGAGTGGTCTCGAGTTGACTACTGACTCAGCTTCGAGTATTACGGTTTCAAGAACTTCATCACTGGGGTGGTGTGGTTGATCTGCAATTGCGGCCATTGCCGTCTTGACTGATCTGACCAAGTGCTCCCAGGGTTCTCCCATGTGAGGCGCAAGTGTTGGATTGAATAACCATTGTGTGGCTGAGTTGGTAAATGTCACGGCACAGCGATCATAAATTCCATGGAGTTGTTCGCGCAGAAGATTGTTTGCCCCGACGAAGTTGGTTCCGTTGTCGGAGAAAAATGTCTCCGGTGACCCTCTGCGCGCCACGAACCTCCTAATAGCCATCACACATGACTGGGTGGAAAGGCTGTGTACGACTTCTAAATGTACTGCTCTGATAGACAGACATGTAAGTAATGCGATCCATCGTTTGACCAGACTTCGACCCTGCTTCACAAATACCGGTCCGAAGTAGTCTACCCCAGTGTGTGTAAATGGACGTATGTAAGCAGTCAGTCGAATTTCAGGCAGCGGTGCCATAACCGGAGCCTGTGGCACTGCTTTCCCATTCCGACAGATCTGGCATTGCTTGGCGACCTTCGCTACTACAACGGGCAACCGAGGAATCCAGTACCGCTGTCTGATCTCGTTTACAACTGTTTCGTGATTTCCGTGTAGAAAGCGAACGTGCTAGCTTTCTACCAGTAACTTTGTCACCCACTGATCCTTGGGGAGAATGATAGGGTATTTTGTATCCCTATGAAGCATAGGCGCCGCATAATGCGGCTATTCAGCCTAAGGACACCTTCATCGTCTAGTATCGGAGACAGCCTATACAGCGCGCACGACTTGTCGATCTGCTTCTGTTCTGCTTCTGGATGCTTTTTGTTGTACAGAAGCGTCGCGCATTCATCTGCATACTCTTGCATCTGCGTTTGTCGCCAAAGCAAGGTTTCCGCCCTCTGTAACTCCTCCTGCGTCAAAAGACCCTTTATCCTCGACCCATGGAATACTCCAACAGCTCTCAACACGTATCCCGCTGCTCGAAGAAGTCTCGACCATTTAGAGAATCGTTCAGTTTTTATTAGCGGCTCCGGCACTTCTCGATGGAAGAGAAAGACTGCTCGAAGATCCTCCTCTGTTGAAAATTCCTTTTCTGTTGGTACTCGCCAGGTTTGGTGCCTATTCCTTAGGAAGCTTGGTCCGGTATACCAGCATGTTTCTGGATCAAAACTGGGCCCGTTCCCCCATTTCGTGGCTTGATCAGCTACATTGATTGTGGACAATATCTCTCCAACTCGGAATCCAACGAACTGATGATAACGTCGAGTTTCAGATCTCAGCCACGCAAAAACTGTGGTGGAATCCGACCAAAGGCATCTCGCATTCACTGGTATGGTCAACGCCTTACATATATTTCCCAGCATTCTGGAACCGATCAAAGCCGCTTGTAGCTCCAGACGAGGTATTGAAGCTGGTTTCAACGGGGCCACCTTAGTTTTCGCTTCTATAAACGTTCACCGAATGTCTCCATTCGTGTCGCTGCGGAGGTACGCAACACAAGCATATGCGTTTTCACTTGCGTCCACAAAAACATGGATCTGGGAATTACACGACGTTCCCTTGGTACCGAGAAAGAAGCATCTTGGAACACGAACCTCGTGTACTCTAGCTAGCAAATCACTCCACTTACACCATTCCTCCAATATTGCACCGCTAATCTGTTCATCCCAATCCGTTCCGCTTCTTCAAATTCGCTGCATTATTATTTTCCCATGAACAGAGAAATGCGCCACAAGTCCCAGCGGGTCGAACAACGACATAATCACTCGTAACACTTGACGTTTAGTAGGTGCTACTTGTCCACCCACCAAACCTCGTAGTTCCTCTTTTAGAGTACTGTCGAATGTAAAGGCGTCCTCTGAAGGTTTCCATACCAGACCAAGCACTCTTTCGACATTTCCTTCTAAGATCGTCGACTTCTCATCAACCTTACTGCTTTCCCCGATATGTTTCAGCACTTCGATGGAATTCGAGACAAAATTTCTTATTTCCATACCTGCCATAGAGTGAACGTATTTGACTTCCTGAATCAGCTTCACCGCTTCTTCTACCGAGTCCACACTATCGAGGTAATCGTCCACGTAGTGGTTTTCAACGATTGCTCTTGTTGCTTCGGGAAACTTCTCTGCGTACTCCTCCGCATTTTTGTTTTTCAGATACTGTGCAATACACGGCGAAAAGGCCGCGCCGAACGTAGCGACATCCATCACAAACATTTGTGGGGGTTGTCCTCGTTGTTCTCTGAAAACGAATCGCTGCATTTGCTTGTCGTTCGACCGGATCAGAAACTGGTGGAACATTTCCCGTATGTCTCCACTGAATGCCACACGTTTCTGTCGAAAGCGTAACAATACGGTAGGTAGAGCGGTCAGCATATCCGGTCCTTTCAGCATCATGTCGTTGAAAGACACGCCATCGACTCGCGCCGCCGCATCCCAGATTAGTCTGATTTTTCCCGGTTTGCGTGGGTTACTTACTACCCTAAGTGGTAGGTACCACACGCGACTTGGTTCAGTAATCTTGAGCTCCTCTGGTGTTATTCGATGGGCGTAACCCTTATCTACGTATTCTGCCACTAGTTGGTGCACTTTGTGATGAAGGTGCGAATCTTTGGACAGCTTTCTCTCTAAAGATTCCATTCTCCGTACAGCCATAGGATAGCTGTTTGACAGACAGGGCTCGTCATAACGCCACAGTAGTCCAGTCTCTTCAGTTTCCCGTCAACTCTTTGGGTGGTTTCCTGGAGTATCCTCAACGCTCTTTTATCTTCTTCCGATGACATACTTAACTGGATGTTCGCTTCGTCGATTGCCAAAACCTGTCTGAATAGGTCGTGCAGCTCGATATCATGTTCGCAACGTTCCACATGTACATTCACGTTCTCTACAAACTTTCCATGGGCTGCGTGTCGTCCGTATAAACACCACCCCAGTCGTGTTTTCACGGCAATCAACCTTCCTTGACCGCTTTCCCTACTTTTAAGGGCACTAATTAGCTGAGCGTTATTTACTCCGATGATAAGCTTGGGAGTAACTTGAGTGTAACTGCAAAGCGGTATTTTCTTTAAATACGGATGATGCTCGTATAGTTCCTCGCAATCTACCGTTTGGCTGGGTAACTTTAATTGTTCCACCGTTCTCGCTTCTAATGGAAAGTGTTTCCCATCGTTCTTTCCTGCGATTGTGAATTCAACGCGCTGTGACTCCTTTTCCATCCTGACCACATCTCCTGTCCAACACAGACACAGCGGCTCCTTGGGTCCTTCTACCCCCAGTAGGCTCGCCACTTCTGCTTCCAACATGGTCGTTGATGATCCATCATCTAAGAACGCGAAAATATCTAAGCTCTTCCCATTTCCGTAGAGTGTCACAGGGATGTATCGAAGTATGGCTGAAGACGTCATAGAGTGATGATGTTGATGAGCAATGTTGCGGTGGGTGGATGTTGTCACTGATGGCATACTTGACACATTGTTTCCCGAATGCAGTAGAGAATTATGACGCAAACGGCAACCTTCAATTCCACATTCTTGCTTGGACCGACATGGCCACGTACGATGTGGGATCAAGCACATTCGGCACAGTCCCTTTTGTTTGACCGCTTTCCACCTGTCGTCCAAGTTCAAATTTTTTAAATTTTTGGCATTCGACAATTCGGTGATCTTTCTGATTACAGTGTGAGCAAGGTTTGCTTGCATACATTAGTTGCGATCTGTTTGCTCCCGAATCCGATGTCAGATGTGCTTGTTGGTGTACGAACAGCCTCTCCTTTGCATTTTCTCTTCTATTTTTGTCTGATTTTGTTGAACTCTGCTGCACTGGATCCACGACTAGCACAACTTCGCTTGCCATTGTTGCCAGTTCGGTCATAAAATTGTTGAACGCTTCTAAATCAACTGTATGGTAACGTACGTAGTTTGAATGACACCCACTGTAGCTTCAAATTCGGGGGGAGTCTATCCACCATTTCCTGCAACAGCATTGGGTTGTTGACGTGTTGCCTCTGGTTTGCCATTATCATGTGCTCTACCAAATTTCCCACTCCCATGCCAAACTTAATTAAAGTCTTCAGATCATCGCCTCTAGGGGAAGGAATTTCCCTCATTCACTTTAAAAATGAATTAATCACTACCTCAGGTATTCCGTAGAGCCGTTCTAGAGAAGTAATTACCTGGGGAACTGACTCTGGAATTAACAGACGACTACGAACACTTTCAAGAGCATGTCCTCGCAGGCAACGTTGCAGTCTCGCCAAATTTTCAGCATCGTTATATCCACACGCCTCGGTTGAGTTACGAAACGAGCTGAAGAAAAGCGGCCATTCCTGCGGGTCACCAGAGAAAACTGGCAACTCTCTTGGTATTACTTGACGAGCGGCTAATTGTTGGACGGTAGGTCCAGTTACATGGTCTGCATGTATTCGATTGAAAACATTCTGCTGAGCAGGCACTCGTCCTGCGTTAAGATTTTCCCGCGTGTACAACTGTTCGGGCCTGGGTGGTGGTCTTGGCGCTTGCGACCCTAATGAATTCAATATCGGAAACTGTTGATATCCCGAAGGTGGAAAATTAACCGACGACGGTTCGGGCGCTACCGATCCCACTGCATTTGGCACCTGAAACAGCTGATAACCTGGTGGCTGTGAAAGCACCGACGGCGCTTGTGTATAACGTTGCTGTTGCTCAGACGATTGAGAGGCAACTGGCATATGCGATTCACGGCATTGTTGTTGCAAAAATTGACGAAAATACTCTGATCTAGGAGCTGAGACACCACACTCAATCTGCTGATCGGCTGGGAGCGGTTGCTCACGTTCAGAAAAGTTCGCAACCATCGGTTGCTCTACTGAGAGATACTGTGTCGTGATTCGCTGTGGATTTAATATCGACGATGACCGTCCCGGTAGTCGTGGTTGTTTTTTTTTTTTTTGAAGTAGAATACTTCTCTCAGGAAGTTCGGCTACATAGGGATGTGAAATGAAAATCTAAAACCAAAAAAAGTGAAAAATATGTCCAATTTCAAATGCTAATAAATCGGCTAGTGTTCGATGGATTTCCTTCGTTCTTGTAGCAATAGATTGGAAAATCTTCTAAGATTCTTCCCAGAAGAAGATAATTATAATTTTATTATTCACACTATTGTACTATTGAAAATAGTCAAGCCTTGTCAAAAGGAAAAATTCGACCTCTGATTGGTCTTTATATGATTGCTTCCCAAGCACGGTCGACAAAATCGTATACCTTGCAATTTTAAACATGCTATTTGACCTATAAAAGAGCCTATTTCAGCCGAAGCCGCTCATAATAGTGCTAGACAGCGACAACAGCAGTCGTCCTCCCTTAGCAGCAGCACTAGCAGTGCACAGTGGGGCGACTCCATAAAAATGCTGGCCAAGCAAAAAAATGTCTTAAAATCATATAAAATGCATGGTTTTTAATAATTTTGGGACGCTGAGTCCGAATTTGATATTATTTTTGCATGAAAATGCGTATTTTCGACGCCAGGGGAATTTTCATGTTTTTTATATATATTATATGAGGAAAACTTTACGTCGGTTTCAATATTTTAGAAAACGAAATGCATGATGCTTGAAAAACTTTCATATGACATAAAAAAACATAAAAATATTCAGTTATTGAGAAAATAAAAAAATCAATTAAAAAATATGCTTTGTGAAGAAAATTACTTATGACTTGTTTTTTTTCAAAGTGACTATATTACAATGCGTCTCTTTATCGCATTCTTCTTTTCATTCACTTCTACCTTCATCTTCATTTTTGTGTTAATTTTTAATACAGTTTTAATATCTTTGAAGAGAATTTTCAAAATGCAGTTACTAACGTCAAAATAATAATTCCCTAATTCCTCTGCAGAAATTAGCAGGCGATTTATTGTCATAATTTGTGTTTACACGATTGTTTTTTCATGTGACTGGTATGATACAAACTTAAAACATGATTTTGGTACTCAGTGCTGGTGATCCAAAACATAAACAATGATTAGTTTTTGATTTTGCGTTGAATATCGGAATATTGATGAGTTAAACTTGTAAATATGAAAACAGTGTGATTAATCATACTGAGACATGTTTGAAAACATTGTTATTATCAGACGAATACAAGTTAATTGTTATTCTGTTGACTGTTTGCAGTGTACAACTTAAATTTACATTTTTAAAATCTGTCATGTGCCGAACACTCGTTGTTTCTCTTCGAAAGAAGGGTACTCTGCGCTATCTTTTAAAACTAGTGCCAATAGTGCCAAACCCTGCCGTATAAACTTTAAACGCTGTTTTATGCAAAAAATACGTATTCTTTTGATTCCCCCTAATATATTTGAGTATTACAATGAGATTATAAATTATCCAATGATGAGGATTTATTCTCCACTATTTTACAGACAACTTTCCCTTAGACGTCATCAAGATTCAAGTTACCCTTGACTCTCTAGCAAATTTCGCAACATTGCATTTTTTTCAAGAAAAACGCTAAAAAACGCTGACTCAGTACACTTTGAAAAATCATAGAAAATTCAAATTTTATCATAAAGCTCTAAAAATTTGGATTCTGACACTTCAACAGTGTACAACCATAGGAAAAATATAATTGAAACGAAATTCGCATTTTCAATTTTGGGTCGATGGCCAGCGATTCCCCACAGTGCAGTGCAGTGGATATCAGCGATGGCGGAAAGCGGCCACAGATGTGGCGTAGCAATGGATAGCGTTGCACCGGATTCCAGCAACGATGGCAGCTGGGCCAGCTGATGCAAGGACAGTGGATACCAATGGCAGCGTATGGCGGCCACAACTGTGGCATGGCTATGGGTAGCGCACTAGTTGCAGCGGATCTCAGCATCGATAGCGGCTGATGCAGTGAGGCACTTTAGTGAAATGCAGTCCCTGAGCGATAGTGGGCACTAGTAAATGCATTCAATGAAAAGTTGACTCATTTTGACAACACGTGAGCCGTCTAGTTTTGGGTGTTATATCAGCATTTCACTGTTTACTTTATCACAACGAATACTTCGTTCGCACTTTCAGTGATAACGCAAAGATGTAATCGGAATCTTATACGATACTGAATTGAACAACAAATTGTTCTTTTCAGGATGAAATAAAAACCTGATGATTAAACCGTTAATGTTTTCTCTTGAGTTAATTTACATTTTTAAATTTGTAAAAGTTATAAATTTTACTTTATTTCCGTGTCTCAGAACGTACTGAATTATCTTTCCCTTCAGTCATGAGAACGACATCCGAAAAAATTCCATCTCAAAATTCAAAAATTGTCAAGCCCCAACCATGACAAGCAACTTACTATATTATTGAAAATGGTCAATCCTTGTTGAAGCGCAAAATTCGATTGATCTGATTAGTCAACGTTTATTTGCTAAAAAAATGACTGACATGCAAGCAGCCAGGTTATCTTTCTTGTAAAAGTATTCTACTTAAACTTGCGGTCGTGGCTTTGCACACAACCCTCCTGTTTTTTTTTGTTCACACAACATTTATTTGACACGGCACAATACAAATTAATGTTTTACGGAGCCAATTAAATCTAATGCCTTATGGTCTAGAATATCTTATAATCTAAAGGCAAATTCTTTACCCTCGCTGCCGACTACGAGCTGAAACTAAATCTAATACTAAAACTAACATGTTCGTTTTTTGTTTCGCTGTTAAATTGGCACCTTGATGCTCTTCAAGTAGCTATAAACATGTAACATGTATGGCAAGTTTCGCTGAGCGAGAACTGGCACATAGGGCTGTATTGGTGGAAACCTTGGGGATGATGCTGTGTAGCCACCTCCCCAGTTCTCCCTTGGTCCCACGAGGCCTGCCAGTTGACAAGTGTACTCTGACGTGAAAATTTTAAAAATTCATTGTAGGCAATTGGTCTGTTATAAATATCACCGTTTGTTGCGCCCACCTTAGCCAAAGTGTCCGCTTTCTCATTGCCCGTAATGGAACAATGAGAAGGGACCCACACTAAGGTAATCTGAGAAGATTTTTCGGATTAAGCACTCAGATGTTCCCGTATTTTCCCCAGGAAATACGGAGAGTGCCTTACATCCTTCATCGATCGGAGAGCCTCAATAGAACTGAGACTGTCCGTAAAGATGAAGTAATGGTCCGTGGGCATAGTTTTAATAATCCCTAAGGTATACTGAATTGCAGCCAATTCTGCGACGTAAACAGAAGCAGGATTATCGAGCTTGTAGGAGGCGGTCAAATTATTGTTGAAGATACCGAAGCCAGTGGACCCGTTGAGAAGTGATCCATCAGTATAAAACGCATTGTCGCAGTTGATGTTTTTATATTTGTTATAAAATATTTTAGAGATCTGCTGCACGCGTAAATGATCCGGGATTCCACGAGTTTCTTCCATCATGAATGTATCGAAAAACACAGTAGAAACAGAAGTATCTAATAAGTTGACACGATTGGAGGTGTATGAGAAAGGATTTATACTTTGAGACATGTGATTGAAATACACAGCCATGAAACGGGTTTGAGAATTAAGTTCAACTAGCCTATCGAAATTTTCAATTACCAAGGGATTCAAAACCTCACATTTGATGAGAATACGAGTATTCAGATCCCAAAAGCGGTCTTTTAGTGGGAGAACGCTCGCCAAAACTTCCAAACTCATCGTATGGGTCGAATGCATGCAACCTAAGGCAATACGCAAACAACGATACTGCAATCGTTCCAGCTTGATGAAATGGGTGTTTGCAGCGGAGCGGAAGCGGAAACATCCGTACTCAAGCACCGACAATATCGTTGTTTGGTAAAACCTTATGAGGTCTCCTGGGTGGGCGCCCCACCATGATCCAGTAATTGTCCGGAGAAAATTCTCTTTGTTGACATTTATTCATCAAATACCGAACGTGACATCCCCAGGTGCCTTTCGAATCGAACCAGACACCAAGATATTTAGATACCGAAACCTGAGAAATCGTTTCACCCATTAACTGTAAGTGGAGCTGAGCAGGCTCACGCTTCCTATAAAAAACTACTGTCTCAGTCTTCTCCGGAGAGAATTCGATACCTAGCTGTAAAGCCCAAGCAGACAAACTGTCCAAGGTATCTTGCAATGGTCCTTGCAAATCGGCAGCTTTGGCTCCTGTAACAGTGACCACGCTGTCGTCTGCAAGTTGTCTTATCGTGCATAAATTTGCCAGACATGCGTCAATGTCATTCACATAAAAATTGTAAAGAAGGGGGCTTAAACATGAGCCCTGGGGAAGACCCATGTAGCTAATACGAAAAGTTGCCAAATCGCCATGCGTAAAATGCATATGCTTTTCGGACAACAAATTATGCAAAAAATTGTTCGAAATTGGTGAAAATCCTTGTCGGTGAAAATCCTTGTCGGTGAAATGTCAATAGAAACGGAATCAAAAACCCCCTTAATGTCCAAGAACACAGATGCCATTTGTTCTTTGCGAGCATAGGCTAGCTGAATATCTGTAGAAAGCAACGCAAGACAGTCATTCGTTCCTTTGGCACGGCGGAAGCCAAATTGAGTATCTGATAGTAGACCGTTTGATTCGACCCAATGGTCTAAACGACGGAGTATCATTTTCTCCATCAATTTCCGGATACAGGATAGCATTGCAATCGGCCTATAAGAGTTGTGATCAGAAGCTGGTTTTCCCGGTTTATGGATGGCGGTCACCTTCACTTGCCTCCAATCCTGCGGTACAATGTTTTGCTCCAGAAACTTATTGAACAAGTTCAACAAGCGCCTCTTGGCATTGCCGGGTAGATTCTTCAACAAGTTGAATTTGATTCTATCTAACCCAGGCGCGTTATTGTTACAGGACAGGAGGGCAACTGAAAATTCTGCCATCGTAAAAGGTGATTCTATCGCATCGTGGCCCGGAGACGTATCGCGAACAAAGTTTTGCGCAGGAACAGAGTCCAGGACATACTTTCCTGGCAAAATCAAATATCCACCGACTTGAAGACTCCTCGCTTTCGTTGACCGTTATACGATTTCGCATTCTTCGGGCTGTGTTCCAAAGAGTGCTCATCGATGTCTCGTTTACGAACCGGCACCAATATGCACGTTTCTTTGCTCGGATCAAGCTTTTGAACTTGGTCTCAAGCTCCAAATACCGCTTAAAGTCGTCGGGTTGACCTTTCACCCAAAAGAAGACCTTAAACGCGTCGGATTTTTCCGTGTAAACATCGGAGCACTCTTTGTCCCACCACGGAGTGGGAGGCCGTTCTTTGATCGTCACGCCGGGATATTTCTTCGTTTGGGCTTGCAACGCGGCGTCGAGAATCAAGCCCGCGAGGAGGTTGTATTCTTCAAGTGGTGGGTGATGTTGAATCGACTCGACAGCTTCTGATATCATTTCCTCGTATAATTTCCAATCAATATTCCATGTGAGGTCATACGGAATATCAACTGATCGCGTGCGAGTTGAACCATTATCAATTGAAATTTGAATAGGCAAATGATCGCTACCGTGGGGATCGAGGACTACCTTCCATATGCAATCCAACCGTAGCGATGTTGAACATAAAGTTAAATCTATAGCACTGGGGCGCGCTGGAGGTTTCGGAACGCGTGTCATATCCCCGTTGTTTAATATTGTCATGTCGAAGTCGTCGCAGAGGTTATAGATCAAAGAGGAACGGTTATCATTAGAAGGGGAACCCCAAGCCACGCCGTGAGAGTTAAAATCTTCCAAAATCAAACGTGGCGAGGGAAGAAGTTCTATTAAATCAAAGAGCAGCCGTTGCCCAACCTGTGCACTGGGAGGAATATATATTGAGGCAATACAAAGCTCTTTACCTTGTATTGTCATTTGACATGCGACAGCTTCGACGCCTGGGACCGTGGGGAGGTTAATACGATAGAAGGAATAGCACTTCTTAATCCCTAGAAGTACTCCTCCGTAATGGGTGTCTCGGTCGAGGCGAATTATATTAAAATCATGGAAGCTAAGATCTACATTTGAAGTGAGCCAAGTTCCACAGAGGGAAAATGCATCGCATTAATGCTTATTATTCAAAACTTTAAATGAATCAATTTTGGGGATGAAACTTCTACAATTCCACTGTAAAATAGAGATAGAATCCTTCATCTCAGCCGATGAATTAGCCATCGAAGGATACGATCGCTGCAAGGAGGGGCCATTTAGCAGTCAACTGCTTCAAAAACGTTTTAACTGTTGGACTTTTAAGAGGATCAGTTATGTTGAAATTTTCAAAAATCCAGTCCACAATATCTGAAAACTTCAGCAGTCCAGATTCTGGCTGAATCTTGGACGAAAAAGAAGGAACAGTTGGGTTTTTTGATGTTCCTGGAAGTGCCGGAAACTCCTTACTTGAATTCAGTTTTGCCAATCCCGGAGGAGTTTGCTTCGGATTTTCTACAGCATTTTTTTGTTTCTTAGTATCAGTCACTTCAGATGGAGACCTTCTCTGTCCTTTCCTAGGAAGCCTAGGAGAAAAAAGGTTTTTCCTCTTCCTAGATTTCCCGGGTTCAACAAAAGAAGATTCCCCAACTGAATCGTCGGAATCAGACTCATCGGATGGCAATACCTCGAAGAGATTCGGGGAAACCAGTTTGGTGGCAGCGGCCTCTTTGAGCATTTCTGCGAAAGTGCGCTTAGAGCGCTCTTTCAGAGACCGCTTGATCTTGTCTTGGCGCTGTTTGTACGCGGGACATGCAGACAGCTCATGCGGAGTTTGCCCACAATAAAGGCACTTTTCAGCACCCTTATTACAGGCGTCATCCGCATGTTGCTCTCCGCACTTGCCACAACGTGCTTTATTGTCACAGTGGGAGGCCGTATGGCCCAACTGTTTGCACTTGAGGCAATTCATTACCCGCGGTACAAACAAGCGCACGGGCAGACGGTCCACGAGCACATAGCTCGGCAGAGCAGACCCGGCGAAAGTCACGCGAAAAGAGTCTGAAGGGGTGTAAGTTTTTACACCCTTGTCGAGCGATACTGAATGTAATTGCTTACATTCAAGTATCTTGGTAGGTTCAAGGCTAGAATCCTTGAAAAGGCCTTTTCCAGCCTTCAACAGGTCCTCGACAGTCAGACTCGGTTCGCTGACCACACCGTCAATCTCAACTACGCGAGCTGGAATGTACACGTGGTACTCCCGCGTGAAGAGCTCACAAGCAGCAATCTCGTTTGCTTGCTTGAGGTCGGACACCAAAACACGCAGCTTATTCGGGCGTACTTTGGTAATTTCAGTCACGGCTGTAAACCGTGCCAGATCTTTACATATTTGCATTGTGTTTAATGCTTTCACTTTCGGCCGGAAAAATACAGCCCCAATACCAACTTTGCACTCCGGATACTGCTTAAGCCGATGGGTAGCTTCCTGCGGGGTACCATTCTTAGCCCTTGGAACTTTGTATCCGGGAGGGCTAGGCGGTAGAACGAGCGGGTTTTCATCCCCGCGTTCGTCGTCCATGTTGGACGCGTAAGCCACACACGCAAAATGCCAATCAACAAATAATATTGTAGAAAAAAACCAAGTGAAAAAAAACTACTTATCTTCTGCAGCCGCTCTCCACCGCAATCAGCGCACGGGCGATGCCAATCTCCAGTCCTTCACACAAGCGTCCGCTAGCAAAAGCTGCAGCCGCTCCAGCCACACAGCAGCACCAGTACAGCCAAACAGCAGTACGCCGGGTACTGGATCTCTCGCAGTAGCGACACAACGTACAGTCTGTGGCGTACGGTAGCAATAGGCGATGATGCGTTCCTTTGTCTTCAATAGACGATGGCAACGAGCAGCAGTGCACACGCAATACAATGCACGGTGACCTTGAAGGCGATTAACTGGTCGGCACTATCGAGATCGAAATGAAATTGCGACCGAACACGACGAGAGCACAACTCGGAATGGTGGTGATTGTCGATTACGTTCAGGCGGGGGGACAGGGACAGAATGGAATGAAATCTGAGCTGTGTCATACTAAACATGTGTAGGATTGTGAGAAACAATAGCCTGTCTTAGTTTATTTTGAGTCTCCGATCTAACAGCATCACTTTTTTGAAGTAGAATACTTCTCTCAGGAAGTTCGGCTACATAGAGATGTGAAATGAAAATCTAAAACCGAAAAAAGTGAAAAATATGTCCAATTTCAAATGCTAATAAATCGGTCAGTATCCGATGGATTTCCTTCGTTCTTGCAGCAATAGATTGGAAAATCTTCTAAGATTCTTCCCAAATGAAGATAGTTGTAATTTTACTATTCAAACTATTGTACTATTGGAAATAGTCAAGTCTTGTCAAAACGATAAATTCGACCTCTGATTGGTCGTTATATGATCGCTTCCCAAGCACGGTCGATAGAATCATATACCTTGCAATTTAAAACATGCTATTTGGCCTATATAAGAGCCTGTTTCAGTCGGAGCCGCTCATAATAGTTCTAGACAGCGACAACAGCAGTCGTCCTCTCTTAGCAGCAGCACTAGCATTGCATTAGATACCAGCAATGGCGGAAAGCGGCCTCAGCAGTGGCGTAGCAATGGATAGCGTACTAGTTGCAGCGGATTCAAGCAACGATAGCAGCTGGGCCAGCTGTTGCAGGGACAGCGGATGCCAATGGCAGCGTATAGCGGCCACAACTGTAGGATGGCTACGGATAGCGTATCAGTTGCAGCGGGTATCAGCATCGATAGCAGCTGATGCAGTAAGTTTACTTTAGTGAAATGCAGTCTCTGTGCGATATTGGACACTAGTAAATGCATTCACATGAGTCGTCTAGTTTTGATTGTTAAATCAGCTTTCCACTGCTTATTTTATCACAAGGAATACTTTATTCGCACTGTCAGTGATAACACCAAGATGTGATCGGTATTTTCTCCGATATTGAATTGAACAACAAATTGTCCTTTTCAGGATGAAATAAAAACCTGATGATTGAAGAGTTAATATTTTCTTTTGAGTTAATTTACATTTTTAAATTTGTAAAAGCTATAAATTTTACTTTATCTCCGTGTCGCAGAACGTACTGAATTATCTTTTCCTTCAGTCATGAGTACGACATCCGAAAAATTTTCATTATCTGCATAAAATTAATAAAATTAAAAATTAATTTTTCGCATAACCAAAATTTGAAAATTGTCAAGCTCCAAACATGACAAGCAACTTACTACAGTCAGGTTTTTGTTTTACGCGGTTTTTTTCACGCGGATTTTTTAATTAACGCGGTTTTTTTACGCGGATTTTTGAATTAACGCGTTTTTTTACGCGGATTTTTGAATTAACGCGTTTTTTTACGCGATACCACGCTAATTCAAAAAAATGTTCACGAATTTCCGAATTAACGTGGGTTGAAACCAGAAACGTTCAAGTGTTTATCTAGTAAAAGACTTAGTCCAAAAAAATACTTTCCGCCCATCGAAAGATCCGGAATAACCGTCAAAGAGGACAACTTTAAATACTGGTTCTAGAGCGTCTAGGGTTTTTTATAAAGCCCTTCTTGCTGGACTACTTTACGCGGATTTAAAAAAAACGTGGTTTTTTTTACACGGATTTTTGAATTAACGCGGTTTTTTTTACGCGAATTTTTGAATTAGCGCGGTTTTTTTACGCGGATTTTCGAATTTACGTGGTTTTTTTACGGGGTACGTATTCCCCGCGTAAAAAAAACCTGACTGTATATTATTAAAAATTGTCAATCTTTGTTGAAGCGCAAAATTCGATTGATCTGATTAGTCAACGTTTATTTACTAGAAAAAATGACTGACACGCAAGCAGCCGGGTTATCTTTCTTGTAAAAGTATTCTACTTCAACCTTGCGGTCGTGGCTTTGCACACAACCCTCCTGTGATTTTTTTCCCTGAGCTTCTATCTGACTATTAAACTCTTGCACTGCCAGTGTAGAACGGTTGGTTGTGTTTGATTCAACTATAGTTTGTAAACCGACATTTATTTTGCTTAACTTAGATCTCACCTGCTCCAATGTACACTGACCTCTATTGCTTGTTGAACCCATGTCCTGTAGCGTTGCATTGGCCACTCTCGCTATAGATGGTGATGGATCACGGACCTGCTCACCGTGTGGAAGTCTTGACGTCACGATATTGGTATTGGTGGTTCCTTTGTCGTGCTTTTGCAGCTGATTTGTGCATTTGTTAGTCGGTCCTGTTTTTGGACCATTAACGTCGGCTGTCGCACCATGTCCAGTTGGAGTTTCCAGCGCTGGTTCGAGTAGACGATTAATGAAATCGTCCCCTGGAATCGAAACGGCGGCTGGTCTAGTGGACGTTGTTCCCTGTTCTTCAGTCTGACTCGTGACGGTGAGCCAACGGTTAGTATTCTCCCGAACCACTCTGGAGCTAACTCTGCTCCTGATACTAGCGGCGCCCTCTTCTTCGCGTAATTGTGCCTCCAACACATCGAAACGTTGCTGCTCAAAGTCTAATTCTACTTTTCGTCGTAGTTGCTGATACTTTTCAGCTTCTTCGAGCTCTTTTAGACGGCTTTGCCGTTGCAGATCCAGCTGCTGTAACTTTAGCGCCGTGCGGGCCGCTCTTGCGCTGCTGCGCGTTGTTGCATTGGAGTGTATGCTAGTCCGGCGGGACGAATTAGTAACTACTTCGTCGATCTCGACGCACCTCTTACAGGTGAAACTCCGATCCTCATCGGCAATCGAATCTCCTACTTCAGCACACGAATAATGCACGTACCCGTCGCATTTGTAGCACTGTACTAAGTCGTCAGCCCCGTCCGGCTGGTTGCATAGCATGCAATTGCTCTCCAATTCTGGATTCATCTCACTCGACCACGTTGTTGATCTAACCACAAAATCTTTGAAGATTTTTGTTGAGGAAGTTTTCGGTGTCGCGATGCAAAAAATCACCTCCCTGATAGCGTGCGTTTAACTGCAGCTTCAAAGCTGAAAGTTTATTAATCTGTATAAACCTGATTTGAATAAATTAGTCTAATTTATTTATTAGCTCTACCAACAGACATTTTAAGACTAGTCCTAATGGTTATTAATATATAAAACATTACGAAACAGAGATATAAATTTTGTACGTAGAACTTGATGCGATAAGTGAAAGTCGAAAGCAGATGACACCCGGTTGAAGGCTCGTTGAATACCAATGATGGCACTGTTTGCGCTGTAGTTGGTACGACAAAAAGGCAGTTGCAGCGCATAAGACCTCCGCAGGGTTCTGGATGGCACGTTTAGGTTGATCAGGCGAAGAATGGTCGGGCAGTCAATCCGTGAAGTCAAAACATCTGAAACTACCATGGCGCGAGCTGTTTCTCGGCGAAGCTGAAGAGTATCGAGCTGGAGAAGCTGGCAGCGATCCTCGTATCGGGTGTTACGCATGGGTTGCCGCCAGGGAAGCATTCTAAGAGCATAGCGTACGAAACGGCGCTGGATGCTTTCAATGCGGTGGATTGCATTATTGTAGTGAGGAATCCAGACAGTAGAGCAGAACTCCAATGAGGACCGAACAAGCGAGCAATAGAGTGTTGTTATACATTGTATGTTTCTGAAATCCCGCGTCATGCGGCAAATCAGTCCCAGTTGTCTAGCGGCTTTAGCAACAATAAACGATATATGTTGCTTAAATGTCAGTTTGGTATCGAGGAAGACTCCAAGATCCTTGACGTGATCGACTCGCTGTATTGAAGATCCATCTAACTTGTAGTCGAAGTGTAGCGGACGGTGTTTTCTAGTAAACGTTATTATTGAGCATTTTGTAGGGTCGAGTACCGTGCAGTTTAACTTGCACCAACGTGCAAATATGTTGAGTTGTTGTTGGAGATAAGTAGCGTCTTCCACGTTTTTGATTTCGTTGAACAGCTTCAAATCGTCAGCGAACGCAAGACGAGGACATTTTAACGAGTGATGTAAATCATTAAAATACAACAGGAACACCAATGGGCCAAGATGACTACCTTGGGCAATTCCGGAAGTAGCGACAAATGGTTCGGAAATTTCGTCGCCGATTTTCACTTTAAGAGTTCGTCCCAGCAAATAGGATTCTAACCAGCCAAGCAAGTTGCCGCTGAACCCGTATCGATCAAGTTTGGCAACGGTAATTTGATGGTTTACTTTGTCGAAGGCAGCCGAGAGGTCCGTGTAGATAACGTCGGTTTGATGTCGGTGAACAAAGCTGTCGAACGCCTAGTTAGTCAAGCAAAGCAGGTTTGTAGCACAGGAGCGCTTGGGAAGGAATCCGTGTTGATCGTCCGAAATAGTGCTTTGACAATGTGAGAAAATTGGTTGAAGGACGACTAGCTCAAATAGCTTCGAAATTGCACACAAAGCAGAGATGCCTCGATAGTTATCTATCTTCGAGCGATCGCCTTTTTTATGGACCGGAAATAGGAAGGCCTGTTTCCAGGTTGTAGGAAATCTACCATTAGCCAGCGACAAACGAAATAAGTGGGTAAGCGGTGTGAGCAATCCAGCAATGCATTTTTTTAGCAGTGTAGCTGGGATTCCATCCGGGCCCGGAAAGTACGTGTGTTTCAATTTTCTAGCAGCGGCAAGAATTGCATTATCGTCGATGTTGATCGAAGCCATGGAGTGCCCAGGGAAAGGGACGTTATTAGCAGCATCAGAAATTTCACCATCTGTTGGTGTTTCGTTGCTGAATACGCTTGAAAATTTAACAGCGAACATTCGGCAAATAGCGGCAACATTACATGCTTTCTCACCAGCCAATTCCATCGTGGATGGTAAGCCTGACTCCTTTCGTTGTTCGTTGACAAAGTTCCAGAATTTCTTCGGATCTGCTCTCAGTTTGCCTTCTATATGACGTCTGTAGTTCGAGTAGCACCGTCGACGAAGTCTTTTGTACTCGTAGTTCAGCTGTCGGTAATGATCGCGAAGAAATAGAGCGCCAGTCGCTGAGAACCTCCTTAACGCGGATTTTTTCAACGTTTTTAAGCGACGCAATTCCGCTGATTGCCAGGGACAATATTTATGCGATCGGTTTCGTGTTTTTGGCACAAACGCATCTATTAGGCCGTTTAAAACGGAAGAAAAATCGTTAACAGCCGAATCGATATCCGTTGGATTTAGATTGCCAATCCAATCAACTGTTAGCAGCGCGTTCAACAAACCGTCGAAGTCGGCACGCCGAAAATTAAAATTTAACCGAGTAGGAGGCTCCCGAGACTTGATTTTAAATCGATCGTCAAGCGACAAAACAAGTGTCGGGTGGTGAGCAACGTTTTTTACGAGAGGATCAGGTGCGAGAGTTAGCAGCGGTGCCGTATCATTAATGCTGACGAAGCAAAGATCTAGACAACGCCCATTCTCGTTTGCATTACAGTTGATTTGCTGCAGTCCCGCGGCGCTATAGCCATCCAAAAGATCCAGAGCGCAAACATGGAATGTTGACTGATTCGGGTCGGGATAAAGAAATCCGTCCCGAAAGGGGCGCCAAAACAGACTAGGTAAATTAAAGTCCCCGATAACAATTATTTCGTCGCACGGTTTGGCTCTGGAGACTATCGTTAACAACGACTGGATATGCAAATCGATCAATTGCTTGTTATTGTGTTGTTATTTGTGTTTAATTATATATTTTGTAACTCACATGTTGGTGTTCTTCGGTTACGCGGAATGTGCGAATATTAATTTTATTAAATCTTCTGCTGAGCCTATTTAGAACAATTTATATTTTAAAGTAGAATACCATCTAAATCTTCATCTCTCCTACCTTTCGTTTCAACAAATTTAGCACTTTTAACCAATTCTTCCGTCAACTAAATTTTTACTATCTTCCTTGCATGACCATTCTAATTGAACTCTCTTAGCCTTCTCCTTGCTCTATCCGATAGATTCTTTCGCTATCATTTGACGCTAATCCTCTGATCTGTGACCGTTGTGTTGGTAGTCTGTCATGCGTGACCGGGACTCACTGACAACCGGTGACGACTGCACAGTGGGTTCGGCAATGGTAAAAAGTGACTGTCAATTTAAAAATAATTGCTAATAAGATAGTTTCGTGTTTCAAGTTCCATTTAACGCTGGTAAAATGTAAAAACGCTAATTAGGATAAAAAAATATGTTCACCCAAAACTATCAGCAAGTAGGTGAATGATCAATCTCCATGCCCCAATTCGCCGTCTGCACCTCATTTCCCGGGGCACCTGTTGATCGATTTCAGCAGCACTCGACGGCATTGGGACTTTTCGTCTTAATGCCGAAATTAATTGGACAATATTTTCCCTCCATCAGAACACGCTTCCCGCCGCACCGCTCGCTGCTTGCTGCTGCCTGTTGCGGTTTTACCATTTGCACCGTAATACTCAACGCGATAGGTTAAAGGTCGGACGGAGTATTCAATCGAGCAAATGACCACTTTGGGCGTGCTACAAATGCCGATCACGTTACCGACACGTAAGTCCCTACCCGTTCCCCATGCCCAACCGCGTGAACTGTATGCGTTTTCTTTGCCAAACGAGTCTGGTAACCCCCCCCTTTTCCCCAGAGTGGGTTGGATGTATCATTCCAACGCAATTCGAACGTTCGTTCCTCTGCCCTACCCGGGGACGGCGGTGGGCCGTCGACTGTGTGAAGAATTCGAAATCGCTTGGGCGCAATAAACACATCATAATCTTCGGGGGCCAATCGAATCGTCGGCTGACAAGTACACCTGCTCGCGTCCATAAATCAATTTTTGTACATGTGTGTATGTGCCTGCGTGAATGGCTTCGTAAATGTCGAAAAACAGTCGTCCAGAAAAGCCACAGCAAAGAGGAGTATGGGAGGAGGGTTAGACCGAGAGCTAGCGGGGCGGCGTTCGGTGGGATTGAATAAGTGGGATTTGAAATATTAACCACTGACTGACAGACTTATGGGTCGTTCGGTTGTCGGCGCGAGTGTCGATTTAGAATCGCCTGGACGCTGCCTGCTGGGGGGAAGAGCATCAGAAAGCGCTGGAATTGCTTTTCCCCCGATCGCTCGGATGCTGAAATTGATGGCGGTCAACCGCAGCGTAGCAATTGTGTGGCGTTAAGCCATTTTGTCCAGGTGAAGTTGATGATTGTGGCGAAGATTGACGACAGAGCCGTGGGACCATTCCATGCGAAACGGGAGAATAAAATTGATTTTTCCTGTTTTATTGGTACTCGTTTCATTGCTAGGAACCATAGAGTAAATGAGTTTTCTACTCGCAAGCTCCGTTGAAAAAGTTGATGATTTCAGCTGAATAATTTAGGGTGGTCGTAAGTTATAAATCCAACAGAAATTGAAATGCGGGAAATGTGGGTGACAAGTTCTTCCTTCAAAGCAAACGTCATTTTCCATGGCCCTCTCGGAAGAAAAATCTCCTCCCTAATGCAATCATATAAAAACTTCTTCCCGATTCCAAAGTGCTTGACAAATAGCAATTTTCCCATCAGCTGGAGTGACAAAGCGGAGGCAACGAATTTTCGTCGTTGTTTGTCTTGTCTTGCGAAGACCCGGCGAAGTGCAATGCCGTGTATGGCATGGCAACCCGAAGACAGTCATAATTTCTTCTCTTTTCACAGCACTGTAGAAACAACAATGCAAACTCGCGTAGAGAGATCAGCTTTTCCGGGGCTTTATGTATTTTTCATTTCCATAGCAACGCAGCAGCCACAACCGGAAAGGATTTATACCTTGACGTCGTTCGGATTAAAGTTTGTGTTGATTCAAAATTAAAATCGTTCAACTGTGGCGGGAAGGCGAACTCGACGGAAAGAAAACCCAACTTCCCGTTCTTGGGCCGAGCCAGATTGAGCGCGAAACTTGAGTCGAGGATTTCGTAGCAATTTTTGATCGGCGAAAGTTTGCGGATCTTTTGTGATTAATATTTCCCCTTTCCAAATAATCGCTGTTATTGGTCTGCTGGATTCTAGAGTGCAGCCTTAAATTAGCCTGCAAACTTTGTCCGGTACGTTTTGCTAGTTTTTTTAAGATCATAAATTATGCGAATGGCGCATCTTACATAACAGTCACAATCCACTGCAAAAAACGACGCAGCATTCGAAAGCGGGATTACAAAACCTCCCACAACGTTCCGATACAGGTTGCAGTTTTTCCGACAGACTTTCCCAACAAACTCAACCTTGCTCGCAAAGCGATGATAAAGTTCGCTAGTCATACCAAGACGAACGGCAGGTCGAACTCGGCTGACAGCCAGCGACAATGTAAACAAGTTCGTTTCGGCTGCCAAAATGCGGGCCGAAAAACGCTGAGACTGGAAACCAGTTCCAAACCTGATGACAAGGCGAACACGAGAGCGGAGCTCGAGAAAAATATCAATCACGAATGCATTTATCTTGTTTCGCTCCACCTTTTTCCGCGTGGTAGTAAAACCGAAAATGTTTTGCTTATTTTCTTTCCGACTTTCCACGCCGTTCCATCCAACCGGGCTTCCCTCTTCTAATTTGTTTGTGTGTGTATTTTCGTTGAAAATCGTTCATCAGTCAGTCACTTACGGAACGGAATGGAATGGTGTCTCATTTTACGCGCTTTTTGCTATTTGTTTACTTACTGAGACCGCTCTAAACATTGGGGTTTGTCGCGATGTGTTGTATATTTACGCTGTTCCCTGTAGTGACTTTACACCACCAGACAAGCGCTGCTTCTGCTTCGTCGAGATCGCTGACAACACAGCACCGCACGGTACACTCCGGTTTCCAATTTCTGCACCTTCACCGGCTTCTATTAAGTATCCATTAAAAATCAATCAGGATGATTGAGAAGATGGTGATTAACCTTCGACTTCGGATGGGCGTTCGTATTTACAGCATCGATAATGGCATCGGAGGACCGGGGTGACATTTATACACATAAATTAAAAGCGGGAGTGAACATAAAAATTTTACGAGTTACAGTAGTAAAAATAGAATGGAAGAAAGACAGACAATATAGGCAACCAGATAATACACTATCCACTAAGCAGTGAATCTAAAATTGAACAATTTGTTTTCAATTAACAAATGTTTTTAAACAGCAATTTAAAGTGATCAAAAGCATTTATCGAATCGTTGGGACTTTATTATTTTTATTTAGAATTTTGAGAACTCTGCTCTATAGGGGTTTAAAACGTTGAAAACATTATTCCTTTTTTGTATATCTTTTTTTAAGTTGGGATAAATGTCTTGTTTCTAAGTTGCCAAAATTTGACAAATGAATGAAGCTGAAATGTGTTTTTCATTTAGTTTTTCATGGTGTGGGATACAAAAAAAAACTATTATTTCATATTTTTCGTGGAAAACTGAGGATTTTATATGTAACATGTTGTTATGTCGTGTTACGTTATATTGAACACATTCTGACATTGTTTGTCTTGATGCATAAAATTAATATTTAAAATTTACCACCAGTCTGTCAGCTCTAACGTGAACACGAGGCGGCAAGCAACGGGTAGGCCCAATACCTCAATTATTTACGGTTGGAAGACATCGCACTTCGATGCCGATGAAACCTTTGCATTAACCCATTATAGCCCAGGTGTTCGATTAATCCTAGAGTACTTTTGAATTTTTTTACGCATAATTTTTTTTTTTTTTTTTTTTTTTTTTTTTTATTTATATATAAATATAAGTTGTGTTACAAACATTATCCTAAATCTAGCCTAAAGGTAATCCTGATGTAATCAGTCAATTAACATATGTTTAATCTAGTTCCAAAAATTTTTGTGAAATATTTCCTGTTGTTCCATCTTGTTTCCGTTTCCCTTATTATTTTTTTAAATACAAATAGAGACGGCTCCGCAGCCCTCAAGTTGTACGATATCACTCTTGCAGCCAACCACAATGCAGCTTTTTGTTTTTGTGATGCTTCGCATATCGCGAACTGGAGAATTTTCTCCAACTCGTTGAGTTTCAGATTATAGCGTGAGTAAATAACAGAAACACACCAATCCCAAACGACCTTCGCCATTGGGCATTCTTTTAATCTATGTTGATTAGTATCTACTGATCCACATTTTTTGCATGTTCCTTGACCGCTGCGAATGTTATAGGTAGAGAGTTTAAAACCATTGGCGATTATATCGTTAACAAAACAAAACAAGGTGGAGCGATCCTCTGTTGTTATGAAGTTTCTGTTAATATTTTCCCATATTATTGGCCAATTTGAAATAACCTTTTGCTCTATTTTTGGTGTACAGTTTTTCATGTTAACAAAATAGTTATATAAGAGCTTTGTGTTATCGTAATTATTATTTATTTTTACTTGGGCCCCTTCCATTATCCATTCTCTAGCATTTTTTGTCAACCGTTCTGAAGATCTTAGTTCGGTTAAATATATTTCTTCGACAAAACCTCCATTTCCGTCGGGGTTATAAAATATATTTTTCAAAAAGAGGGCCTTCATCTTAGCTTCAGGGTCTACTAATTTTAAACCTCCTTTTAAATAATCTTGATATAACTGATTGCGTTCTACCCTGAAAATATATCCGTTCCACAAAAACATACCACAGGATCTTCTTATCTGCGCAATGTGTTTATCCAGGGGGGGGGGAAAATTTGTGCAAGATACCACAATTTCGAAAGAATGAATATATTTAAAATCCAGCATTTTTGAATCAAGTTTAAATTCCTGGAACTGTGTTTCTTTAATTGTATTTTTATATTGTTAATAGCTGTATTATAATTGTGGTTTACTGTTAGGTACCAACTTTTATAAAAAACTACCCCCAGTATTTTTAAACTATCTACCTCTTTAATCATTTGAGGTCCAAGTTGTGCATTATTGATCCTTAAGAAGGCAGATTTCGTAAAATTGATTTTAATTTTGGCGTACCTGGTGAAATTTTCAAAAATTTTTAGCAGAAGATCGAATTCGTTATCATTACGTATGATAATATTGAAATCATCTGCAAAAACAATTACTTTTATGAATTTATCATATACTAAAAAACCAACCACGTTATTGGAAACTTCTCTAATAAGCGGTTCAATATACAATGTGAACAAAATCATACTGAGAGGACAGCCTTGTCGCACTGAACTCTTTATTTTTATTTCTTCTGTGAGTAAACCGTTAAACAGCACTTTAGACGAGGCACGCTTATAGATGTTTTTAACACAATTTATGAAGGATTGGGGGAATCCATATTTATTCAAAACTTTCCACAAATAGTTATGATTGACCCGATCAAAGGCCTTGCTTAGATCGATACTTACAAGGCACCCCTTAAAACGTTTGTTTTCGCAAGATTTCGTTAGTATTTTCCGAAGATCTTTCAGGTTATCCACACAAGATTTATTTTTTAAACAAGCTGTTTGTCCAGTAGACAGTAGTTTTTCCAGATGTACCGATATCCTTTCTGCTAATATTTTCATGAATAACTTATAATCACTATTTAGCAAAGAGATTGGGCGATAATCGTCCAATGATTTGCTCGGAGTTCCTTTTTTTGGTATGAGAGTTATTATTCCATCTGCGAAACCTTTTGTTGGACAGAAGGATCCCGATAGATATGAATTGAATATCTGCAATAAATCTTCTTTGATAAATTCAAAATTCTTTATATAAAATTCATAACTTAAGCCATCTGGGCCAGGAGATTTTTTCTTTGAACACATCTTTAAAACTCGTTCTAACTCGATGAAAGTGATAGGGCGTGTCAAATCACCTCTATCGTTATCATCTAACCTGTTAGTTAAACTATGTATGGGATCATCAGTATCAACGAAAGCATCAGAACTTTGTTCTGAGCTAAACCGTTCTGAGAAATGTTGGTGTACAATTTTTCTTAGGTTTGCTGACTCAGTAATAGATTCACCATTATTATCTGTCAATTTAAAATTACCATTCGTATCCGTTCTCTTAATCTGTGCGGAAATCTGAAAAATGTTCACCGATTCCCCTTGCATGAGGTTTACATTTGGCATATTATTACCAAGGTGCTTTAGCCTGTTTGACTCGATTTCAAGTAATCTAGATTTGATCATTTTTACATCATGTAGAGTGGATTCTCCTCTACTTTTCTTATCCATCCATTCATTCAATTTACAATAGAAATAGTTTTTTTCTGCAGCTATTTGACTGTTCAACTCCCAGCTTTTTGTTTTGTAAAACTGTTTACATTTAGTTTTGAAAGTTTCATTCCACCATTTACATTTTTCTGTAACGTATTGGTTTCTTAATTTCCAATTTTCATAGTTTTCTGCAAAATCTTGAGATACTTGATCATTTATCAAAATCGTACTATTTATTTTCCAATAGCCCCTACCTTTTGCAGTAATTGCCCTTCTTTCTACGTTTATTTTCATAACTATTCCACAGTGGTCCGAAAAAGGTACTGGTATAGTTTTGAAATCTTGAATGTTCCCGGAAAAATATTTTGGAACATAGAATCGATCAAGTCGCGACTCTGATACTCCTCTGTGAAAAGTGAAATTCTTCTTCTTCAGCATTACTGCTACATCTTTCCAATTAAATGAATCAATCAGTTGCTTTAGTCTAGGGCTGTAGCTCTTAGATTCTCCAAGACAATCTGATCCATCAACGATGCAGTTGAAGTCACCTCCAACAATACTTGTTGTAACACCGCCCTTCCCCAGGTGTACTGTAAGATCATTTGAAAAAAGATTTTCGCGTTCTTTTTTGCGATTTGATCCCGAGAAAGCATACACATTCACGAGGTTAATTCCGTTTACAACTACAGACGAAATACGTCCATCCAAGCTAAACAAAGGCTGATTAGCTTCAAATGAATTTCTAATCAATATGGCGGTTCCGGAGCCGTTCTCGCTTACGTTTACGAAGGCCTTGTAAGATGGAACAAATGAAAAGTGTGAGTAACATAATTCTTGTAGAAATACTACGTCAATATCATCATTGAATATGAAGTCTCGCAAAAGATACTTATTCACAATCGTTGTGCTACTGTTCAAATTAATACTTCCTACCTTGATAACAAAATTCATTTCTGTGAAAAATTTAAATCTACAAAGTTACATCTGCATCATCCATCCCAATATCATCGGTCTTGTTCTCCGAATAATAAGATGTATCACTTACTTCTGCTGTATTTGCACCCACCTTACTTAGCTTGAGTTGCTTCGCTTTGTTCCTAGTAATAATTCCTTTCACTTTCGCTGTCCCACTCTCCTCGTGGTGATCTGACTCCGTCGTTGAGTGTTCTGAATATGATTCGTTTGCATCTCTCTCCTTCGTTGCTAGTTTCCGTGCTCTTTTGTTTTTCATCGTTGTGTAACCGTTTGCGTCATCAGTGGTGGAGACGCTCGAATGCCCGTTCTCTGCTGTTTGCTTGTTGTCGTGTTTCTTTCCGTTGTTTGTACTTCTCTTCTCCACCGTAACGATGGTAGAGGTGGAGGCTTCTGGCTGCTCGTGCACCGCAGTGTGTGTGTTGTTTAACTTTGCTTCGTTCTTTTCCATTCCGACGTCTACTTTCTTTTCTTCTTCGTTCGTAATGGTAACCACGCTCGGCAAAAGAGCAGGATGGTTGCTAGCGGCTGATTTGATTACTGATGGTGAGTTACCTGCTGAGTTCTTTTTCGATGTATGCGTGGTTACTGATGTGCTTCTTGCTGATATGAGTTTCGTGAATTGAAGTCCTTCATTTTGTTGAATTCCGGATTGCGTTTCATCCTTCCGCTTCTTTGTCCAGTTCCCCGCTCCGATAAGGGCAGCACTGTAACTAGAATGCCCAGCAGCATGAAGACGCTCGTTCACTGATTTACGTTGGGGGCATTCCGCTTTCATATGCTCTGCACTGCCGCACTGGAAGCATTTATTAATGAGTCCTTCGTAGAAAATCCGGGCCCTTAAGTTCCTGACAAGCACCGTTGACGGAATCTAAACATCTTCTTTCACTTCGATGTAGACTCCTCGTACCGACGTCCAAATGGGAAAGCCGGTTTCCTCACCGTACTTTTCTCTTATCATTTGAATTACCTTGCCATATTTCGACATAACCTTCTGGATCTCCTGGTCTTCAACCTCCGGATTGAGATTGAAGAGACGAACATAACGGACGATCGCGTTTGCTCTCGACAAATTGACCTTGGCGCATAGATGATTATTGTACTGGAAGTCCATGATATTTGGTAATCGCATTAGCACGTGTTGTGCGTCCTCCTCTTTTTTGAACTTGATTATTACCGACATTTCAGTTTTCTCCTTGTACATCGACAGCAAATTTTCGCTTTGTAGTGACATTTTTTCCTTCATAAAAGAAAATATTTCCTTTTCCGTTGGTTTTGGGTCGCTTCTCTCGAAACGCACCCTGAGTGAGTTTTTTCGGAGCTCAATGTCCGCCATTTTTCAAAACCACTTCGGACTTAACGTCCACGGCTAACTCAACGCAGTTCAAAACAAAAGAAATTGAAATGTTAGGTTTTTGTTCGCTTGAATAATACACTCTATAGCGATGGACACATCTGCACTCGACAATGTGTGAACACGAAATGATGATGCGACAGACATATTCCGTTTCCTGTATTTCATTGCTGGGAATTTTACGTACAAAAAAGACCTACCGGGCACCCGTCCCCTTCCATCCCATAGGGAGGGGAGCTTTTCGCGCAAATGTGTTCAAAAACACAATTTTCAATATTTTTTTTAAACTAACAAAAAATAGTTAAAACTCTAAATATTGATTCATTCAAGGAGCTTATAAATCAAATTATTTTTGTACTATATATCTATATTTTACAAGCATTACAACGCGCGCGTCACTTGGTTGAAAAGACTGTTTGTTTTACTGAACAGTGGCCCAATACGTGTTCACCAGGGTGCCTTATAAATCAATTTTAATCGCTATGAAACACGACTTCTTTTGAATCTTTTGAGTCCTATTGCCAGATCAAATTTTAATCATATGTACATTCCATTGGGATCCTAATTCAGACATTGTTATAAACCCGCAATACTCATCTGTAAAATATGTAATGTTCATGTATGTTTTAAAGTTTTTGCACCACAAAAAAAAACAAATTTCAATAAAATCATAATTTCAAGGATTCTTCACAATAATTTTTTAATCACACATTGGCCCAATGATCGGTAAAACAGGCATTGAAAAATTGACAATTACCTCTTTTCATGCGTTCACCTTCACACGCACTAATGAAACTACCCATGCAGCATCAATCATAGTAACCCATAAGTTAGCAAAAAAATTGACAGCTCTATCAGATGAACTCTAACCGTGATGGCGAAAACAGTGAAGCTACTTCATTCATGGTAACGATTGGCAGGGCACTTCGTATTTTACCTCCCCTAAGAAGGAATTTCAGCTCATTTTACACACTAAGTTCCTTAAGAAGGTGCTGCTGTGGCTTATAACCAGCGAAAATGGGGTGTTAAAGCCGCCCTTCTTTCGCTCCGGACTGGCCGTGAACGGGGATATTGATAGTACGAAGTACAAGCTGGAAGTTGCGTCGGCCCACTGCTCGAAGCGATCGTTTGAGTAGATGGAGCGGCTGGATATCGATGGCTGGATATCCCCCCGCTGCGTTCCATCGAGAATTTCTGGACAAACCTGAAGCGTAAGATCAACTCAATAAATTTTGTCACACTCAAACTGTGGAGAAATGGATAAATAAAATGAACAAAAAACTCAACAACATGGCCAACGTTATTGTGAGAAACGCGTTTAATAGCGCTAGCTAGGACTCTGTAGCCTATGTGCTTCGGAGTCTTAGAATGCCGGTGCCACTGTACAAGCTTCTAGGAAATTACTTTCAGAATCGCTGTGCGCTGGTTTACAACACACATGAGAGTCAGAAATACGTCCTAATCACCGTTTGCGTACCGCAAGGTTCCATCTTTGGTCTGGTATTGTGGACTTTACAGACAAATAACTCTAGAAGTCTACGGCTAGTCAATCAGTGAAGTCGAGTTGAAGAAAGAAAAAGGACTGTAGATTGGTGGAAAAGAAGATAATGAGATTTCGGTTAATCCAATCATCGAAGGTATCAAGCAACTTTTGTAGTTCAAAGCAGTCACCAAGGCAGGTTTTAATCATTAAGATGTTCAGATAGTCCGCAAAAAAAAACCGTGAACTTCGTAGTAATATAGCAGCAACAATGTGGGTAAAGAGTGAAAACAAAAGTGGGCCCAGATTGCTTCCTTGCGGCACTACAGAAAAGAATGTGCAATGCTCAGAATGTGACTAACACATACAACTCTACCAGTCAGGTATCACACGAGCACGGCAGAGAAACCCAGTTTAACCAGCTTTCGTAGAAGGATGTCATGATCAACACGATCTAACGCTACCTTAAAGTCCAAAAGTCTGTGTACACAGTGTCCACGTGTGTTGTTCATTTTATAGTTTCGTTGAGCAGGCTCTCTCAGCCGTTCAAGTTCACAGAGAAGTCGGTTAGCCCAAGCAGGTTTCATGGGTGATCGTTGAAGTGAAAGGTAACTAAGTCACTGCCACATTCAGAACAAGATGATCCGGATCGATTTTCACCATAAATTTGTCGACCTCCATCACAGAGTAGTTTTGATGGGCCGACTCGTGCACAAGTAATTGGTCAAGACACACCATGAAAACAGAATGCATCGTAGTCAAACGTGAAGTACCCAGTGCAATTCTCCATGGTTGTAATCCCCAAATAGAAAAGCTATGTCGTGTAGACTCAAGTGTTTCTGAATAGCATAAAGATCATTTCGACGATTAATGCTGACAGATGAACTTTCCCATTTGGTTTGCACCCACAGTTACTCGAGAGGTGTCTTGAGGCAACGGCAATTAAGATTCCATCAACACGCGATTTTCGAATGTTCATTTTACTAGGATTCTTTAGAAAAACGACAAATAAGCTGCAAAATTGTCGAGATAGAATGCTCTTGTCCAGTCATGTTTCTGTGAGAACGATAACGTCGTATTCAGAGTCTAAAGCAGGAAGGAAAAAAGTGTAAATTTTTGACCGCAGTCCACGTACGTTTTGGTAAAGAGATTTAGAAATAAACTCGGTCTCGGGTTTTCCGTTTACACGGAGATTGTTCACCACTTGCTTTGATATAAGCGTGTCGCCAATCGGAGTAGGTTTCGTTCGGTATACGGATATCTTGAATAATATAATGGCTACGTAAAATATACCTTTTAAAGAGCCGCGTTTATCGAAGTGCGTTTCTGCGTTTCTGATACTCGGAATTGGCCTTCTCATGGTTCATTGGTTTGAATCAGATTCACATCGTATAGTCTTGTATGCGTGGCTCCAATAACATTATATTGTGAAAATCGGTCAATGTTGTGTTCAATTGAAATAAACCATGCACACCTGTGCGCGGCCCCAAAGGCATTGGTAATGTCTCTTGGTCTAAACCGGTACCAGATATAAATGAGCTAATTATGTTTCTCTAGTCAGCTGGCTGACTATAGGATAAACCGAAAATGGCTAAATAGAGACGGATAGGAGTTATAGGTATGATCGCATCACTTATCAAAGTGAATCCTGATCCAACGAGTCCTCCCCTACTAACAAAAACCTCCTTCCTGTGACCTTTGTGGAGATGCAGAAGTAAACCCCACCTGATTGCAAGGACGTGGCCGGCGTCGTTATTGATCCTTTTAAGTATTGAGTCACTAAAACTTGTACAATGAGAATGGTCGGTCACTCCCAACCCCATTCAGTTGATTCACTGTACAATTTTACTGATTCGGATCAATCACGGAGTGCAACCATTGATATGTGCAGTCAATCAAGCTAAGCTAAGCTAAGCAGTCCACGTACGTTTTGGTAAAACATACATAGCTTTTTCGTAATAGCAATCTAACGTCGATCGATTCAGACGGCGGATGAGATACGGCAGTCGAAAAAAGGCTGGAAGTAATAGGCAGATCAAGTCTTGATGAGAACGGAACAGAATCGTAATTGCCTTGGCTAGGATGTTGGAAGCCTCATTTCTTCACTCTCATACGCAGGTCCGGGACAACTGCAGGTCGCTGGCAGGAGACATATGACCAGGAGAAAAAATGTACCAAGTGCTGACATTTGTCATGAATGTCATGAAAGCGTTCCTTTATGACAGTAGTGATATTAGCAAAATAAAGATAGCCGACAGAAAATATGTTCTGCGACTATAACGTTGCCATTTAGTTCCGCGAATGTTTTCCTTCGCCGTTCACCTTATTCCCATGTCGACAATGGCGTGTATGGTTGTATATAACGTAAAATGATGTATGTGGCGCTTCTGCCATTGTTATTGTAACCTAAGTTTTCGACTGGAGTTGATGTTTTATATAAGGGATTTATATTTTGGCTGGCAGTCTAATGAATTGCGTCGATTTCTATCTGCTCATCACCAACGTTTCGGTCCTTTTATGGGACCATCATCAGAGCCTGAAATATATTTCACGTTTTACGAACAAAACGATTTACATTAGGACAAAATTACACTATATGACATTGAATAAACTGCTCACTCGAAAACAGTAACCAACAAGTTAAAAAGTTTGTGCAAAACATAAAAATGTCGGGTCGTAAAGGGTTTAATGCTGTACATCCGAAGCGCAGATTCAAATTTGGTTCATTTTGGTGAAAAAACCTATTGAGCGATATACTTCGTCTCCATCACATTCCATAACATTCGGTATGCCGAGCATGTGTATTGTACTCCTTACGCCTATTCTTCCTGAAAAGCAAAGCTTTGGTGCTACATTCCGATTCGGAACTAGACCTTGTTTTTATTTATACACAAACTTCGCAGCCAACTGTTTAGTGTACAGGACAATTGCAGGGCGCTACGATTCTACTGACACTAAAAGTCTTTCCCGAGCCGAGACTCGAACTCACGACGACTGGCTTGTTAGAACAGCGCCGTACCTCGAGACCGTGTGGGAGAGCCTTATCCTTCCTACAGCCTTTTTTTACAGTCGTCACACGTCATTCGTCATAAGCAAATAATAAAAAGGGGGAAAAATGTCTCCGGTGGATTTGGGCTGTTACCAAAACGCACTGTTTGTGTAGTACTGACACGAAGTACTCTCTTCTACACTCGGTATTACGAGAGCTTCCTCAAATAATGCAACGTTGATTCGCAACGTACGAGGTTCATTTTTCGTTTCCTTCTGTGGTGCTCTGTTGACAATACGTTCTCAATGTGATTACCGAAGCGCGGGTAGGTATCACGAGTACACAGTAACAGAAAAAGTGTTCTGAGAAGACAGTTAAACAAAGGTTGTACTCTTGGGATGCCTGGACACGACTACGGTGGAGGGATCTACAGCGTCCCAGTTCCAGGTTTTTCGATGAAGGTAGTTGAGAAAAATCCGACAGAATTTGGAATGTACTAGAAGCGGAGGGCGTATCAAATCTTGGCGAATATAAAACGAAATCATACCTGCCTGCGTTACATCCACACGCAAATCTTGGACGGCTGCTGGCCGCTGGCTGGAATGACCCGACTGCAGGGCAGGAAGAATGATGTTTTGTGAAGAATTTATTCCGCCTTCCTCGTCGGTGGTTTCTTGGCAATTGATCGAAGACAAATCTATGATCGGAGATGGCCGCGTTGAAATTAAAACCGCCTTCGATTTTAAGTCAGCACTCTGGTAGTCATGCCAACTTCGAATAGGATAAAAGATGAGATTTTAATTTCCTTCCTCTCAACCACCAACCTAACAACTTCAACATTGCCAATGCCCCACAGACTTCATCAGCTTTGACGTCACCTGAAATTCGGGACAAATAAAGAAATAATTTCGAAAATCAGCAAAGCAGTGGTTCAAAAGTTTTTTTTTTTTGTGCAATAGTAATGCGCAAAAACTATTCTTACAGTAGAATTCACTATCACAAAATTTGTTACTTATTTTGTTACTAATCAACAATTCTTCTCAGCGAATTGTATGCTTATGTTCGATTGGATAGTTATTTCAGGTTCGTCGCGGTCTGAAAAGTTCGGCAAACGTCGAAAATAAATCAAGCCACCAAACATTGTTCAAAAATAGGTTCGTCCAGCAGATTGAACATAACAAGAGAGTTCGCAGAATGTAACAGCCGAAGGAGAATTTTTTACCTACTGCTTAGAGAAATCTTCTATTTCTATGGCACCCACGTGAGTTTTTCCGTCGTTCTAAGTCACTCATCACGCCGACACGCTCGAAGGAGGTTGATCTCGCCCAGCTTTCGCCAATCTATCAGGTTACGTATCTAAGCCAGCCAGCAAGCAACCGAAGAAAAAGAGGAAGCAGAAAGCGGACACGCACCGCTTCCCGGACAAATTAAGAGCTTACGGTTCGGAGGGATTCTGCCCAAAACGTTTTCCTCCGATCAACCGGAACCGGGAAGCAGGTGAAAAATTGCTTCGGTCACACGCACGACCACACACATTCGCACACCTATCCTTATCCTTATCGTTGCAGGCTGTCGCTGCCACACCAGAGTGACCAGGTGGAACGGAATATCGATCGATTCCGATGGCAGGCTTGGGTTGGAGGAAATCAAGCGAATTGACGTTCGCACCAAGCTTGCTCTAGTTAATATCCCGTCGGGTATTCGGCACGAAAGTCCTAGCTGGTCACGATTTAGCTGGTTCGTGTCCGCTTCACCGGAGGATGACGCCCCTCCGTGCTGAAGAAGATTCCTTTTCACCACGCTCCGAGGATGGAGCGAAATTTGCTATGAATCGAAAGATTGATGCATTTGCTTTTTTTTTATTTTCATTATATGTCCTTCCGCTCGGGTGACACACGAGACCGAACGGTCTGGACTGGGCGTATCTGTATGAATCGAGAGGTTTTTGAGTGTTTTGATGCGAATTTTCAATCAGATGATGATTGAGCTATCGGGTATCTCGAACGATGTGGGTGGCGCTCTGCTGACGCTTAGTGAGTTTGCTTTCCTGCTACCTACTTGAGCATTCCCTCCGCAATTTCGTCGGATGTTTGATGAACGGGTCTCCGAGTAAACATTTACGAAAAGCAAACACTATCCAGTCAAGTAATTTGCATTCGATTGTGTTTGAATATTTTTCACGGAGTGACGCCTAGTAAAGTGGTGCGATGAACTTTTTTTTCACTCACTGGAAAAAAAAGTTGCAACTGTTTGCGTTCCCACTTCTGGAATGGTTGAAATTCTGATGGAACGGTCCACATCATAATCAGCATTTGTAACATTTTGTGCCTCAATTTTCACCCCAGCAGAAATGATAACCCTTTTCAAATCTGTAATTTGGTTTCTTTTCTCTCCTCTCTTTCCCGGTCTACAGGTACGTATCGTAAAACGTGTGATGAAGGCCTCCTGCCAACCAAACAAACCTTTGTCAACCGTTCCGAGCGGTGCTGGGTCGAAGGATGTGAGTGAGGATGGTCAGAGGGATTAAAAGGCTCGATTCCGGTTGGATTCACGCGCACGGCCCAAACGTAAGAACCATCTTAGTTGAACCGAACGTACGCAAACAGGTGGCCAAGGATACAATGGACTCGTGGTACTGACGGGAGGGATAACATTTTATTTTCAACATTTTTTGCCCTCTTCTGTTGGGTTTATTTATTCTACCCGGCCAAGCTTATCCCCGCGTCAGTGTATGTGGAAGGGAAAGCACAACGGAGCGGATCCGGGTTTCCGACAGGCTCGGTCGGAATCCAACCTCCCAAAGGAGCTTTTATGACAATGGGAAAAGTTGTGTTGGAGGTTTATTTTCGATACTATAATGAAGTAGTATATCATATTGATTAGCCTTCCGATGTTGATGCGAATAGAATGAGTACCGAAAATGGATCAAACTAAAGCTCTGAAGTGGGCATCCCTGCAGAAGAAAGGTGAAACGTTTGTGCTCCACTTGTTAACCCATCATTAATCGAACACCGATCAAATTGAGCCATCAGCGCCAGTTCTCAGGTTGCTGCGGGTGGCGCCACATTGTGATCTGCGCCGTGGTGGCCACAGCCCCCAAAAGCAAATCGCATCGATAACAGCAGGAATCTTATATTTTACGATGCTGCTTCCGAAAACTGAATTTTATTACGATCGTTGATTTATTTTTGTTTTCCCTTCTTTTTCGACTCATATTTGTTTGTCTTTTTTCATTCCTCTCTCGGCTCTAATGTTGAAAACACAGCGGCGGGCGAGGGAAGCGTTGTGTAACGAAAATTGATTGACCATTTTTCCGACAGAATTCTGCGGGAATTTTTTTCTCTCTCTTTTTTTGTCGACGGTAATGGGAGGAACCTGGGCGGAAAGAAACCGTGCTGTTGTTGTTTTCGAGGGCTGACCTTTTGCCGGAATCACTGAATCGAAGATAAATCAGGCTGATTATTACCGAACAAATATACTGTTTTTCCCCCCGCATGTTGTTTAGAGGGTGTAAATCGTCGTGTTTGTTTCGATTAGACGCGACGTTATGACGTTGATTTATGAGCTCATGTTTATTTTTTTTCCTGACGCAACTTAATGTCTTAGCAGCACTTAACAATTGTACGGTGGGTGAAATTAGCTGGAAAATTGAAAAATCCTCCGACAGTCGAAGCGAGAATTGGTTTGGGCGTCCGTGGGAGGGAAGTTTTTTTTTCTCTCGCGGATTGATGGAGTGACAGACTGGCGGATGGAAACCATTAGAATGAGAGCCACGTTATGTTCGACTGACATCAATCACTGCCGGTCATTAGAGCGGTAGTTTTCTTTTTCTGGCGGTTTTGCATGAACGTGTGTGTGTGTGTGTATGTGTATGTCGTATTGAGAACACGTTTTCGAAGCAATGACGTCTGCCATCTAGTAGCACTGAGACGACGTACATTTGGAACGTCCTTGAAGACTTGTCAGCTGACGAAGAGAAGTTAGTCCAGTGGGAACAACGTTCAATCTCAGTTCCAAAACGCGAATGAAAACTTACGAGTAGGTATTTTCAACACCACCTGGTTGACATGTACAGAACTAGGAAACATTTTCCTTTAACAATAATTTCTTTGACGTTCCCTCGAAAATTTTGGAAACTAAAATGACGACTGCAGGTTTCAAGAATACAGCCTTAGGTTGTCAAGTTTTCAAAACCAGAATGACTTTCAGATGCCGGAAATTGACCACAGATACCCTTGATCTCAGGCTCAATTTTGAATCCCATGTTATGGTTTTTAGAAAAAGCCTAGGATGTCCAAATACCCTCTTATATGCAAGTTTTCTGAACCAAGATGATGCCCAAAAGGCCGAAATCAATCTCAGATGTTATTTTGAAATTCGTCTTGACGACCTCCGATTATGGAAAACACCTTAAAATGGCCAAACAAAATATCTAGCCTGAGACGTGGTGAGCAGCTCCGATATAGGGTGACCATAAGAAACGGCTTTATTCTTCTTTTATCTTTTTGGAATAAATTAAAAGTAATTATTTCTAGTTTTAGGAAAAAAAAATACCAAAAAATTATTCTGTGTGCTTTTACATGCAAAATATATCAAATTATTTCAAATTTTGTCATTCACTCCTAACCCTAAAAGTCGTTCATAGAAAGTTTTAATGTGAAAATTAAGATTAAAAAAATTAATTAAAATGGGTCCTATTTGGCATGCTGAGATTGTAGGAATAACATAACATAACAATAACAGTATAACATTGTAGAACAACTTTTTCTTCTATCTATACAGATAAAAAAGTTAGATACCAGATTTCATCTAAAATCTCGGTCACCTTGATTTTCGACAATTTTTTAATAGGCGCTTAATCATATGTAACAATTTTGTAGCAGAAAGTTTTTCTCTAAAATATGACAATCGATCTCTGGATCCAAATTTTCCCCTAAATTCGGTTTTGGGACCATTGCACAGTGGTCCAATAAGACAAAAAGTGGAACTTAATTCCATAGCGCTTTTCATGTCTTGGGAACAATTGTTTGCACAATCGCAAATTGTCAAAAAATATGAAAAGTTTACTGTACTCAAATGAAAAAAAATTACTTTTTTATGTTAAGAGATAGAAGAATAGTTTATTCAAAAAAGTTGTAGAAGATTCAAAAATATGACACATTGTTGAAAAAATGAAAATCCTATCTTTTTTCGGTACAAAGTTATAAAGTATATTGCATGGAACTTACTTAGAAGTTAGTTTTTTGTACTTAACTTTTGTTAGTTGCATTTTACACGAAAGTATTGTTCAGAGGAATTGTTGGGGCACACAAAACACAAATTTTTGCCAAAGACCATATATCTCCAGGACTTTTCCTTACAAAGTTATATCGTGTTTCAGAATATTTTTTCGATAACTTCAAGAACGTATAGGTTAAAAAGGGGCAAGTGGAAACATGATGTCAATACTTTTTCTTGAAGCTGAAGTACCATAAACTCCTTAAGGTTCCATTTGTCCCAATCCACCAAAATTTGAGTACGGCGAGCATAAGTTACAGTAGGTTTTCATATATCCAAAATACTAACTTTTTTGTGTTAAGAGATAGAGCAATGGTTAATTCGGTAAAGTTTTAGAACGTGCAAAAATATGAGTCTTTGCTGAACAAACAAAATTCCTATCCTCATTGAGTACAGAGTTACAGAGTATTTTCTGTGAAAGTAACTTAAAAGTTAATTTTTTGCACTTAACTTTTGTTAGCTACATTTTACAAGAAAACGGTGTTCTAGAAAAGCATTTGGGCAAACAAAATACACGTTTTTGTTGGAGGCCACACACCTCCAGGACTTTTCCTTACAAAGTTACAGCATGTTTAAGCTTATTTTTTCGATAACTCAACTGGAACGACCATCTATAGTATGCGATCAAAAAAGCAAACGACGCTATTTGGACTTGCAGCAATACATTTGGCAAACAGTTGGGGCTCAAACCGAGGGTGATTCACTGGATATAGTCGGCAATAGTGGGACCAGAGTAACATATGCTACGCCAGTGTGGTGGCCTAAAACTACACAAATATTAACTCAGAAAAAGCCAAATAAACTACAACGTCTGGCAAGCTTATCAATAACTGGAGCGATAGCCAGTGCACCATCTAATGTCTTAGAAGCTCTTTTATACCTTCCCCCATTGCTATCTTCTACTTTTGCTAGAAAAATTTCAACCAAATCGGACCAGTAGATGCTTAGAAAAATTTCGAGAAAAACGCTATCAACAGTGTAATGCTCACTATATTGGTATCCACGACATGCGAAATGAATCTAAAAATATGCCTTAATCAATAGTCAAAATACCCGAACACTTTACTCTAAATATCCGAATAAAAAAATCTCGAAAATTCATTACTTTTCGACCTTCTAGAGTAGACGTAATTCTACGTCAAAAAATTTAAAGGTTCTGGGCCCCCTTAGGGTTTGAACCCTAATCCCTCCACCCTACGCCACTGCAACTCGATAATACTGAACATAAAACTTAGATTATAAGCACTAGAGAATGATATAACATCTGTAACCGCTATTACCAAAACGATTGATTTTCGCACATTCTCTATATATAGCAAACCAGCAAGCAGCCGAAAGTAAGCGAAGCGGTAGTGAGCTCGTGATTGATTGAATGCTACGAAACTAAACTGGATATAATACCATATAAGTTTGAGGCAACTTTCACCTTTCGATCCACGATCCACGATGATAGGTGGGCGAAATCCGTTTAATGGTAGTAACATAATATGGATTGAAAGAGGGAACGCTTCACTCCATCCACTAGGTTTTGTACAGTCTCCTCGGTGATCTTGCTGGCAACTCTGGTCCAGATGTGATGGAAATGATGCCAAATTAAGATGAAGGATTAACTTCGTGGCTCGTCAAAAAGGCTGCAATCGTTTTTTGTAGACACTCCTTCTTGTAAATTTTTTTTGTTGATTGTGCCTGTGGTGATGAGCGATGAGCTTTTTCTGCCACCTGTATAAACTGCTTGCTAAACAAGATATTTCCTGGGGAATTTAGCCTTATTTTTGTCCTAAAACATTCTTCGGTATCACTTCTGGCCATTGCACAGTGGTCCAAGGGCAGCCAAAACCTCAAAAGTCAAAATGAACCAATCGGTTAAATTACATTTTTCTAGGCTATAGGTTTCATTTGAAAGGTAAATTCATAAGCTTCAAAATGGTGAAGGTTTGATTCAGCGAAAACTAGCGATAAATAGTTTTTCATCCAGTTTAAGAGAACAAGAACATATTTTGACACAAGTTTTTCTGATAGCGATCAGGTTCATGCGCTTTACTGAATCGTAGTAGCCATAGTACTCGTGCTCCACAAACGGCTGTTTCGAATATAAACAACGTGGAGAATAGAATGTTGCAGTGTGAAATTATTTCAGATTAATAATTTTCCTTCATTTCACTTCCAATCTTACAAATGTTATTTTAATTATGTAATATATCTTAGTGAATATTCATATTATACTGGAGAATAAATAGATCTATAGCTTTTATTTCGAAACTCGTTCACCGTTCAATGCTTGAGATATCTGATATAAACCTGCTTAAATGCACCCCTACAGAATTTCATTTAGAGTAACTGATTAGGTTTATGTTGGAGAACTAGGGAATCCGGGAAAAGAAGCGTCGCATGACAGATTTCGGCTTAGTTAAAAAAAACTGTTGGAGGGGGGAGGGGGTAACTTTCTCGACTTTGTAGAAGTACAAACCGGAACTCCATTGATTTCTGAACGAATCCTGGTAACATTTTCGAACCACACTTCGCATAGGGTGGTTCGCAAGACCAAAATTTTTTGTCACTTCTAGGTTGCTTTTCGATCCTTAAACGTTCAGAAAACTTTTTGAGCACATGGTAGACTGTGGTTTCGTTCATTGGAATTTTTAGAAATGTCACACGAAATCAAAGTAGGCAAAGGTATCGACCCCTAGCTATGTTTGAGTGAAAAGAGTCGTTCATAACTTGAATGTTGCAAGAGTTACACTGATTTCAAGGTGTTCGGATTATTGCGGATACAAATAATAGCAGCTAGTGAGAAGCTGGGTGTATTGTGATGAGTGTAGTCAAAAACCTTCCAATATAAAATTTAAAACAAAATTATTAAAAACAAGGTAATGGTAAACCTTTTGGAAAATGTGGGAAGAACGGGATTACCGTTACAGTTGTGTGCAAGCCCCGACCTCAAGGTTGATATGTGGGTCATTTCATCTTAAGCAGGGCCGGATTTGGATGTTGGGGGTCCGGGGCAGATATTCTCGTGGAGCCCTTGTTTTCTTAAAAAAATTAGAGATAGCAAAATTTTTAATTTTGAAATGATTTAACGCTTCACGTAGGCGATGAGCAAAAAAAACGTCTAGCCCCCCAACCTTGCAAACAAGATACTCTGTGAAAACACAGTAAAAACCGATACCTCTTTGTGTGTAGTTTTAACTTTTACAACTAGTTTTCGATACTCTTCTTAATTAAGATATCGGTTGAGAAGTGGTTGAATGCCAACCAACTTTTTCATGCGTTTAGCACGACTTCAAAATAGGAATACCAATGATCAATATCATAAATGGATGCATCTATACGAGGTGACCTCCGAACAGGTGTTTTTTATGCGCCCATTGTGCCCGATGAGAATATTCCGTTTTTTTTTTGTATGGCCACAAACTAGAGATGAGTTTTTTTATGCGCTCAACCTCTGTGTGAAACAACAGTGTGGAAAGGCTGGCGGGAAGGGGGAAACAGCAAGAGCAGCGTGAATAGAAATGAAATGTCGTTCTGTATCTGTGCCTCACGTTACTTGGCCTACTACGAAGAGCGTGGCCTGAAGGGAACACGTTTACTTTGTGTTGCACGCTAGATTCCCGGTACCCATTTACGGGGTGGAACGTTATCGTCTCGAGAAAATGTTTACTCACAATTAATACAAATGTCAGGCATTACTTTGTCATAATTTCGCAAATTCTACCCGATCCGAAATGCGTATACGTTTTGTTCAGTATCGGTGCCGTTTTACCCAACCGAAACACTAGCAAATCCAGCCGTGTAGATGCAGAGAGACAGATCACATCACATTGTGTTGTGCTGCAGTGCAGGCGCTGCACTCACGGCTGCACATACGGCTATTCCAAGGGAACCCGGGAGTGATTTTCGCCTGGATGGCTCTGTTTGCTTGTTAAAATTATGTAGTTGACCTGGTCGTCGTGAAACATGGCGGCCGTGGGTGCATTTATGCATTGTAAACATTCTCACACTGATGCACACATATCGCATACACGGTCAGTGGACCGTAAAGGGCCAGTTATGCTAGAAGCTTATAATTAAATGGCCGTCGCCGCGTCGCCGCGACCTGAGACCCGGCAGTAGTGCATTGCTTGGGATGCACACGCGGTGGTTTATAATTAAAATATTGTTGATGCAAACGGTGGACATGCGGCACTCTTGAAACAAAGCCTGTCATGCGTTAGAAATTCCCGGTTGGGATGGTATTTAATCTCTCACGCTAAAGCACTGTCTCGGTTCTGAGATATGCGGTTGTTGGTGATGCTTGGTTGGTTTTTAATTTCATAAACCACTCGGCGGACGAAACAACACGGGCCAAAAGCGGATAGACAGTTTCAGAGGCACCGTCAGCCATGCTAGACAAAAGCTTGTCAATCGGCTGACGGACAGGACATTAAATTCCAGCAGCGGTATGCGCCATGTTCCGTGATGAAGCAATGCTGTGTTTTTTGTATAGTTTGTTAGCAACAGTGTCGGGAGCATTCGGGGGAAGATCAGCTTTTTAATTAACAACTACTCCTTTGGACGATCAAACAACGTGTTTACTGTCTACAAAGTACGATAATATGATTAAACTTTTTCAGTTACCTTTTTTATACCGTGCAGCCTTATTAAGGTGAAATGTTTCAAACAGAGACCGGTACCTCCTTGGTTTGATGATCATTGTTCATAAAATTAAAGTAAACATATCAATCAAGGATAACCTTCACGTCAAGTGGTTAACCCTCGGAGAACATTTTACACCAATTAAAATCTTGCCAGTGTCCACAATTCATGGCCAACTCACCTGGCGGCCGTTTTCTGAACTCAAAGTACTCGAGGCGATCTGCCCAAAATAAAATATGCAGCATTTTGGGAGGAGACATCGACTTTGACCGCCCCGCTCACCAGAGCTTTTGTCGGTCGTCCTTTCGCCACGAACGGAAGGAAAACGGAATATTTCAGAATACAAAATCAGCATACAAATCAGTTCGCTTCCGCATCGCATTGCACCGCACCGTACCATCGAAAGACGGCAGAATTTTACCTTTTGTCCAGCAGCTAACTCAGTCCCGCCGGGAATAAAATGTCGGAGAATGTCTCTGTCTTTTAGGTTTCCGATATTTACAATTCAAAACTGTCCCCGTTGTCAACTGCCTGTGAGCGGGGGGAGGGCGTTGCAGTCAAGTCAAGTCTAGTTCGTAAAGATTACACAAACCCACCGGGGGTGTTCGTGATGTGGCGGCAAATGCAAACGAACCGAGCTGGCATGACATTATGGAGCAAAACTACACGGGAGATAACAATAATAATAATGCTAATGATACACGTGACTTGGAAGCCTCTTCGTGCTAGTTGTGAAGTACTTGGCCGTAGTTTGCGAAAACCATTCCCGGAAGCCAAGTCATACGGGGCGGTGAATACTAGAATCAGATACGAGCGAGCGAAACATAAATCCCTCATACTCCTGCGCTTGTGAAAGCTTGTGCGTGGCTTGGCTAAACTAAAAACAAGATTGCTACTAAGAAAAGTCAACCGGAAGCTGTAAGTATTCCCGTGTCGACTGCTGAAACTATTTCTTCTGGTCGCGAAACCGGGACAGGAAGGTAAACCTTACAAAATCTATCTCGGTTCGGTTTGATTGTGTAACGCAGCACGCAGTCGAAAGTCCGGGTGACGAAAATTGAAACTTCCAAACTGTTGCCAACAAACTGCGCCAACGCCCCAACAGCAGGTTTTACGATTTGCAGCAGCTTGATTGTTTGTGCGGTATGCTATAATTATAGCAAGCTGTCACACTTCAGCCGCCGCCATTGTTTCTCCGAAGCGGAAAACGGTGGCGTCTTGAACCGCAAAAATAAAGCCGGGATAATTTATTATTTACGGTTCCATTAATACCTGTCGTTTGCTCAGGTAGAGACCGTCAACGCAGCTGACACACATCGCATCGAGCGGTGATACCGAAAAAAGAAACAGAGAAAGAGAACCTAATACAATCTAAATCTCTCATCGTTATCGACTCGGTTACCGTGGTAACAGCGGGGCGTTGCTGTTTTAATAGCATCTGCCGAAATCCAGGACCACGTTCACACGTTCTGCCCCGCCACGGCTCTTTTAATATACGTTGGTATTTATTATCATAATTAAATTACGCCAAGGTTGTTATTAACCGGAGTCTTGTTGTGGGAAATTTATGCAAAATCGCACGACTTTTTGCTGGCGGTGATGAGCAGGTTCCGCAACAACAAAATCACGATGTCAGGAAGCAAGACAGAAATGCTTTCATCTTAAAGGAGTTGTTTTTTCGCATGCCATTGCCATTTTATTTTTTTTGATAGGTGAATTCTCAGAGCAGTTGACGGCATGTGCAAATAATCCTTCGCTCGTGGTAGATTTTTTGTCTCTAAATCACTAGCTTTTTCTTATGGAGCGTAACTGCTTTATGACTTCAGTTCGAGAAAAAGCTTGTTTGAGCACGGTAGTTTGACCGTAGCACTTCCGATTTTGGCACTCAAGTGTCAACTTTCATCTTTTTTAGTTTGGAGATGGAATTTTTTTAATGTTAAACATTTACTATTACCACCATGCGTCTCCATTGAAAAATGTAAAAGAGCACTCCTCATGTTAATGACCTTCTTAAGTTTGGCAATAAGGTCACTGTGTAAAAATCTCAACTTAGATGCTGAAAGGTATGAATTGAAATACATAATGTCAAGGAAAAAATGATGCATTTATATTACTTAGGGAGAAAAATGGCAAATATTGAAGGTAAAAGTAAATCAGAGTAAATTTGATTTATTTCCCAGAATTACTGTAGCTCAAGTTTTGCTCATATTACATAATACTGAGTGATAAATTTTTTCATGTAAAATTTACTATAAAATGCGATGAAATTGTTAAATTTCAACTAAAAGAATACTCATATGTCGAAAAACGCGCTTTTATTATTCAAAAGTAAAATTGTCATATCTGGCAGCCCTGCCCTCCAATATTGTTTTTTCCTTTCTCCAAGAAAGGTATAACAATCATTGGCAAAACCGAAGGTATAAAGGTGGTCCAGAGGGCCGAATGTCTATACCACTCGACTCGACGAGCTGGGCATTTTGTGTGTGTGTGTGTGTGTGTGTGTGTGTGTGTGTGTGAGAGAGAGAGAGAGAGAGAGTCAGTGTGTGTAAGTCAGTGTGTGTGAGTGTGTGTGTTTGTGTGTGTGTGTGTGTGTGTGTGTGTGTGTAAGTGCAACTTTTCAAACTCACTCGATTTTCTCAGAGATGGCTGGACCGATTTTCACAAAATTAGTGTCAAATGAAAGTTCGGACTCGATTATCCAGAACACCAAAAAAGTTTTCATTCCGGATAGTCGAGTCTTCTGGATTATCGAATCACAGAAAAAATAATCAAATTTGCGATTGCCGACCATTAAATAAATATTTCCTTTTTTTAATTTTACTTGTATAATGCAGTGGCGTAACCAGAAATTATTTCTGAGGCTAAAAGGGGTAAAATCTTGAGACGCAAAAAAAATTAGACATTGATTATTTTCACTTAATTCGAACATTCCCAAACATGCCGGAAGTGACATGAATAGTAACAAACACGCCAGAAGGGATGGTAGTTTTTTTTTTAATCAAATTAATTTCGGTCACATTTTTGCGACTTTGGAAACAGTGTGCATCGTGCCCGAGAAAATTTCCAGCTCGAAAAGTTCAATGCTGGCAACACTGAACGCTAGGTCCGATGATGCCATTTGATTGTAAATTTAAAAACCTTTAAAAAGAGTGTCTAATATCGTCTACAGCTTTTACGGTCTCTGAGATATGACGTTTGTACAAAACATGGAAAATGATGTTTTGTTAAAATATGGAAAAAATGGAGGGTCCCGCAATTGGAGTAGGGTTGTCTTATTGACCCAAAACTTTAGATTTTCAGTTTCGACCTGAAACAAGTCATTTTATTCATTTTGAAGCAAATTACAGAGGGTCGTTGATGATTTCTATACATTTTTCTTGTCAACGGCCAGGCCTGCTGTGTTGCGCAATATAATACATCGTAATCTAGGAACAGGGACAATCCGTACGAACCGATCCGTATGTAAGAAGTAATATAATTCGTTGGAAGTGACAAAGCTAAGAAAGTACACTCCTTTGTTGACCAAACTCCTGGGATGGAACATAGATATTCCTCCTTATGTTCGGGTTTCGAAACCAAGGACAATGCGCCTTTACTCGCTTTAACTGTTACGGTTGGAACATGAGGACTAACTTTAGTCCTAGCATATTTAGCTTATGGTTATAGCGCCGTTACTCGCTCTCTTAAAATAAATATTGATTAGTAAATAAGAATTAAGATAATGTTTCTTGTTAAAAATTGTAAGAACCATAAGTGTTTGTTTTTAATATTTATTCGTTAGTTCTTACGTTGCACTTAAATTTAAAATTTAAAGTGTTTCTTGTTATTGAAAAAGGAAAGCTATCCCAGCAACATTCAAAGTGCTGCTAAAAATCGAAAAGGATGTTAAGAGTTTAAGAAATCTCGGATCATCAAAAATATTGACATAAAAACAAGTTCCCTCCAGCTGCCGACCACTGAGCAGCTGGGCACACATAACTCCCTCACGCGAGAACAAAAACAATAAAAAAAAATATTTAGCCTTCACTTAAATCCTCTCCTTTTCACAATCCTATTCCCTCCACATGGTCAGACCAGTCAAAACCCTTCTGGCTCATTTTCACACTAAATCTGCATCTTCACACTAAATCTGGATTTTGAAATCACTTTTGGAACTCACAACACAAATGACTAAACAAAACAATCTGTTCACTGTCGATATTTAGTTGCTTTGTCCTTCAGTATTTATTTTTTTCTTAAAAAACGCGAACGCGAAAAAAAAGACGTCTACTCATACCCACGCTTACTTCGATTTTCTTTTTATTGATCCTACATGCATCCAAAGATTAAGTTTGCGATTTGTTCATAGTCAGCAAATGCATGACGAATCAGTTAATGGATACGTTCAAACTCGAAAGACAAATCGTTTGAAATGATTGGTTTTATCGAAATGATAAGCTTTTGACTTCAGTACATCACGCTGTTTTTGGAAATTCCCATATTGTGTCGTATTCGGGTATTTTCTTATTCCGGAAATATTCATATCGGGTGGTACTCAGTCATTTTGAGCTGTTTTCCAGAAACCGGAAGTTGCCATCTTAGAATTGAAAATGGTGTGGAGTTAATTTCTGGCATCTGGCATGTTGGCTCCCGAATTATGCAGAAATTGGTGTTTGATTTGTATAGAAGCCCTCCATTCCAGAAGAGAAAAGAATGTCGAACCGCCATAAAAATAATTATTGCTCCCAGAACCTTTACATGCAAAGTTTGGTTTCATTTACTTGATTAGTTCTTGAGTCGGGCAAAAATATTTGTTTTATTGGAGCTCTTTCTTCCAGAAAAGGGAGGGGTGTCGATCCTCACAAATATTTGTTTTATTGGAGCCCTCCCTTCCAGAAAAGGGAAGGGTGTCGATTCTCCATGAAAATATTTTTTGCCAAGAAAATCCACACGTCAAATTTGGCTCCATTTGTTCGATTAGTTCTCGAGTTATGCAGAAACTTATGTTTCATTTGAATCCCTGAGCCCTCCTTTTCAGAGGAGGGAGGGGAGTCAAAGTACCACAGAAATATTTTTTGCTCCCAAAAACCTCCACTTGTCAAATTTGGTTCGATTTGTTTGATTAGTTATGCAGAAATTTGTGTTTCATTTGTATGGGCCCCTCCCTTACAGAGAAGGGAAGGGTGTCGAATCACCATACAAAAGTTAATTACCCTCAAAACCATCTGCATGCCAAATTCGGTTTAATTTACTCAATTGGTTCGTGTGTTGTGCAGAAATTTTTGTTTCATTTGTATGGGACCTTCCAGAGGAGAGAGGGGTCTCAAACTATCAGGAAACTTTCCCGGTCCCAAAAACTCCTACATACAAATTTTCACGTCGATCGGTCAAGTAGTTCTCAAGGCTATATGGATCAGACAGACAGACAGACAGGACTGCATTTTTATATGTTTAGAAGATGTAATACGAATTTACGAAAAATGAATCTCATTTCGTATAGGAAACCAGTAAAACCGCACCGATGGAATTCATCTTTCTCATGCCGGATTGAAGCAGACATCAAGAGAGCAACACTCTCAGCTATGCAACAGGTTAGTATGCTGTTGCGTGTTGCATATTGCAGCTGTGCGGCTGAGAGACAACAAAATTACCCGATCAGAAGGGCAAAACAAAATTGTAACAGAAGCTGTTAGTGTGTTATGAGAAAAACCTTTCAAGTTGTGTTTTCAATTCGATCCCGTTAGGTGTTAAAATAACAGAAATTGTAACAAAAAATGATTCCACTAGTATCAAACCCATATCAAGCTTTGTTACTAACGTATCAGCTTTCTAACAAAATAAGATAGCATATAGAACAGTATAATAACAACCATTGTTAGAAATAACAGGTTTTTGATTGAGATGAAAAATCTGTTAGACTTGTTTCAGAACAACTTCATTTCAGAATTTGTTATCATTACTCATTCAGATTTCATTTCGTTATCAAAAGCATATGGGAAAATACAAAATCGTATCAAAATTTGTTATTTGTATCTCGTGTTGATAGAATTTTGTTTTAAGCAAAGTCATGCTATTTTTAATTCTAATTTAAGGAGTAAATATAGTAATGAAGATAGAAAATTAAACTAACTGAAAATAATATTTTAGAAACTACGAAAAATATAGTTCAGCAGGTGGGACTCGAACCCACAACTTCCAATCTCCGGTCAGATGTGTTTCCGTTACACCACCGCAGAACGTTAAAGACGTAGTACTGGAATCGAGTTTTGTATCGCTTATCCAATTCTCGCACTTCGTACATTTACTCAGTAGAGACATTACTATATTTACTCCTTAAATTAAAATTAAAAATATCATGACTTTGCTTAGAGTCGAAAAAAGAAAAGTAAAAATGTTTGTGACGCAAGTCGATGTTGCTGCTGGTAGAGATGGCAACTCACTGGCACGTTTCTATCTCTCACACTGAGAAGTCATTCCAACTTCCACTGAGGGTGTTGAAACAATAGCCAGCTATAAATAATAGTCTTTACTGAGTAAATGTACGAAGTGCGAGAATTGGATAAGCGATACAAAACTCGATTCTAGAACTACGTCTTTAACGTTCTGCGGTGGTGTAACGGAAACACATCTGACCGGAGATTGGAAGTTGTGGGTTCGAGTCCCACCTGCTGAACTATATTTTTCGTAGTTTCTACAATCATATTTTCAGTTAGTTTAATTTTCTATCTTCATTACTATATTTACTCCTTAAATTAAAATTAAAAGGGCACTATAACGGCAGACGAGTCGACTCATAAGAAATGAGTTGCTCGGCGAAGGTTTTGCAATACGACCCATAACTGTCTCTTGTAAAATATTTCAATATTCCGAATGAAGTGTGATGAATTTTCTAAAACGAATCAAGCGTTTTAGAAGAGCACGCTAACTTTTGATTGTATTCAGATAAGTTGTGAATATACCGTTATTCACGTACAATATTATCGAGTTGTGGTCGGCTGCGTATTCGTAGCAGATTTTGATCAAAGTTGCTATTGACTGAAAATCGTACACTAACGTCTTTCAAAGATGTGTGGGAACCTTGAAAAATGTCGATTGATGCAATTGCAAATTGCATCCAGCTATCGCATAAATGCGTCATGATCCCTTGTTCTGTCTGGTTTTTGTTTTCTAAAGATTGGCAAGTGGCTCCACCTTTTTTTCAAATCATGTCATTCTCCCAGTTTCGTAAGATGTAAAGACATTTCACCTAAAACGTTTAAATTTTTTTTCTATGGAGTGTATCAGGAATAACAAACAAACAAATTATTCGTAGTGAAGTGTAATTAATTTTCCGAAACGAGGCCAGCATTTTTACCAGTGAATGATCATCGGTTTTGGCAGCATCCATTACCTTATCAGGACCATATACTACTAAAGAGTTTGATGGACAAAAATTAACATAGTCCTAAGACATCTTTCTATGTAAGTGCTGTGATAATCATAATTGAATGTTCTGAAAAAAATGCGTGACGGATTGCCTTGAAGAATAAAAAAGCGTTGTTTTAAGCAAAATATACGGTGACTTGAGTATTTCAACTAAAATTATTACTACAAATAAATGTAGTTATAGCTAACGGAGTCATTTCTGAATATAGATTACGATATACAGAAAAAGCAGACGAAGAACAGATTTTAAATCGAAAAGTTTAAAACTGCAGTTAGCCAGTAACGAAAACTTTTTTCATTCACTTTACCCAGCACACACGAACACACAAAAGCTGCATCCAATCGCCATCCGGTCAAGCTTACTGGTTTTTGACAATTCTTCCGTTGGCCGAAATTGGAAGCACCGTTCCAGAAGACAGCCGATAAGTAAGCGAACAAACACCACCCGAAAGTGCCACCGAAGAAGGTTCGGCTCGGATAGACCAGTCAAGCGGAAAACAAATGGTTCCTTCCAATTTCGGAATGTTGAGGACTTGTTTTTTTTTTGTTCTCACTTGCACCTCGTATGCAACCCATGCTTTATCACTTGTCACCGAGAGTCTCGTCGGTGACTTGCGTTCTGCTTTCGGGTGTGAAATATGGCGCCCATTGTTGTGCTGAAACAAAAAACACACCCCCAAGCAGCAGCAGCAGTAGCATAGAGAACGAAGCAGAAGAACGCGGATTAAATGATTTTTCGTGAGCATGTGAGAAAAAACCAGCTAAGCGAAGAATCGATTCTGTCAGTCTTTGATTGGTGGAAGCTACGTTTTCCGTAGAAGACGTAAATCCACTTTATTGCCAGCCGCACGGCAGGTAGTTGCACTTAGAGGATCGTGGTCTGCAGGATTAGCTCTGCTGCCGCACACACATACACACTCTCCGCCCGGAAATGGGTAAGCGGTGGAAAATAAATGGATCACGTTTGGCTGTTCGAAAGCTGGTCTTCGACAACGGACGGGGTGACAGTCGGTCGGTCGCGTCTGCGTTTCGCTCTGTTCTGTTCGCCAGCCACGGTAATCGTTTAGCCAAAGTTCAGGTGTATCGTTCCGATAAACGAAAGTTGATCTCTATGGATTGCACAGGTGGAGAACGTTGAATGTGGATGGTGATTTTTTCACGTTTCGAATAAAAAAAAATTGGCACCATAAAACGGCGAAGGTGAACTGTTCACGTAGGTGACGAAAAGCGCTGTCGTTGCATTTAAGTTGGAATTTAATACGAAGCTAGGTTATGAAAATTGTTCAACAAAGTAGCTAATGTTTTTAAAGTATTTTGTCTTTTATGGAGGCGCCTGGTGGAACACAAAGGAAAATGAATTTGGAAGTAATGCCATGTCATTTTCCTTCAGCTGTTATCGACTTCATAAGAGTTAACCCACTCAATCGGACTGAAACGCCATTCCCCGGTCATCAATGTCTGTAAGCAATCCGGACCAGCTTGGGTAGGCATAAATTTTCCCTTGATCCACTGGTGAGCGACAGCGCAGCGCAACAAATGGAGAACGCGCTGTCGTCGTTGTTCTCGGACGGACGCGCAAAATTATGTCCGTGTCGCACCCGCCTGCCTCTCCAGCGGTGTTGTCCGATTCCTGGTTCCAACAAAGAGAGACCTTTATGTCTGAGTCATAAACTAAAATAATAATGCTGCACGCTGCTGTGGCCGTTGCGTTGGATGGGAAACAACGCGGCCCACCTCGACCGGTCGCGGACAAATTTGTACCACGCACGGTTCACCAGCGAAGCTGTGTGGAGACTCCTCTAAACCCCCCCCTCGCTCGGCATCCATCCGATATAAACCTGGAAATTAATGTATATTTTGTTTAGACTAATTTATTAACATGGAATTTTTTGGCTTTCTTTTCACACCGATGAAAATAGTTGTGATTCTTCCTCTCGCCCAAACAGTTTTCTGTCTCGAGGTCAGACAGTGTTTTGGAAAAGTGAGCGTGTTTTATGTGACAGACGGAAAAATGGAGGCAATTAAAGCGATTCCAAAACAACCGGCGTTTCCCGTCTCGCCGATCGAGTCCATTTGGCGTGAAAATTAGTGCGGTGAAATATCGTAGTTCTGCCCGGAGAAATGTACGACCGGACGTCGCGAATATTCTCGGGGTTTTAAAATTGTTATGGAGAATACGACCGCTAGGGAACCCTCTGGAGGTCAGGTGTTTAGTACCCAAAACGCAGCTCGCGTTGACTCAACTCAATACAAATCCAAATTGAGTCTTTTGATCACGTTTGACACATCTTTTGGGTGACGTTTGCCGGCTAAACGTGACACGGCAAGCGTGCTGCAGTCGCGCCCACCCACGCCCCATCTTCAGGTTAAGTGGATATCATAATAAACATCATTCTTTCCGCATTCGTTATTAATAATGTACATACTCTCGTGTTCAGTCGGGTCCAAATCGGCTAGGCTGATGAAAGGAACACATGTTTCGGTGGTCGATGGAGCCGCGGAAATGCCTCCGTTGCACGGTACGGGGGAATGGTGAAATGGAAGCGAAGATTGGTGGAAGTGTTTGCCACTTTTGACATATTTGTTTGGATTGTGTCTGTTGGGAAGATAGGTGTTTGTGTTTACGCTCATGTGTTAGTAACGCAGAACGCAGCATCGAAATTGCGAGGACGGAGAGAATAATAAACAATCGCGCTGATGTTGTGTGTTTTTGTCATCGTGAGGCAAGGGGTGTGGGGCAGTTTTTCTTCGCCAGCAAAAAAAAAAACGATGAAACTCTTAGTGTGTTTTCCATCAGAGAGCGTTCGGAGGGGTGATGGAATGCTCCGTGTACCAGCGACACGACAATGACTGCGGTGGGAAGTGGATAATTCTCGCTTTGTTAGACCAACGTTCGGGAGGGATTAGTTCGATGACAGACGGCTGTTGAAAGTTTGTCTTTCTCGTAAGGAGGGAGGGATGGAGGGATAGTTGGTTGGAGTGTGTTGGAGTGCTTCTGCCAAAACAAGGAGGACTTAGCTGAGCAATGCTTTCGTAAGTAGTGAAGACTTTCAGTGATATATATGATCGTTTGTAGTCGGTTTATCAACCGGTCTGCACACAGGATTATCGTTTTAATTCGAACCATAAAACACGATTTTCGGGTGTGATAGATGGGCCGAAAGCAGTAACAAATAGTAAAGGTTTGTAGTACGAAGTACAGTTGGGAATGAAGCGCTTTTCTTTATCTATATCTAGTCCCTAAATTAAGTTTTTTTCCTCTCTGACTCATTTAAATAGATGATTTAACAAACGTAACAAAAACATCAGAAGATAGAAAAGGATGGCCAAGCTACATAAAGAGTGTCCCGCATCAAATTGCATCACGGAAAAGCCAACAGAACTAAGTTTCAGTTATTCAACGCAGTAATCAAATGGTGACGCTGTTTAATGATACTTTACTTGAGTGGCTCAATTCGAATTTACCTTTAGTAAAAGCACCAGTTTTTCCACCAAGGACCACTTCGCGTCTGCGAGTATTAGAACGTGTGCGAAATCGATGGCGTACTAAAACAGTCGATGCCAAGTGTCTCTCTAAGCGATCAAGTGATGACTATCGTCGGTTGAATGCTGGCTTGTACAAATCCTACGTCATAAATAAATTAAGGCTTGGTTTGTCGGTTGGCTTAGCTCATAGTTATGTGGCAGAGTTCATTGAATATACGTTAATTACTGCTGTTCGTCTCAGTTTTCAAACTTCTTTGGCGTTCCACAAGGTAGCAACTTAGGACCTTTACTATTTGCGCTGTTTTTCAATGACATTCCCTTACCAACAACTAGTCTATAATTTATGACTGGAGCGAGTGCCCGAAAAGATTCGTGCGCATTCCGTTGAGAAACCTTCCGTGGCCTGACCCGATTAACTTGCCTCCGTATCCTGATCGTTGACCTTTTCTTGCGGTTGATACATTGCAACGACGCAGAACTCCGAAATTGACTAACCAAAAATCTGTTCTAAATTAAATTTCCGGGCCTCACAGCGTCTTCTTCGCTCCACTGGACTGCTAAAACCTAGCTTTCAACGGACTAATTTCGGATTTTACGACCCGTTAGCTTGCTGCATTCGATTATTCTCGAAAGTGGAAGTTCTTTTTAATTTCGGAACACCATTACACTTCTGCGTAAAGAAAGTTCGTCTTAGTTTTTAATTAAACTGACAAGTGCATATTCATTAAGACTATTTATGTCAGATTAATTTTTAACAAAAAAAAGAATAAAGAATATTAGTCCATTATTTTTTGATAAGTCTTAGTTCCGGTGCGTTGGGATGAGGTTACAAGTTTACTAAGAATATCGGTCGTTTTACTCGAATACTTAACCAAGAAAGACTACTCTTCTAACCCAGAAGAGAGGGCTGGATGGCACAATCTCACCCCGGCTGACGGTAGTTTTGTTCTTGATTAAAACAATTAGCAGGAGCACCTTGTCAGAGCTTCGCAGTAACTCGGCCTCCAGACTTCCAATGTTCCCCATTGCCGGTCTCGTCATGTTCAGGGCTGTGTTCCATAGACGATATCTGAGTTAGATTACCACTGATGAGGTCCTACTCAGTACACGGTGAGCATCTGAATGCCGATGTAGCAGAGGGCGACAATGGAGTGGTAGTAAATCTCGGTTTATGCGCAGACGACGACCGAATTCCAGCCCCTGACTTCCAGGAGGTTAAAGAGGAGATTGACCGGCTGAAAAACAACAAAACCGTTGGAGCTGACCAACTCCCAAACAATTTTGGAGAAGGAGGTAGTACCGGAGCAGTGGATGGAGGGTACAGTGTGCCCCATCTATAAAAAAGTAGGAGGGTGGTATACAAGACACGACCGCATGACGTTGGACTGGGTATTTTTATATTTCATTAAAACAAATAGTAGACGGAATTTTTACCCCTTGTATTTTCTGCAATTTTATTTAACAGTGCATGTCTAAATACTGAGACGTTAAAGAGTTATGTATAATAATGCATAGAGCAATTCTCGCAGAAACCGGCCCACTGGTGACATGAGGTCTTTAAAAACGGATATTTATGTGTCTAAATGATTGAAAGTAGTGAAAAAATGAGATAACCACTCTGGTTGGTTCATACTGAAGGACCCCTCGGGCTCATATCGGTTAAACGGTTTTTACAAAAATTGGTTTTTGAGCAATTCTTGATCTTTTCATTGATTTATTTCTCTTGAATTTATCATTGAACGCTCTGTAACAAATACATCGTTTTAAAGAGGAATGTTACAGCTTTCATTTGAAGTAGAAAAAAATTGGCCGCCATCTTGGACTTCGCCGCCAGCTTGGATTTTATCAGAAAAACTTGTTTTTGAGCAAGTTCGCAACCACCTATTTTAAATTGGACAACCAACAGTTCAAAGCATGACGCGGGGCCAATAACAAATCAACGCAACATGCTGAGCCTGTAGTGTGCGTATGGTGTGGACAATCAGTATTCCTAGTTCACAAGTAGTAAAGGACCCACGCACCGTAATTTTCGAATAGCCTTTAATCAATTAGCTGAATTTCGTTAGGTAGCAAACGTGCCCTTATCGTCGTTAAGAATTAGCTAGGGATCAACAAAGGGATGATTCTACGCTTACTTTATTCACGCTTGCATATGCGTAAAGCAAATCTTCACCAGATTACTCAGGATATACTTGTTTCATACCATACCTTGGTATACCATACCTAAGTTCGTTGATTTTTTTTTTTGTGTGGACCCCACTGCGACCAGTAGTTGTTTGATCTATTGTGGCATTGTCCGGACGTTTACCATTTTGCAGTGCTACTTATTGAGAAGTAACCTGCTCCGTGTTATAGTGCTTTTTGTCTTCTCCTTTAGACTTAGTAATCTACTACCTTCCTTATCGACCATATCATATCCTCCTGCAGACAATCACTCTAAAAGCATATAACGTGCTATAGTCTATGATATTATCGAAGCTTTAGATCAGTGGTTATTAAGTCTGGAGGGAAGTTATAGTACTTTTTGTCTTCTCATTCAGATTTAGTAACCTACTTTCTTCCTTATCGATTCTATCATATCCTCCTGCAAGCTATCACTCTAACAGCGTACACGTGCTAAAGTCTATGATATTATCGAAGCTTCAGACGAGAGGTTATTAAATCTGGAGAGAAGATTTTGTATGGAAGAGCATGAGAATAAACCCATACTTGAAGTCCTTTTTGCGAACGAATGGTTTGGTTCTACTAAGATTCGAACCTATCACCATTCGCTTGTCAAAGCGGACTCTGTAACCTTGCGGCTACGAAGCTCGACGGAGTTTGTTGATAGTGGTTTAATGAATGAAAACAACAGTATATAACAGTAGCAAAACCAACATCTAACATTAATTTGCGAAAACTGTCCTCCGTACAGGGAACCATACTTTGTTCTAGCAAAAATATCATCGAAGAGCTTGCTCAAAAATTACGTTACACACAAGGGAAAGAGAGGGAGTAAACAAATAAACTATGTGAATGGAGTAAAAAGGGGTCAAAGATACGATTCTTTGCTTTACGTAATTTTTGCACAGTCCCAAAGTCACCCAGACATGCACATTCCAGGTGGACAACTTTGGGGAAGGAGGTCTTTGTAATGCCTACGATCCATACAGAATTTTTAGAATTTACATGAGCAATAGTCCATGGAAGGGGGGGGGGGGGGGGCTAATCGGTGAAAATCTGTCCACGTGGAATATGGATGGCCCCTAATATACACTACACACAGACACACACTACTGGATCAGCATGTTGCGTTGATTTGATATTGGCCGCGCGTCAAGCTTTGAACTGTTCGAAGCTCGATTTCGAAAAGTGATCAAAATGGCAAGGTAAACTTAATGCTCACCTAATTTTTTGAATGTTTCTTAAAGAATTTTTTCTCAGCTTTCCAATGGTGATATCAAATTTAAAATCAGTGATTGCGAACTTGCTCAAAAACATGTTTTCTGATAGAAGCCAAGATGGCGGCCAATAATTTTCTGCTTCAAATGAAAGCTCTATAATTCCTCTTTAAAACGATGGGTTGGTTACAGGGGGTTCAATGACAAATTCAAAAGAAATAGATCGAAAACAAGACCAAGAATTGCTCAAAATTCAATTTTTTCTAAAAAATCATTTAACCGATTTGGGCTTGAGGGGTCCATCAATATGACCTAACCAAAGTGGTTTTCTCATTTTTCACTACTTCCAATCAGTTTCTCTGCGAGAAACGAAAACAAAACCGCGCACCGAGAAACAAAAACGAAAATTAAATGTATGCTCATTAGGAAAACTTAACCGATAATTTATGGTACCTAGAAGAACCTGTTTTGATCTAAATGAAATTTCTAGCAAATAAGTGTCGATTATTCATCAGCAGTAATTTTTCCTCGATAAATAAAGACTTCAATATATGGTATTTTCATGCAACGTAAAACCTAACTCTTCTCCTGAAGATGGGCGGTATCACGCCCGAGACCGGTCGAGTTTAAAGGAAAAAATTTTAACATGTTTTGATGTAGAAGAAACGATAGGTGTTGTGTTTTGTCTCGCGTCGCGTCGTATAAATAAAGACTGGCTAAAGCAGTTTAAATCGCCGCTGTAAAGTCGAATTTACAACCTTGTTCGTTTAGGCGTTTCAATATTTCTAATAATTTTCAATGTTTTTCAATGAATAAACGAGAAAATACACTATCTTCGATAAACACCCGTTACAGCTACCTTTAACCCCAAACGGTCATTCGTCACTGTTGAGAAATTTTATTCGACGGCATGCGCTTTTTTAAGCGACCAATATTTGCCACCACTCGCTTTCTGCTGCTCCAAAAAAAACCGTCTGCTTTACCGGTCAACGCACAAATGAGAAATTCAACTCGATGGCGTGCATATGATACCGGAAGAGTTTTGGAATGTAAATGATGGGGTAAAATGTTCGAATGGCACGTTATATACCAAGGTTTCATCAGTTATTTGGAATAAGGGAGGAGTTTAGAAGAATAAGGAATGATAGAGAAAGTAGAAAAGTATCGAAAACAGAAAGTGGTCTCGAGTAAAACAACAACAACAAATCGTTTACAAAGTCAGATCGATTGTATCCGTTAGTGTCGGGTGTGCTTGGGAAGAGAGGTAGTGATTGGTTGCTCGGTATGATTTAGATCGATGATATTTACCAATTTTTCAATAGTGTATCTCAAACAATGGGTTGTTTTTGTTGCATAAATTTAACCGTAGAAGAATTTCTAATGACTGATATATAAGCGCTCAAAACCTGACCACTTTTCCCTGGTTCTCCCTGGTTGAACTACTAGGTTTTCAAATTCAATATAACATTTAGTAGTGATTTTCTACAATTTTTCAATGTTCTACATTGTTGTTTGCTATCACAAAACAAACAACTTCATCGAAAAAAGTTTATTTTTATCTCTTATATTTCATCGGTTATTGACGGTTTATTTTTATCGAAACAATTTCGGAAACAGTTTCGGTGACTTTATTTTGTCGGAATAAGAAAAAAACAAATCGTTTTTGCTAGTATACACGGACTGATTAAGCTGATAAACCCGTTAAATTAACCGTTTCAGTCGTTATATAAACAAATATTGAAACAATGCACGAATTTACTAACAGATATCTTTTAAATCTGCAAATATCTGCATACTAAACCTTTTCTATATTTGAGTATAAGTAAAAAATCCAAATATAGGCATTTGTCTCTGGCTATCTCCTGTGCAGATATTTGTAAACGAATAAGTGCATTATTTTAATAAGAATCTTCAATAACTAGATAAATTTAAGAGATAAAAATAATCTTTCTTCGGTGAACTTGTGTGTTTTATGATAGTTAACAACATTGTAGAAAAGTTATATTAAAAAAAAGGTTTTAAGGGGCATTCTAGAGAAAACTTCACAATATTTCATTTAAATCAGCAAATAAAAGTAAAGTGCCTTCGACAAAGTTGTTTCTTACAAAATTTGTTAAAACTTTACTCCTTTATATGCACCTTTATATGCAAAAATGAGAAAAATAAAACTCATATCTCACTTTTAGGTAGATTAATCACAAAATTCTAACTTCTCTAAAATGGAAAATTATTAATAGAACAACTTTACTGAAGACACTACGACTCCAGAATCATTATTTTTTGAGTTAAGAGTAATTACTGTAAATGAGCGCATTATTGTAGTAAAAATCGTCAACAATCAAGAATATATGTGAGATAAAAATAAACTTTCTTCGGAGATATTGTTTGTTTCATTGTAGCAAACAATTTTGTAAAGCATTCAAAAATTGTAGAAAATCACTATAAAAAGTTAAATAGCAAAAAAGATTTTTTGTAGTAATCTACAGGAAACTCCACAAAAGTGCATTCAAGTCTTCCACAAAGTTGTTTCTTTTAAAATTTGCTACAACTTTGCTGAACAAAGTGGATTTTTATATCCCGAATTGAGAAAAGTAAATTCGTTACTCACTGTTGAGTGGATTAATCATGGAATTGTAACTTCTATAACATGGAGAATAATTGATGGAATAACTTTGCTGAAGACGTTACCGGCTCTACAATCAATGTTTTTGGGTCAAAATAATTTCGATCACATTTTTGCAGCTTTGGAAACAGTGTGCTACGCGAATTATGTATGTAACTGTCAAAATGTGCGTGATGACAAAAGTAAATATATTTCCATCCTACTTTTTCCTTACTTGGAGGTAGTTGAAGATGATTTTGACCAAATACACTGGGAAGTCAAAAACTACCAGTTTGCCAAATATTATCAAATGCTTTTTCTACATCCATTAGGGCCATTATTGTCGATTTGGATAGCGTCTTGGCTTGCTTGATTACATTGGCTATTCTTTGCAGCTGGTAAACTGTGGAATGGCCACGGCGAAATCCGAATTGTTCCTTCAGGAAGATGTTGTCGTTCTCTGTGTACTTGAGAATTCTGAAGTTAATGATTCTCTGGGTCCTTGTCAGGCTTAAGGATGGGGACTACTTTGGACAATTTCCGGGCGGTAGAGTAGTATCCAAGTACCAGACAGCGATTAAACACTTTTGCCAGAAGATTACGAGCTTCAGGTTCAAGGTTCTTTAGTTTAGGAAGTTCGATTGGAACTTGCAGCTATTTCAGCGACACTTTGTGCGACTAGCGTTTCCGTAGGACTGACGATGTTCTGACCCAACAGTTTTGATTACTTTTTTGAACTTAAGTGAGTCGTCAGAAGGGCCTAGAATAACTTGGCGGATTCTATCGAATTCTCTATCGAATTTCCTATTTTTTAGTTTTTCTACTCTAGAAGTGATAATTTTAGTGAACTCCTTAAACCGAATTTTCTAGCGATCTTTCCTGTTCTTTGAAAATGGCGTTTAACACAGTTACGAAGGGTTTTTTCATCAATTGATGTGAACTTACACGGTATCGATAATGTCGATAAAGTTGAAACGGTTTTCTGTCTCTTCGATGTTGTGGCCCACAACTTGTGGGAAGAGACAGTTGAAAATCAGGCAGCGTTTTGAGCTCGAGTCCCTAATGGATGACGATGGGTACACCACCATTTGCAGAACCAACACGGTCGTGTCTGTAAATGATATTGTTTGGCAGACCGAAACTTACTTGAGGTGCATTCCTGAAGGAAAGGCGAGGTCTTTTAGGTTATTTTGAAGGAATTTGATGAATTCTAGTTTTTTGGCCGCCAATGAACGGCCATTCCAATTGAGTATGTATGAAAAGGTGCATCTTCTGCATCTTCATTTTCTGTAATTCAGCAACAAGGGTTGCCAGTTGCTTATCAGATCTGACTGGAATGTGTCAGGTGCTGGTTGAACCGGGTTGGCCTGAACCGGTGTTCTGAACCCGGGTGGCATAGCAGCTTAGCAGATTGCGATGCACTTCTTTTCCTTGGGTGGTCGAACGCTTGCAAAGCGCCGAGAGATGCACTGCTTTTAGTAAGAACTAAATACAGGCAATCTCGGTACAATTTGTCCTGGTTCCTACGGTTTATGAGAAAGCCCGTAATCGGATGTAATTTATAGTTTTCACGGAGTTCCTCTTCAATTTCCTTTGGATCCATGTCTGTTAGTCCCCTAATCACCGTCCTAACGGTTTATTAGTAGCCGTGCGTGTATAAGTTGGCAAAATGTATGAGGATATTTGACCTTGAAACATTTTCGTTATTTTCAGCGAGCAATAAGAAAATGATAAGTATAATTATCATTTTATACAAATCTAGTATATTCTAGCTATCCTAAGTTATATTACCTATTGAAATCAGTACAGTGGTTTGGGAGCTATTATCATTTGAAAAATTCCTATTTCTTCAGCCAAAAACGTCACATATTCATTCCAGTTTGCACAAAATGTAACCCAGTATAGGGAAGAAAGACGTAGTCCTACGTCAAAAACATAAATCTCTTACCATTATCACGAAAAAAGGTGAAATCTAGACGAAATTAAACAAAAGCTTGTCGATCTCTAAAATTTGAAAAAAAAATGTGTCTTCTGCGAAGTTTTTTTTTTTTTTTTTTTTTTGACGTGGGACTACGTTTTTGTTTACTATACTGGAATGCATTCTGTAAAATTGGAAATGAAACTGGCAAATGTTGCATCAGATTTCAAACGTAATACGTCGTAATAACAGCATAATCACATGATGGATAACAATAACCAATATGTTGTTGGATAGATAAAATGTGTAACAATTTTGTAATATGCTAGTTATCACTCTAATTTCATTTCTAAGCGGTAAAATTGATAAAAAATTTCAATGACAAATTTACGCGCGAGCTTTCCAAGCACAGACGACGTGAATGGACACCATCCGTTCCCTGTGATATTCTCTGTATCAAAATCGAAATAAAAATTGACAGAGTCTCCCCGTCCCAAAAGGTCAATTTGTTTTTGCTTCCATGAGCTTAGACTAATATGATGTCTCGAAGGTAAAAGTTGTCCAAAAAGTTTGAAACAATCCCCATTCTTGAACAATTTCTAAACCTGCTTTCAGAACCTAATAGAAACTGATGACTCGAAAGAAAACATGCCGGTAGAAGCAACAGTACCAGTGGAGTAAAGAACCGCAGATATCTCATCGTCTATGATTGCAGCGGTACTCTTCTATTCGTACATTTCACTTCGTTTTTACATGTTGGGACTTTTTTTTATTCTCGCTTATTTTCCGTCGGTATAGTTCCGCCACTGTTGTGGCCAATCACCGACGCCCAGGGAGGCGACTCCACACCCAGGACCCTAACTCACGACCCGTTATTAACGGACCGGCGCCAACGGCTTTACTTCCTCATGCGATGGAAGGCGTGATCACAGAGATTTTTCGCCTCAGAAAATCTCCCGGTGTCGGCTAGGATTGAATCTAAACCAGTTGGGTTGGTTGTGAGTGGATCACGCCACCTGGGATTCGAACCCAGGCGTCGAGCGTGGTTGGCGGAGACGTTACCAACCACACTAGGCCCCCGCTCTACATGTTGGGACTTGTTAATAATTTTGTATAACATATCTTCTTATGTTTACCAATTATTTAACCTCTGTGAGGGCTTCCATATTATTTTGAAATTAAGATCCATATTATCGATTTGATTGAATCAGAGTTAAATAAGACAAAACCATTCATTATGATAACGTAAGTATTATTGGATTTGGTTTTTCGAGGATATCCTAGTAACAATATTGGTTTTATCACAGTTTTATAGCGCTCAATACAGCTAAAACAGCGCTAAAAATCTTTGATAAAACCAGTTTTGTTACTTGGGTATAGAGTTAATTCTGACTTTGACGCATTACGAGAAATTCTTGGTGCCTCTTCAACAAGCACGATATGCTTGTAGCTTGTCAAATACATGTTGTTTGCACAAAAAAATACTACAGGCATAATATCGTCAAATATAAACGATATTCTTTCGAGTGTTGTTGAATATATTTCAAAAATTGATTTCCAGGGGAGACTGAAAATAAAAATACGTACTGTCGTTGTGCAAATACATTGATTCTGTCTGCAGACTCTGTATATTTTGTAAAAAAAAAATCCCCTAATTACAGTGTTTAGTCCCACGTCACTATTTCATACAACCCTAGGGTTGTATATCTTGTAATATTTTCATTGCACTTAACCCGAGTAGAATTATTTGCAAGAGAGCTACTTTTCCAAACGGGGAAACTATAAATAGTCGCCCGGAACTCAATCTGGAGAATTCGGAGTGTGGGGAACCAGTTTCTTCAAATTACCATTCGCAGTTTCTTCAAATTACCATTCGTATCGCAAGCGAAATGAGTAGGAGCATTGTCTTGGCGGAAGATCACTTTTTTTATTCCACCATATGCGACCGTTTCGCCTTGATTTTAACGCCCAATCGATCTCAAAATGTACAATAAAATTGTTTATGATGTACAATACAATAATATTGTTTGTTGTTATTGTTATTGAATCCCAAAAAAATATTAGAAGCACTTACCGGCTGATTTTTGTGTTTAATGAAATAAACAAACAGCAAAATTTTTGAATATTATACAATAGATTTAGAAAAAAAAATTGCATTCAAATGAAATTTTACCGAACACATGTTTGGACCTTTCAGAGTCTGTTATCTGTATCCTAGCCAAACCCATTCAAGGGAAACAACTTTCAGTTACTTATAGGAACGTTTTCTGCTTCGAAGCGTGAACCACGTTAGTGTGTATAAACGTTGAACGAAACCCTACCAACCCGCGTGTCTCCGAATGCTCCTGATGCACTCGCACTCCGTTGATAGCACCCGAGCCCCGTTCTTCCGGTTAGAGTAAACCGGCCAGATTAAAGGATCCTCCAGTAAAACCATTCACAACTCGGTGCTTGCGCTGTCGTTGATGTATTTATCACCCGTGGCACGTAGCGTAAACTTTTCTACAGCATGAAGAACGCGCATGATGCTGGTTAGCGAGAGGTAAAAGCGTCCACCTTTTCTTCTACACGCGCTAGGACAATGTGCCATCAGCCATTGCTCCTAATGATCGTTTATTCAGATAACTTTTCCGGCACGAACAACGTGTGTCCCGTCTCTGATCTGGACGGTAGCAAGGCTTTCCTGTTCTGGTAGTGGAGAAACGAGGCGGGAGAGAGTAAGAGAGAGAGAAAGCACGTATTTGCCCCATCACTGCTGCCAACTTTCTATCGTCCTCAGTGCACCGACAATTTTCGTCGACCGGTTTAACCTTCCGCAAGACAACTCTTTCTAATGCCAGGGCTTCCGCTAACAATGTAGATTATAAGAAAACATGTCGCTACCAACGAAAACAAAGTTTTGTTTGTCTCGTTTCTATCAAACTGGGAAGTTTTTCCTCGTTCGGAAAAAGGAGAAACGAGGAAAAAAGGAGGAAAACACCAAATCCAGTGATGACGCCGTTCTTCGTCAAAGAGCCGCCTGCTGTCCCGCCGCGCTCTCCGGAGGGGATTAAGGTTGGCAAAGTTCACCCGGCCGACGGATGGTGGAATAATTGTGCTAATGGATTGATGCATTTGTGTTGACGTTGTGGCCGAAGTAAAGGAGTTGTGGGTCGTAGGTTAATTACGTGATTGAGCTCCCATCGCTGTTGGTTCGATTGTTGTGATTGAGGATTCGCTTTACCTGCTTCGCTGCTGATTTCATGCGTTGGGAACAAACTGGGGCGTCACACCCAAATGATTCTCAGTGAAAATCTTATCGTGTGTGAGAGTATTTTAGTAACATTTACTACCATCACAGAAGGACTCCGTTAGGGGCTATTTTTTTCCCCTAGTAATGGGTTCTCCCGATGTGGAACAGCGACTGGTTGATAACGCCACTGGATGGTGGTTGCATTTCTGTTAGCACAATGCAGCCATAATTGAAATCCCCAAGCTAGAAACGATGGCTGTAATTATATTCGATTTGAACAAAAGACCGTCCGCTTAATAGCCTTCATCGGGTGGATGTCACGTTCCGGATTTGAACCGTCAGCGCCAAGAGCCGAGGTGCAAAAGTCATTCTGGTAGAGCGGGGTTGTACGGGACTATTATAGAGCTGGCTCATTTTCCAGTGCTCACCGTGCTAAAACAGACCGGAAGAGACGCACTCACCTGTCTATTGTTATCTTGTTTCAATTATTACCGGCACTCGCTTCCGGCGTTAGTTCGTAGTACGATCGGACACCATTTTGAATCGCCTAGTAGTCCTCCAGGGCATAAAACTGGCAACGGACATGGCTTTGCAATTATAACGGCAGAAGTAACTATACTCTGGCCTCGGGACAGAGCAGGAATCATCATTTCGAGTTCGATAATTGCATGAACTATACGGCAAAATAGCAACATGAAGGATAAACATCTACGTATGAAACCCGAATTAAACCGGTTAAATATAAGTTGAATTTGGACCGTTTGCTCTGAAAGCATTGAAATTGAGCTTTCGAACGTTTCAATAATCGCGTCACGCACGGCAGCATGATTTATGTGCCACCACCAACTCAACCCAGGCAAGGCACCGCGTCAGTCAGCTTGTCAAAATGGCACCCGCGTTACTAACACACGCCCACAGGAAATAGCATAAAAAAATGAAAATAATCACGTTCGCGTTCTGCAAACGGAATAAAAAATCGAAATCAATTATGGCTTTCCACCGGTGCGCTGAGATTACCAGTTTCCCATTTACAAGAAAGTGACAGACTGACGGGTACGCGCGGTACTCAGGCGCCCGGAAATCGTGACGTCGAAGACACGAATCGATAATCAAAATCTTCAGCGAAAGCAACGAAATGAAAAAAAAACCTAGAGATAAGAACACGTTCAAGTCAAACGTTGCTACAACTCTCGGCTTAAACTGCTGTCAAACGAGCTGCCACACTAACAGAATGGGACGATAAATCTGGGATTTATGATAATCAAAAGCGGTGCGAGAGCACCTGGGAAAATAAAGGAAGGCCTTGGTACGAAAGGGAGGCCGATCGGCTGTCTGCCGATTCCCCAAACAATTTTTATTGTAACGAGTTTGGGGAGTTTTTTTTTCTGCTGGCTCTGTCTCTCCCAATCTGTGCCGCCCAAATGGCTGCCAATTCGGGTGGAATTGCTGCGGGGCTAATCTTTTCGGGCTGTTGCCGGGGAGATTTTCGACGCTTGTAGACAGCAGAGATGTTGAAAATTAAAAAGGCAGAGAAAATTATGTGTAATAATATATTAGTGCACAAGTTAACTTGCAAGGCGGAAAGTTGAGATGTCAGTAAATCTACAGTTGAAGGTAAATTTGAAAACTCTACTTTGATAGGTTCGCGAAAAATCGAGAAAGCCATAGTCGAGCAAACAATAACTCAGAAAGCCTGTTGAAAAGAGGAAATTTCGGAGACAAATGAAAGAAAAATCACAGGAGGGTTGTGTGCAAAGCCACGACCGCAAGGACGAAGTAGAATACTTTTACAAGAAAGAAAACCCGGTTGCTTGCGTGTCAGTCATTTTTTAATTTGTTGTTCAATTCAATACCAGATAAGATAACGATCACATCTTGGCGTTATCACTGACAGTGCGAATAAAGTATTCCTTGTGATAAAATAAACAGTGAGAAGCTGATTTAACACTCAAAACTAGACGGTTTATGTGTTGTCAGAATGAATCAACATTTTTAATTGAATGCATTTACTAGTGCCCGCTATCGCACAGAGACTGCATTTCACTAAAGTGCCTCACTGCATCAGCTGCTATCGACGATAAACCCGCTGCAACCGCTACGCTATCCGTAGCCATGCCAATGTTTTAGCCGCTATACGCTTCTATTGGTATCCGCTGTCCCTGCATCAGGAGATCCGCTGCAACTAGTGCACTATCCATTGCTATGCCACAGCTGTTGCCGCTATCCGCCTGGTATCCACTGCACTGCTACTGCTGCTGCTAAGGGAAGACTGCTGTTGTCGCTGTCTAGAACTATTATGAGCGGCTTCGACTGAAACAGGCTCTTATATAGGGATGAAAAACCTATCGACAGTAGTAGGAAATCATCGATAACTATTGATAGCCATTCCAGTCGATAATTCCCATCCTTACTCTTATACAGACAAATAGCAAATTCAAAATGGCAAGGTCTATGAATCTGTCGACCGTGCTTGGGAAGCAATCATATTAACGACTAATCAGATCAGTCGAATTTCGCGGTTCAACAAGGATTGACGATTCTCAATAATATTATTGCTTGTCATGATTTGGACTTGATAATTTTTGGATTTTAATTATGCGAAAAATTAATTTTTATGCTGATAATGAAAGCTTTTCGGATGTTGTGCTCATAACTGAAGGAAAAGATAATTCAGTACGTTCTGAGACACGGAGGTGAAGCCAAATATATATCTGTTTCAAATTTCCTGAAAGTGTAAATTGATTTAAGAGAAAATATCAACTCTTCAATTAGGTTTTTATTTCATCCTAAAAAGGACAATTTGTTGTTTAATTCAATGTCTGATAAGATGCCGATCACATCTTTGCGATATCACTGGCAGTGCGAATAAAGTATTCCTTGAGGGAAAATAAACACTGAAAAGCTTACCAGAACGTTCTTTTCATTGGATGCATTTGCTAGTGCGCCTATTATCGTTCAGAGACAGCATTTCACTAAAATGCCACACTGTATCAGCTGGCCCTGCCCATATAGATGTTGAGACCAACGTCAACCGCTGCGCTATCCCCGTTGCCACAGTAGTGGACGCTATCGATGCTGAGACGTCCGTTGCCATACCAGAGCTTTGGCCGTTAACCGCTGTACTGCTACTGCTGCTTCTAAGGGACTGCTGTTGTTGCAGTCTAGAATTATAATGAGCGGCTTCGGATGAAACAGGCTCTTATATAGGCCAAATAGCACATTTCACATGGCAAGGTCTATGATTCTGTCGACCGTGCTTGGGAAGCAATCATATAACGACCAATCAGAGGCCGAAGTTTTAGTTTTGACAGGGCTTGACTATTTTCAATAGTACAATAGTTTGAAAAATAAAATTAAAATTATCTGCATTTGAGAAGAATCTTAGAAGATTTTCCAATCTATTGCTGCAAGAACGAAGGAAATCCATCGAATACTAACCGATTTATTAGCATTTGAAATTGGACATATTTTTCACTTTTTTCGGTTTTAGATTTTAATTTCACATCCCTATGCAGCCGAACTTCCTGAGAGAAGTATTCTACTTCAAAAGAAAACGAACAAAAAAGTATAAGCAAATCCAGAGGTTCTGAAATTATAAATTAGGCAATGAAAAGCGACAGTATTTAAAAGTAAGTCTGCAAAACTTGAGAATTAATAGAGTTAATTTAAAAGTCTAGGGTTATCCATCGTCACTGCTGTGTCGTTGGCGTAGTTATGGCGGGAAGGGGGGCGTATCATTCTTTAATGATGTTTAAACCGTTCCACCGTTCATCAGGTGAGAAGGAAGGGGGGTTTAGTGTAATACCAACCGGTGTGAAAACTTGTATGTACCCTACTCTGGAGGGAAAGGGGGATCTCATAAAAATAAAACACACATTTCAATTAATTTTTCCGGAAATCAACGATCAACAACAAATGATCAGGATGATGTACAGAAGCCCAAAATTGACTCCAGGCGCCATTTTAAAATCCAAACTACCCAATATGGGTATTCCTAAAACCAAAATGTTACCCAGAGGCCAGAAATTGACTCCACATGCCATTTTGAAATTCGAAATGACGACTTTTGCTTTTAGTAAATCAACCTTGAATGATTGTATTCTACCCAATATGGGTATTGGGGAAATTGTGCACAAGCAACCGAAAATTAACCCCAGATGCCATTTGAAATCTTTCAAGGGTCACCCTTTTTTTTTTCAAAGATTTATGTTAGATAAAAGTTAGATAAAAGTTATTGGCTTAAACATATTGATACAAAACAGTCTATCGTAATCAAGATTGGATTTAAAGCTTTTAAAAATTAATATACAACAAGTAAGGATATTGTAGTGCAAAGTCTTTTTAAACGGTCTGCTAATCATTGTAAACAAATTCTATATCCGATTCGACGTGCATTGGCAGACTAACGGGGGACAACAAAAAATTCGGTATTTTTATGAGATGCTCGTTAGACGGTCACAGTTATATGGGTAAAAAGCGATGGTGTTATTTGTTCGCTCCCATTCACTTTTTGTGTTCCTTATGGGTCCTATAACAACCGTGTAATTTTTCAGATCTATCGGTGGAACTATATTTCTGTGCCCGATTTTTATAGTTCCCATACGATATTATATGGGAAAATAGACTTTTTCAAAACTTAATCTCTACAGATGTCCAGTTGGCTCCTAAAAATATATCAATACATAATATTTGTAGGGAATTTTCCTGGAAAAAACTCTTCTGAAGACCGTAAGGCGCTACGATACTGTAGAAAAAGTTATTCACCTCAAACTGATTGAATGTCTGACGAACGGCTCACCATTGAATTTTTCCAGCAACACTGCTACAGCATGCTTCTATTGCACACTTGCTTATTTTTTTTTTGTTTCCCCTGTAGGGCCGAAACACAACTGCGTCCATTAGTAAGGACTATTGTTGTATGACCCATGTTTGATTTGGTATTAGTCGATTATCCTATCACAACTAAGGTGTGATGGACACTGGTTGACATAATACCCGATCCCAGTTAGGGTCGACTCGTTTTATGAAGTCTAATACCTTACCAGGATCACAACGCCAAATTTCATGGGGCTCTAGTAGCCCTTTTCCAAATATTGACATCCTTTGATTGAACAAGGCTCCACAGATGCAGAGTATATGTTCAGCAGTTTCGGTTTCAAATTGGCAAAAACGACATTCTGTAGATCGAGTTTTTCCAATTTTGTTTAGGTGATACCTACTCGGGCAGTGACCGGTCAACAGACCCGTTAGTACCCGAAGATCTTTTTTATTCAGATTTAGTAAAGTCCGAGCTTTCACAGCACTCGGTGTGATAAATCTTCTAGCTTGTCTGGATGTATCCGTGGCGTTCCAGCTTGATTCTACCGTGGACATTTCCCAAGTTCTAAATTCAGTCCTCAGAGCGCATTCTGGGACTCCGCAGAATGGTTCCGGACCAATAAAATTTGATGCTGAGCCTTCTCTTGCTAGGCTGTCGGCTTTTTCATTTCCTTCAATGCCGCAATGGCCAGGCACCCAGTAAAGAGTAACTTCGTTCCTACTGGCCAATTGTCTTAAAGAAAGAAGGCATTCCCACACTAGCCTCGATTTACATGTGAAAGCTTTAAGTGCATTTAAAGCTGCTTGGCTATCAGAAAATATGCAGATTTTCGCAAATCTGTAATTTCTTTTTAAACAGATATCCACACATTCAATAATAGCATGAATTTCTGCTTGAAATACCGTTGGACTGTGGCCCATTGGTATAGCTCTACTGATTCCAGGGCCAAACACCCCGGCTCCAGTATTTTCACCCATTTTTGATCCATCGGTGTAAAACACAACAGAACCTGGACGCAGTCTCGGCCCTCCTGACTCCCATTCATAGCGGCTTGATTTAACTACTTTGAAGGGGATGTCATAGTTTGTCTTCGTTGTCATCCAATCTTCTAATGTTTTAACATCAGAATTCAGTCTGAATTCCTTAAGGATTCGTAAGTGTCCCACAAGGTCACCATCTGAGATCTCATTATAACGTTTAAATGTCAGAGCACTTTTTGCAGCCTGCTGCTTTACATATTTGTGCAAAGGTAGCATACAAAGGAGAGCTTCCAAAGCAACTAATGGTGTGCTTTTCATTGCCCCAGTTATTGATATACAGGCAAGCCTCTGCAGTTTACCAAGCTTCGCTTGAGCGGTTACCTCATTAGTTTTAGGCCACCATACAAGTGAAGCGTATGTAACCTTCGTACGAACAATTGCCGAATAAATCCAATGGACTGTTTTTGGTCGTAGTCCCCATGTTTTTCCCACGGCTCTGCTACAAACCCAAAGGGCATTTGTACCCTTAGAGATAGTCTTGTCTAGATGAGAGTTCCAATTCAGTTTTTTGCTTAAGTATGAGAAATAATTTCGCGTGGAATTAAGCTTCAAAGCAGTGTTGCCACATTTCCATCTGTACCGAAAGGACAAAAATCTTTCTCATCTGTACTTTTTCTTCTGAAAATCTGTACCAAAATCTGTATCTGTAAAATTTGTGGTGCACAGAAGGTCCACTTTTGTTAACCTTGAAAAAGTTGCAGAAGTTGCAGATTATTCGTTTGGTTGATGATGTTAATGAATACTTGCAAAGATGAGCTTTACAGAAATGTTTGGTTTTGTATTGTTTTCCAAGTGATGCACCTCAAGTGACTTCAAGTGCACCGAGAAGAAAATATCAGTTTAAATAATGGACCCTTTAAAAAATCTGTACCAATCTGTACCTTTTGACAAAAATCTGTAGTCTGTACCATACAGAATCTGTACCAAAAAAAAAACGAATATATCTGTACCTTTCTAGATAAATCAGTACCTGTGGCAACACTGGTCCCACGTCAAAAAATCGGATTCCAAAAGATTCGGTCCGATATCACTTTTTTATGATTGAAATAATTGAAATTTAAAGGTAAAAATCCAGAGATGCTATTGCTTTTGCTAGAGCAATGAATATTTTTCAGTTTTTTCTCAAATCGATATTTCGAAATAACCTTTGAGTCAGAATGGTCTATATACTTGTGAAAAAATCATGTGTCCTCTAGACGAAAACCTACCCAAAGTATAGAAATTCTTTCGGATACAGAGAATCCTTATGGAATTTATCCTAGCTGAGTCTAAGCAAAGCATCAAATGACAAAAATCCAGCGCCTATTGAATGAAAGTTTAACTAATCAATATTCGTTTTAAACCATGTTAGAACTGACACTCAGCTGAAACCTGATTATATTTGGAAACAGTTTCGAAAAGTTCAGCGCTTCGACTACAAATAACACAAAGCTTCTTTACGGCTCAAAACTCATCAGCCATTGTGGAGGGAAGAGGCACTGTATTTGCTTATCGGACAACGTCAACTGATAGAGCATCACTCCAACACGTTGAGCCCTTTCCCTGTGCAGATCCGCTTATAGTATCGTATCGTAACAGCAGCCGCAAAGTCTCACTTGTGAAACCACAAAATGTTCATATCCTTTCACAAGACCGTACCTACAGCATGCAAAGCCCGATCCCGCAAGCCACAGAGCATATTTCACTCTCATGCGAGTTTATGTTTCGAACAAAAAAAGAAAAAAAAACTCGAAACCGTGCACGGAAAAACTCGTAAAATTTTCGTCACGTAACAAATTGACCTTCATGGTACCGCTGCCGGTGCTGCTTGTTATGGTGTTTCGAGAATTTTTCCACTCGGACGGTCTCTCGTAGGCTGCAAGGATTGCAAAATTATGAACACACACACTGTGCTGGACCTTCTACCCCCAGGTCCTACCGTCATTAGGCGCAAAGCCACAACCATTGGATAGAGGCCCCGATGCTGTCGACGAAGCTCCAGTTGGTGTGGTTTCAAAAAAAAAACCCGAACATGGAACTCAACAGTAATGTTTGATTGTGAAACACGTAATGTTTCTCCAGTTAGATTATATTATTTAATCTTTATGAACTTTTGTCTTCGCTTTGGAAGCGATTTTGGACAACCTATAAATGAGATCCAACCCACAAGCTTTCAAGTCAATTCAACTGCTGCTACTGATGAAGCTCATGATGATGATGATGATTATTATGATGATGATGATGGGCTACCCTACAGGAAAAAAAAACGAAAGAGAAAAGGATTTAGTCCAGACTGTCGCTCTTTGATCCTGAACCGCGTAACTTTTTTTACGACCCGGCACCGGTCATATGTTTTCGTTTAACCCATTAAACCGAGACGATCTGTCCCCTGCCTGCTCCGAACACCGAAGCAAAAAAGAGCACATTTTATTTTTATTGCGATAGTTTCGAATTACAGTTCGATTCCCCACATCGTTTCCCCCGGGGGGTATCTTTCTTTTTCACCCCGGTCTGGCCTGCCATGTTATCGTTTAACAATAATGTGCAGCACGTTGGCGGAATCACTTGCGATCCCTGCTTCGGAGAACACATCCGGGCAGGGCAAACACTCGCTGGCCAGTCAGTGTCTACAACCGAACCGAACCGTGGCCGCTATAGTTTCAATTTTATTGCCAATATTGAACTAAAGTGACTTTCAAAACACTCTCTTTATGTCATCAATGGTCGGGAAAAAGTGCCATAAAAATACTCGGGAATCGGTCGGTCGTTAAAGTCAACGGCTCGGCAGCAGTTCTTCACTTCACTTCAAGTTCCCGTTTCACCACTAAGCAAGTGCACAAATACACATATGTGTTCAATCCTCGTCAAGCGCATCCCCGTGCAGCCAGTCAGTCAGCCCGGGTTGGGAAAATGGTAATGGCCATGACGTGACGGGACTCGAGTTTTGCCAGCTGTTTATCACTGTCTCTTCGGTCCTGGAACTTGCCTGAACTGCTGGCAACGATGGCTGTCGATGGTGCTGCAGCAGTGTGAACACCATTCAGAGCCATAATTCTGGATGGCACACATTCAACTCTCGAGATGGGGACGGTTACCACATGTGTTCCGGTCGAGATATGACGGATGCAGTGGCTCCGGATGAGAATGAGGATGAAATTATGCTTACGTACTCAGTACCTCTTTAATTTCACGAGAAAACTTTCCTCCGTAACACAATGAGATGTGATTTGGCTGATTATACTGTTGTTGTAGGAAGCACAAAGTGGAGGCAAAAACACTAGCATTTATATTTATAGTTTCGATGGTAAGGGGAAACCGTTGTTTTCTTTCGCCAATAAGGGACGTTGTTATATTCTCTAAGGCAAAAACTGCCGAATAAGCTGATCAATGGATTAATAAATGTGGGCATAAGCCTTATCCAGCCGAAAAACATTGATTCGAGAAAAAGTTTCTTCCAAGTTAAAAGACACATTGCAATATATCGTGAATTGCAGATAAGAAGTAATTTGTTGTTCAATTTTGTCTACATAGTGAAAGTTTCAGTGGATTTTTATTTTCTGAACATATATTTTCCTAACTTCTGAGAAAAGTTGAGCTCAACTTTGACTTTGCGATGCACGTGCTTCGAGTTTTGATTTTTATCGGCGTTGATATTTATACGCCTGAAAATAGCGTGGAAATATTTATCCTAATACTGTAAACAGTTATACAATTACTTTCAAACAAGATATGTAACGATTTTTTATCAAATAATTGTAATAATTTTGTTTGACATAATTTTGAGGTCTGCAACACGGCGTCTCCATTGATTTTGTCGAAAAGGGGACGCATGGTGACCTTTAATTATGTAGAATTTGGGATTTCAGATAGGAAGTAATTTTTTGTTCAGTTTTGTTTACATGGTGGAAGTTTTAGTGGATTTTTATTTTCAGAGAAAAATTGAACTCAACTTTGACTTTGCGATGTACGAGTTTTGAGTTTATAAGATTTTCATCGGCGTTTCTATGTATATACAACCTGAAAATATTTATCCTAATACTGTCAAAAGTTATACAATTATCTTCAAAAAAGATAAATAACAAGTTTTCATCAAAAAATGGTAATAATTCTGTTTGATATAATTTTGATTTTAGACATTAAGGTCTGCAACAGGCGTCTCCATTGATTTTGTCAAAAAGAGGTCGCATGGTGATCATTAAATTTAGCGTCTAAGTCGATTCAGTAAAAATGGGCTAAAGACGCAGAATTCCTTAGATAAATCCGTAGATTTAAAATGTATTCATATATTGAAAAAAAAAATTATATCTTATGATCAAAGTACTAATCTTTGCATAGATGTTCGGATGGACTAAAGATGCAATTTTGTGCTATTAGTATTTATTTTAATTGATGATAGCAAACATTTGTAGAGCGAGAATGGTTTGTTTGATAAGTGAACGTGTTCAGAAAAGGTGTAGACAATTATTTTGTCTTTCAGAATTTTGACTTTCCGGCACACCTCTAAAACTTTTTTCACAGGAAAAGGAATTTATTTGTGAAAGATCACTATTTTGAAAACCTTTTTTCTATGATTAATATAAAAGGTTAGCTAAACATTGATGATTGTAAAGTTGGAAAAATAAGGAAAAAATTTAAATCTTCTAAAATACTACAAGATATACAGCCCTAGGGTTGTATGAAATGGTGACGTGAGACTAAACATTGTAATTAGAAGGATTTTTAGTTACAAAGGTTACAGAATCTGCAGACAGCAACAATTCGCTTGTTCTGTGGTTCAACTATTTTTTTATACGCAGCCTCCCCATAAATTTTCTTTTTAAAAATATATTGAACAACAATCTAAAGAACTTCGACCACACTTAACGATATTATGTAGTGTTTTTTTGTGCGAGCAACATTTATTTACGAGGCACAAGCGTGTCGTTGTTATTATAGAAGCACCAAGAATTTCTCGCAATGCGTCTGAATCAGAATTAACTCTATTATGGAAATAATTTCGAAGCCGTTACATAGGTTCACTCATAGGGACACATAAGATGTTGAACAAAATAATTACCAAGTTCCAGCGGAAAATCATAACAATCAATAATTATAAGAAAGTTAAAGTTTGAAATGATTAATTTCTGTTTTTTGTTTGACAAATTTTTTTCATTTGCCAATAATTACATTCACTGTATTACAAAGACAGCTAATAAACGTAAGAATATTATTTGTTAAGTTGAAAACAAAAATATATCATCTAACAATATTGAAATGTGAACAAAGATTCTGAATAAATCCTAGTGAATCGACAAAATATTCAGAAGCATTCGCTGGCTCTTAAGCTTCTATAATTTCGTATTTTCCGAAATCTACTCTTTCGATCACGATCATTTAGTGAAAATCGAAGATAAAATGCAAAAAAAATATATGACCGTTACAAAAATGCTCAATTCTTGTTGAATAGTTTTTTTTTTGTCTAAGGTAACACTTCATAAGATAAACTTTTAATCACTATCAATGCAGCAGCATTGCAGCTTTCCCTTGATTTCACGGAAATAGAAGTCGTATACCACTGCAATGATAGACGACGAGAGACCAGCGGTGCTCTGCTCCACATAATATGTATATTATACTGTACGGTATTGTTGCTTTTACCAGCATGTTTTCTTCCAAGACATCAGTTTTTATTATGCTTCGACAGCAGGTTTAGAAATTGTTCAAGTAAAAGGCTTTCTTAAAAACTTTTTGAAAGATCTTTACCTTCGAGACTTCAAATTAGTCTAAGTTCATGGAAGCAAACCTAAATTGATCTGTTGGGACGGGGAAACTCTGTCCATTTTGTTTTTTTTTTAAATTAAAACAGAAAATATCACAGGAAATGGTTTGTGTCCATTCAAATCGTCTGTGCTAGGAATGCTCGCGTGTGATTGGTCCATTGCACGCGTAAATTTTCTTGTAACTTTTTATCAAATTTCACCGTTGAGCAGTGAAATAATAATAATAATTAGCGTATTATAAAATTATACACGTTTTATATATCCAACAATATATTGGTTATTGTTATCCATCGTGTGGTTATGCTGTTATTATCGTTTGAAGTCTGATGTAACATTTGCCAGTTTCGTTTCTTATTTTACAGAATGCAAACAAAGACGTAGTCCCACGTCAAAAACTTTTAAAATGCAACGGTTTGTTTGATTGGTATGATGTTTTCGGCAATGTTGTAGACAGCAGTTTTTTCTTTCCAGAAAATAGTTGAAGAGGTTGTTTATGCCAATATTGTCAACGAATTTCTTGCAATGGGTTTGGGAATACGATCCATATGTTCTTATGTAAACCCAGTTGAAATTAGCTTCTCAGCGCTGCATAATTTTCTATCACTCGTGCGTATTATTTCACTCTGTTGTTTATCTGCTAGATATAATGGACAGTTTATTAGTAGAAGTGAAATAGTAGGTTGGTTGAATGTTGCTATATCGGACAATTTCGATGATTTTCATGTTTGAAAATCACTATTTTTAGTAAAGTTGCTCCGAAGAGTAATTTGGTTTTTAATTTTTCTCATTCAATCATCATGTTCTGTACAATAATTGGCTGAATATTCAACGAAACATGATGATAAGATAAGAAAAAATGAAAATCAAATTATACTTGACTTAAAGTGAATTACCCTTGACAAGCCCAAGTTTAAAGAATCATTCCGTAAACTGAAGACTCGGTACTTCCCACAAAAAAACTTTATCCCAGCCCTATTATTCGGTGCAACGCTATTTTTTAGCTCAACTTCTCCCTTAGTTTTGATCCTATTTGATTCAGCAAGCTCAATTCTGAAGGAAAATTTATGTATCTTTGGGTAGTTTTTAAGCCTTGCCACAAATACAACCAATTACTCAGTCGAGGTAAAACATATTGCTATAAAACATGTATTTCCGAACTCATTTCTTCCGTACAATCTTGTGAAACAGTTTGGAAAGATCGAATAACTAACAGCCTATGAGAAATTTATTGTACTTTTCAGATTTTTGGGTCACGTTTTGCACAGTGTGGTTCATAGGGAGATATTTTGAAAAATAAGTAGATTTTCCAGTCTCATATCGTCCTGCATGCCTAATTCGTTTCACTTCGTGGTCCTAATACGCAGAAAAATTGAAAATCCGCTCTCACAGAGGTATCTAGAAAGAAACCTTATGTACTTGCCAAATTTAAGAGTTTCAAGGCCCCTTTGGATGACCCTCGCGGACCCCCGGTTGGAAACCACTGATGTAAAATGTTGTTGTAAAATATTCAGTTTTGTATATTAAAACAAAATGATTACAGGGAAGTTTACACGAAGTTTCAAGCACTTCTAGATGTATAGAAAAAAAAAAAATTAAGGATGAGATAAAATTGAACCGACTGTTATATTTTCAATGACGTTAAAATTAAACACCGTGCGATCTCATATTTTTCCCTGAAAAACTTTTAGTTTTCGGGGAAAAATCTTGAATTGTTCAAACGACTTAAAAGCAACATTTTTTTCAAAATAAAATGAATTGAGTTATATGAATTAAATTAATAAATAATAATAAACGAGTTTCCTAAGAACCAAACAAAAAAATACGAGTCTAAAGTGTTTCGAACAAAAACAAGTAGGAGAACAATTCCGATTCCCATCTTAGCACCTATATTCATCTAATCGCTCTCATTTGTCGCATTTACCGTCAAACTTTGCTACTTTTCTGCAAAGTAAAACGTCCGACCACTCGACTGAATCGAGAAAAAGTAAAATTTTACAGCAAATTGGATAAATAGGAGCGATGGGGTTCGGTAGGCCAAATCCAGCGTCTGCAGTGCGAGGAGAATTGTTCTGATGCTGGAGCACCCGTCTATCTATTGTGGGATGTTAGCAAATAATGACGAGATAACAACTTGTGGTCATCCTTAAAAGGGCGGTTGGTTTTGGTTTACACAAACCTGGGAACATGCAAGTATGACGGTGCTTACCACACAGTCGATAGATCTAGAATAGGTAAAAGGTAAAATCACAATCACCAGTGCGCAGCCCGCGGTTTCTTCTGTTTGTCCGTCCGCTTTGGAAGACTGCGAGCTATTTGAAATCACCACCTGCTGTGCTACGACTTGCGACAGCTCTGCTTGCTACCTATTGATCCAGTTCTCGCAACAGTGATCGGATGGACAAAAAAGTTCAAATTTCTGCATGTTAGCTTCTGGTCGTGACTACTGAGAGTTACACTTCCGGTGCACTTAAAATTTTCCTAGAATGCAAGCTTAAATAAGCTATTACTCTGTAAGGTAAAATCGTAAATTGTACAAACAATTTTTCCGAAGACACCACTTTTTACCTTTCTAGACAACTGTGCGGTGAGCGTGTCGAGCGAGCGAGAAACCACCTAGAAAAAGAATCCACAGGTAAGAATATGAACTTTTTTAGTTAAATGATTTTGGGGCGCTTAAAAGTGCCCATGACTCTACACAAATTAGAAATAAACAAACGGCTGAGAGTGACCGCGCCAGATCCGGACAGAATCACTGTCCGGGCATGTTCAGTACTTCAGTGCAGTGCGGTCCGCCAGTTTCCTTTGTTGGTTCGTCTGCTGTTGTGGCGGCGAACAACAACTGCTCAGCCTTGCTACACCGAGATCAGCCGCTGCCTTGTTTGCTACAAGTCGAACCAGTTTCCAGTAAACCATTCTCTTACTGCAGTGATCGGTCAACCGTTTAGTGTCGGCTATGGACGCATAGCTAACTTTGCAATCGATTGCCGTACGAATAAAGGAAATCCGTCGGAAACTGACTGAGCTCAAAGTTTGGAAGTGAACGATTTCGTGACGCTCTCGACTTTGCAATTTGCAGCCATGTTGCTGCAAGACGTAATTCTACGTCAAAATATACACCGTAAGATGAAAAAAATAGAAAAAATTCAAGAAAATACTACAAGGTATACAGCCCTAGGGTTGTATGAAATGGTGACGTGGGACTAAACACTGTAATTAGGGGATTTTTTGTTACAAAATATACAGAGTCTGCAGACAGAATCAATGTGTTTATTTTCAGCCTCCCCTGGAAATCAATTTTTGGAATATATTCAACAACACTCGAAGAAATATCTTTTATATTTGGCGATATTATGCCTTTAGTATTTTTTTTTTTTGCAAAAAAATATGTATTTAACAAGGCACAAGCATATCGTGCTTGTTGAAGAAGCACCAAGAATTTCTCATAATGCGTCAAAGTCAGAATTATCTCTATATCCTCAAAAACCAAATCCAATAATGCTTACGTTATCATAATGAATGGTTTTGTCTTATTTAACTCTAACTAAATCAAATCTATAGTATGGATATGTACTTTGTACATACTATAGTATGGATAGTACTTTCAAAATAATATGGAAGCCCTTACAAAGGTTCATCAATTGGAAAACATAAGAAAATATTTTGAACAAAATTCCTAACAAGTTCCAGCAAAAAATCGTAGAAATCCACAATTACATTTTCATTTTTTGCTTGACAATTTTTCATTTGCCTGCAACTACATTCGCTGTATTACGAAGACAGGAAATATACGTTTATTATGGTAAAGCTTAGAATAATAATATATCATCTAACAATTTTGAAATATAAAAAGAGATTCTGTACGAATCTTACTAAATAAACTAAAAAATCACAAGCATTCGCAGGTTCTTACTCTTCTATAAATGTATATATTTAGGAATTTACTCTTTCGATACTATCCGGTCACGATTATTTAGTGAATATCGAAGATAAAATTTAAAAAATATCCGTTGCAAAAATTTACAATTCTTGTTTCGTAATTCATGGCAATCATATTTATGAAATAAACTTTCAATCACCATCAACAGCAGCATTGTAGTTTTTCCTCAATTGCATACGAATAGAAATGTACGAACAAAAGTGTACCACTGCAATACGAATAGTACTGCTGCAGTACGAATAGAAGAGTACCAATGTAATCTTAGACGACGAGAGACCTGCGGTTCTATACTCCACTGGTACTGTTGCTTTTACTGGCATGTTTTCTTTCAAGACATCGGTTTTTATTAGGTTCTACAGTACCTAACACGCAGGTTTAGAGATTGTTCAAGGATGGGTATTGTTTCGAACTTTTAGGAAAACTTTTACCTTCGAGACATCATATTAGTCTAAGCTCATGGAAGCAAAAATAAATTGACCTATTGGGACGGGGAGACTCTGTCAATTTTTATTTCGAAATTGATACAGAGAATATCACAGGGAACGGATGGTGTCCATTCACGTCGTCTGTGCTAGGAATGCTCGCATGTAATTGGTTCATTATTCGCGTAAATTTGTTATTGAAATTATTATCAATTTTACCGCTTAGCAATGAAATTAGAGTGATAATTAACACATTACAAAATTGTTATACATTTTATCTATCCAACAAGATATTGGTTATTGTTATCCATCATGTGGTTATGCTGTTATTAACGTTTGAAATCTGACGCAACATTTGCCAGTTTCATTTCCAATTTTACCCAGTATAGTAAACAAAGACGTGTCCCACGTCAAAAAATATTTTAGTGAATTCATTAGTAAATTCGATTTATATGTCAGCATAAAGTTCTCTGTACTAACGGGAAACCTACTCTGGAAGTAATTTCTGAGCCGAGTGTCTATTGATAATAATATATTTTTAAAGCCAAAACCGTTAACCCTGGAAAGATAGTCTGCGTTAATTTGACTCCTCGCTTTCGACAATATTGCCCATTTTTTGCTAACAGTGTGTTGGTTTTTTTCTCGTTTTTTCCTAATCAATAAAGAAATATTAAAACCTGAATTCTGGTGTTTGTTAATTACTGATGTGTTAACACCGAAATGATCATTCATTGAAAATTTATGAAGAAAAATTTGCGTTTTCAATAACTTAAAAGTCGGGAGTCAATTTGACGCATGATTATTTTTTTACGCATACAAAAATATGATTATCTTTACAGGGTTAAGTTGATTGGAATAGTGTCTATGGCAAAGTTGTAAATAATGTTATATTTAAAAAACAAAATATACACTGTAAAATAAAGTTAAAAATAAATGGGAATTTCGCGTCAAAAAGTTACGTAAGAAAGATGTAGATGGCCACCATAGTCCATTTTCAAAAAAAAAAAACAATAATTCCAAATCTTAGTCCTAATAGGGTTACTTCTGTTTTTTTTTTTTTTTTTTTGTGAACAAGTTATTGAGAGCAGTTTAATGGCTTACTATTTTTATCACACGATTCTACCGTGAATCAAAAGCTCCAAAATAAATGATTGCCAAATGGAGCAATTCAAGCAACGTGGGGCAGGCATTAAAACCGAAGCATTAAATGCCGAAAATTACATCTCTTTGTACGTGCCTGTACACAGCATTCTTCGGCACGTTACTCATGAGCGTTTAAATATTTTTCTATTTCCGAAAGCGCGTAAATTAACCGGCCCCATTGTTCGAGTGTCTGGATTCCATCACATTTCATCCTCGCCGTCACCTGATCGTCACCGGCTGAACCCGAGATCCAACAAGGTGATCCACAGCTCGGTTCGCCACGCAATCGCGCAAAACCGGGTGCGAAATTCCCTCCCGTCAGCCGCGTCTCCCGTGCCGTGAGCCAACCCGACTGAGGCTGCATTAAAATATCGTATTGCTTTGCCCACACGTTGTTCCAGCGTAGTTCTCCTGCGCACTCCGGGCCACCGCGTAACCCAAGCCAAGTTCACCGGTTTTCTTAAAAGCAAACAAGCGCCTGTTGCTCAAATTTCATTCATGCTATTGCACAGTTTTCGCGCGAGTCAGTCATCTGTTTCGAGACCAAGAAGAAGGTTTGCAACCATCAATGGAGCGGAATCTGTCTCTGGCGGAACGTATTTTCGTCGCTTTTGATCCTCCGCTGAGCGGCGCGTCGAGAGACAGCGCTCGCGTTTAGAAAATTTCCCGCCCACTTTGGCCGTAGCACTCGATCCGCCCTCTGTCCGACCCGGTTGTCGTTGTTGGCACGTACAAAATATAACGTATTTAACTGCAGGCCGTTTTTTATGACTCGAATGTGATTACCCCCGGTTCGAACTATTCATGTATGTACGAGCGACGTCGTCGCTAGGCGCTGCCTGTTGTGTGTACTTCAGAACCGGTTTAGATTAGAGGTTTCTTGAAGTTGGCATCCGTTTGATCCGTTTTATCTCTCTTGATTTTTTTAGCCTACGCTGCTTTTTAACTTTGTATGTAACGCCGACTGCAGCAAATATCACTTAGTCGGAACCAATGTCATCTTGGTAACTAATTTTTGCTGCGAAAGACAAGCAACAACATGCCTCAGTAGACGGTATCAACCATTTATCGACCAGCCCTAATACCCTATAAATAATCTTTATTCCCGCACAAAGCTCAGTTCTATTCCACCCCTCCCCCGGGGGTACGACGGCCATTGCACCCGAGATCTAATCGTTTTCCGCTTGTGCCTACGCTTCGAAAAAGCCCTACACTTCCGTTTCCGACTTCTGTCACCCTGCCTAGCTCGGATCGGTTTCAACCCCGTCCAACCGACCAAACAGTAATCAAATTTAAATATTTTTACGACCACTTTTCGCTGTCGTTTCGAAATCTTCTTCTCGCGACAAACGAAGAAAAAATCGTTTTCCATCTCTGCCGGTCTCCTTCCCCTTGTTATTTTTCTGTTGTTCGAGTCCTAGATCCGATTCTGCATCCAGATGCTGCCGAAAAAAAAACGAGGACATCCAAGAGCCAAGAATGGAGTCGCTATTGCCTGAAATTGGATTTCGGCTACAATCACATGTGTGTGTGTGTGTGTGTGTGTGTGTTTGAGTAAGTGTGAGGCTTTGCGTGTGTTCCTTCCTCTGACAGATGGCATGAAAAGCATGCTAATGTTAGGCAACGTCTCTTCCGACAGGGAGACCCAGTCCCGCTGTTTCGCTGGTTGGCAGTTTTATTTTTTATTTATTCCCTTCTTCATTGCTTTTATTGTTATTGGAAATCGCTTGGGAGTGCCCATGAATCGTTCCATCGGACCTCCTCGTAGCTAGAAAGCCCCACCCGAGAGGAACATGTGACAGCCGCCGCTAGTGGAGGCAGTAGCAATGATGCCGGGTTTTGCAAAGGAACTGTTTATGGTGCAGGCGTCGGAGATAAACAAATTGATTCGGGGGACTATTTGGGACTGAAATTGGATCAATTTGCAAGTGGGGTAATTTTGGGATAATCGGCCTGGGGGAGAAGGATGCAGTTTTTATGACGCAATGGGGACGCGAAGGTTTTGGATGGTCGTTTTTTTTTCAATGCGCGTCACCAGCGGTTGCTTTTCCAATTTTCTAAAGTCGTGACAGCTGTTGCTGGTTGATGGTTGTTCCATCAGTTAAATTAATGAGCTGACAAAGTCTGTAGGATCAACAGAATTTTCAACCATAAAAGTTGAATGATTACTTCTTAGTAGTAAACGTTTCTATTAACCGTTAATCGTTCCATTTTTCGATGTTCTGGCTCTCCGGTATTCTGGCATTGTCAATATCGAATAATTAATCGGCTCTTTTTAGCTCTTCGTTTTTCAACTGGTTGGCATTTTGGCTTTCAGATTCATCAACTTTACCATCTCTTTGGCATTCCAGCTACTCAGTTAATCGGTTTTTAGTTTCCTTAATCACGTTTTTCTTCGTCAAAATGCAAATTATTCAATTTGTCAACTTTTTCACGCTCCGCGAATTCAGCAGACTTGTTGACCTTAGTTTTTTTTAAATCTGTTAAACTTTACTAGATTGTTGAACTCTGAGGACTTAAACGTTCACTAATCGGTTATAAATTTTTCAATCAATTTTGGGCTCCTTGATTAGGAAAACAAAAACATCAATTTTTCAGTTTCTCGCATTCCAACTTTTCGGCTTCTTTTCAAAAATTTATTTCATCACTTTATGCTTCATTTTGAGCGCTCAGATGTTTTGGTTGGAAATTTTGTTGAAATCTCTATTCTGGTTCTCTTGACTTGCAATTCGTACAATTACTTCTTCCTGATTTAGTTAACGAAATGTTATGTCTGGCATATTTTGATATTAAAATCCTCGTTTTTTTTCCACTGGTCAACACAAGTTTCGCTGTTTCCAAAGCTACAATAACGTGATCGAAAAGATTTTAACACAAAAAACCTGATTCTAGAACCATAGTTCCATTCTATAGAAGTTGTAATTTTGTGATTAATCTGTCTAAAAATGAGAAACAAATTTTATTTTTCTTATTTTTACATACAAAAATCTACTTTGTTTGGTGAAATTGTAGCACATTCTGAAAGATACAATTTTGTCGGAGACACCATACTTCTGTCTGCCCTGGAGTTTTCTGTACTTTCGTGGAGTTTTCTTAGAATGCCCCTTAAAATCATTTTTTTTTTCAAAAGAAAAACTTTTTAGAGTAATTTTCTTCAATTTTTCAATGTTCTGCATTTTTTTTTACTATAACAAGCGGCCGAAAAAAGTTTATTTTCATTTCGTATATTTCGTTAGTAATTGAAGACTTTCATAAAAATATTGCACTACAGACAGACGAAATCGAAATAGTTCTTTCTGCTACCTGCTTTGCAGATTTTGTAAATATCTATTAGTAAATTAGACCATTACTTTGATGAAAATCTTCAATAACTGGAGAAGTTCAAGAGATGAAAATAAACTTTCGTCGCCCAAACTGTGCGTTTTGTTAAGTTTAAGGGATTATTGTTCAGACCAAAAGTTCCCTTACCTTTCGCTCGGCGGAGAACTTTTTCAAGCCAAAACATTCGACGAGCACGTACACATTTCATTCGATGAACAGATTAATGTAAAAATCCAGGTTGGATAGCCAATTTTGAAAACTGCAAATCAAGGTCACGCTGCGACTTGTAGCTCTAATAAGAACGTCTCTATCTCAACCTTCTCGGGGTACAAGTAACTTTAGTGAAGAACCCCGGAGGAAATCTTGGCCCTATGCTAACTGAAGAAGATTTCGGTAATTGTCTGTTCTCCCATATTGGGCGGCGTATAACTGCGTCTAATTCGGACTGAGCTATGGTATGCCGCATCTCGCCAATTATATCCGAGACGGCGGCCCTGTCGCGAGACTAAGCATTACGGAACCTACCAAGTCTGTCGAAAGTACCCTACTGAGCTAAAACTTTTGTACAGTTGTTTTTTTTTTTTTTTGGTAAAAAGGTCCTTCCATCCAGAAAAAATATATTGGGTAATTCGGACCCCCTAAGGAAAACTCTAGTTACTTTGTAGCCTTTGTTTTCTATCCTAAAAATGTTGAGTATCGAAGTATTATTGATCTATTTTCTATGTTTGTACTAGTGATGGGAAACTTATCGATACTTATCGATAATATCGATAAGTGCTTGACATCGATATTATCGTAAATTTTTTGACGTTAACGATAATTATCGATATTATAAGGGTGAGCACAAGTCAGTGCGGCTGGTTACTGGAGGAGACCCAAAAGAAGGAGACCTCACCTACCCTTTCCCAGGAGTTGCTTTTGCCGCTGGGTATTTGTTGCTATTCGACAAGATTTAGCATTGTTGGGGGTGGTGTAAAGGTTCCCCCCGGATGTCACTGAGTTTCTGAGAAATAATGGTAACTAAAAAGGTATTTATAGTTTTTAGTTTTCTATGAACAGATGAATTCGACAACTCAGTACTGGAGAACTTTAAAAAAAAATCCAAACTTTTCGCACCATCTCATAAAAAGCAATGACACGAAATTGTAATAAAATGCATTTTCTTTGGCTTGCCAACTATTATAATATGATGGACATGCATAGCGGCAGTCTATTGGTAATTCTCTGGTAATTGTTTAGTTTAACTTGGAACTGTTTAAGTATAAAGTATCTGTTACCCAACAAACAATTTTTAGTTCAACTAACAATCCAAATCAACGAAATTGTTGCGCCAAAAAAAGTATCCTGATTTATACAGGGGGTGGAAAAAATAATTGAGATAAAAAAAATTCTCTCGAATTTTAAATGGCCAGAACTTTACGAAAAATGAATCAATTTTGATAACCAGTTTCATTCCACTGGCAAACAGTATTATATTAGTATTACTTGGGAACTTGGTGTGACCATCCTACACCGAAAATGTTTCGGATTTCAAGAGTGTGTCTCAAAGTGTACATTTTTGCAACGCATAGAACGTTTTAGGCAACTAAATTGTCTATCTAAAATACTTCATTTAAAAAAATCTGAGATCACCGATATTTTCTAAAATCATTTTTTGTTTTTAAAATTATATTTTTTTCAGAGTAGGATCTTAAACTCATTTTTTTATATTTTTGAAGTAGGCTGACCAGATTTTCTCGGGATAAAAACGGGACAAACGGGTTCAAAAAAACGGTACACATGTTAACATTTATTCTTGAATTTTTTTCCAACCAAAGCATGCAAACAATTGGGACTGCTTCGATGAACTTACCCCATCCTGAAGAGTGCAATTTTCAGCAATGAGTTCCTGAAATTTGTCACATGATGATCGAAATTTTGACTAACAATTATCATGGTCTCAACTTTCAATCTGACCTTTTTAAATGTTAATCCAGATAAATTTTCAAACGCAAGTTTGCAAAGTTGCTTGGTTTAATAAGACCTACACACCCACAATGTTCGATTGAATTCTGCTAGAGTGCAGCAAGCTCAAAGGAAATTAGTACCCAACAGGGAAAAAACCGCCAAAATCAACACCCATACTTAATAAATTCATACCTCGATGATTCCTTGGCGAATTTTCAATCTTTGGCTACCAATGAACCTGAAATAAATTCTGATTTATTGACAACATATAAACCTATGTGAAACAGAATGTCAGAAAAAGTTCTACGCGTTGCAAAAATGTACACTTTGGCACACACTCCGGAAATCTGAAACATTTCCAGTGACCCTTGGTCACGTCCAGTTCTCAAGTTATACTAGGAATCTAGGACAGTTTTCCAGTAAAATGAAACCTGTTTTGTCTGAATTGATTCATTTTTCGTGAAGTTTTGGCCATTTAAAAATTGACAGAATTTTGCCTGCTTCAATTATTTCCCTTATTACACAACCTTCAAAATGAACTTCGGCTTGAAACTACTCCGTAGAAAGCACTCCCGGCGTAAAACTCAAAGACTTTCCAAAACAAACTGTTTAACTCGTCCGGTAGTTTGAATTATCATTCGCAGTATCGTAAGATTTGTCATTCCTGGCCTTAAATTGGCTGCGTTTGCGGCAATTTGACAGTTAGCCCATACATTTACTGTCAAATTGATGTCAACGCAACGCGAACGTATCCATTCTGTTTGGGCCATAACTGTCTCTGTTTTTAACAAATTTATATAGCAAAAGTGCATTTGTCGAATAACGTTTGCGGTAAAAACAATGGACAAAAAATGCCGATTTTTCATGGGTTTACCTTTAATCGCACTGACGAAACTACTCATGCATCATCAATCATAGTAACCCATGAGTTAGCAAAAAAAATTTGACAGCTTTATCAGTCAAACTCTAACTGTGATGGCGAAAAAAGTGAAGCTATTCTGTTCAGAAGTGTGCGCGTTCAAAGAACGGTACCCCGCCGAGTCAAAAACGAACATCGTGCGGCACTTTGTGGACGCCGGGTATGCCGGTTCTGGCATCTACAACATTTTGACACTATTGGACAATGATCAGAGCATCGAAAGAAAACCCGGTTCTGGTCGGCCAACGACCCTGAGTGACAAGAAGCTTGCTGATAACCAAAAGGATGCTGAAGAGGAAGACCGAGGGAAAAGTGGCTAAATCGCTGCGTGCACTTGGCCGAGAGGTTGGTGCATGCTCTAAAACAGTGAAAAAGTATCTGGAGAACATGGACATGCATACAAGAAGCTGCAGTCCCGACCACTGGTCTCGGAGCTGCAGGCAATGACGCAGCGACAGCGGTTGAATAAGATGGTCAAGTCGATTTTTCCGGCGAATCGCGACGTGGCAGTGGTGATGGACGACTAGACCTGTCTCACCCTGGATGGCAACGACTAGCAGGGTTCTTCGTATTTTACCTCCCCCACGAAGGAAGTGAGCACCGAGGTAAAGTTTATTTCACAGACCAAGTTCCCCAAGAAGGTGCGGCTGTGGCTGACAATCAGCGAGAAAGGGATGTCAAAGTTACTCTTTTTTCGCTCCGGGCTGGCCGTGAACGGGGAAATTTATAGTACGAAGTGCCTGACAGACGTTGCGTCGTTCATCAAGAAATACCATAAGCACGAAGACACGGTGTTCTGGCCAGATTTGACGTCGGCCAACTACTCGAAGCGATCGTAGGAGGAGATGGAGCGGCTGAATATCGATGTGGTACCGAAGTCGGTGAATCCGCCCAATGTCCCCCACCTGCTTCCCATCGAGAATTTCTGGGCAAACTTGAAGCGCAAGATCTATTCCAACAATTTTGTCGCGAAAACGGAGGAGGAATTAATAAAAAAAAAAACGAAGAAAGAGCTTAAAAACATGGCTACACGCATGTTTTCGTCCGCCATGGCAAATGTTACGGTTAACTGCCGGAAGGCCGCACGCAAGGACGTAATATTTTTTTGCGAGGAAGCTAACATAATAACCTTGCATGGGAAATTCATCCAACTCAATTATCTGTCATAGTTTCTTTTTCATCACCATCTGAAATAGTTTTTTTTTCATCATCTGAAAAAAATTTTTTTTACCGCAAACGTTAGCTGTCAAATTATCGATACTTATCGATAATATCGATAAAACCCCCGGAATTATCGATTGTTATCGATGTACGTTTTGGGCGATATTTCCCATCACTAGTTTGTACATGAAAAAATCTGGATATTGAATTTTTTAAAAACACAAAACGAAAATAAAAATGATGATTTTCAGTCATAGAAAATCGTTTGGGATGAAATGGACAGCTATTGGGGTAATATGGACAATGTTTGGGGTGATGTGGACAGAATAAAATCTTTGAGTTCTGTAGTATAAGTATAATACACCGTAGAAGGTGACATTAGTCATAAAAAATGATAATTGAAATTTTTACGCATTGCACAGTGAATTTACTTTTTCTGAACGATTGACAACTAGAAACTGAGTATGCGTTCGTGTGTGTGTGCGTGTGTGTGTGCGTTGGTGCGTATGTGTGCGTGTGATCTTTCATACTTTGGAGATAAATAACTGGGTCTTTATGTAACGTATCTTTCGATGCTTTGTGTACAGATAATCCATCCCGGATTGCTGTTCATCCTTTGTCTGACGCTGTCTGTCCATCTCTTTTTGTATGCCAGTGGCATCTGTAATCAGTCCGACGAAAGAATTCACATTAAACTTACCTGACCATATCACCCCAACAAAACTGTACATTTTACCCCAAACTTTTCCAAGATCGCAATTTTTCTCGCTTTTTTCGATCAAATTAATTGTAATCTTTCATTAACATGTAGCCGCTTATTAGACAAACACGGCTGCATAATTGAATAGACCGAAAACTTTGCAGAACTCCTTTAACAAACCTTAAATGCAATAGCGTAAAACTTACAGCTACATCAATTTTTGATATTTCCTTTGTTGACATTGACACTGCGGTGCAGGTATCACAGCAAACCATGAGATTTTTATGTTAGGTAGGGTTATGTAGTTTAAGGAAAGGGTGAAGTAGCACATGGAACCCAAAAAAGTCCAGTTTACAAGATAAAGCACCCGTCCATATCACTCCAGGGGTCTAAATTACCCCAAACTACTCGAAATAAAATAATATATATAATAAAGTTAAAAGATTCATTATAAATTGAATAGGCACAAAAGGCTACTTTATAAAGATCTGATTTTTTTTTCACAAAAACTACACATTATTGTCTATACATTACCCTTTATACCCTGTTCTATATTCAGTAAATCGAAGGTTGAATGGGCAATAGACTCTTTCTAACCATACAAGTATCCGGGAATGGATGGAATACAGTCAGTTATGCTCCAAAAGAGCAAGCAACTGTTTATTCCAATTATTATGGAGATGTGTAAGGTGAGCCTAATACTAATCTACATTTCATCTAGTTGGAGACATACAAGAGGTATTTTCATACCAAAAGCCGGAAAACGAGATAGGACAATCCCGAAAGCGTTTAGTTTAACTTCCGTCATTTTGAAAACAATGGAAAAAATTAATCGACTATCATATTAAAACAGCATATATGAAATCTAATCCATTAAGCAAATTCCAATTTGCTTACAAAAACAACGTATCAACCGCTGACACGATACATATGTTAGTGGGAAAAATCGAAAAATCCATCCATGCCAAGGAAATTTCCCTTGATATAAAGGGAGCATTTGATAATGCCTCTCACAACTCAATGAAAATAGCCATGGAAAGGCATGGCATAGACAGGAACACAATAAAGTGGATTCATGCCATGCTAATAAGTCGCGAAATAACGGCTAAACTCGGTGGGACGTCCCTAACAAGAAAAGCATTAATCGTAGACGATCTTCTTCGGAGCCTATCGGAAAACGGCTTCGAAGTAATAGGTTTTGCAGACGACGTAGTGATTTTAGTTAGGGGGAAGCACGACTGAGTTATTTTTAATAGAATTCAAACTGCACTTAATCTCACAGCTCAATGGTGTAGGCGAGAGGGGTTGAGTCCATCCAAAACAATTATTATTCCTTTTACTCGAAAAAGGAAATACATTATTCCTAAATTGCGATTGATATAAAGCTTTCCACTGAAGTCAAATATTTGAGAATCATACTTGACCAGAAATTAAGCTGGAACACTCAAAAAGAACAAACAATGACCAAGGCCACAAACGCCCTACGGGTATGCAGCAGAGCCATTGGAAAAAGCTGGGGTCTCAAACCCAGCATGATACATTGGATATATAAAACAATAATCATACCCAGAATAACCTACGTTAGTTTGGTGGCCCAAAACCACTGAAACATCCACTCAAGCTAAGCTAGGTAAAATCCAAAGATTGGCCTGTGCATCGATTCGTGGAGCTATGAGAAGCACTCCATCAAAAGCCCTAGATGCAATACTTCACCTTCTTCCACTTCATCAGGTGGTTCAACTAGAAGCGGAAACAAGTGCTCTAAGGCTAAATCGACAGTGCAACCTAAAAGAAGGACAGCTAACAGGACACCTGAGAATACTGAAAGATTTCCAAATAAATAATCTAATAAAAAGTAAGGAGGATTGGCTGGAGAGGAAACCAAATTTCGAAATTCCTTACAGAACATTGGAGATAGAACAAGAAAGTTGGCAACAAGGTGGACCCAAAATTCGGGACGGTTCACTTTGCTTCTACACAGACGGTTCTAAAGTAAATGCTTCCGCGGGTGCGGGATTCACAGGACCAGAAATTAATAATTTTTTCCCATGGGACACTGGCCAACAGTATTCCAGGCGGAAATATACGCGATAATAGTATGCACGAATGCGTGTCTGAAAAGAAATTATCGACACGCAAATATTTGCATTTTCTGTGATAGTCAGGCAGCACCTAAAGCCCTGAATTCTCCTTTCTGTCACTTTAAACTAGTGTGGGAATGCATCCTGTCGCTCCGAAAGTTGGCTATGAAAAACCAGGTTAACTTATACTGGGTTCCTGGTCAAGGAATCGTGGAATCGAAGTAAACGAGAAGGCCGACTTACTAGCCAGACCAGGGTAATCTACTAACTTTGTTGGCCCAGGACCTTTCTGTGAAGTCTCCCCGAGCGCTCTGAAAGCTGAACTCGGTGAATGGGAGGAAGCGACCATCAAAGCAAAGCGGATTACGACAATCGAAAAGATTCATAGAGCCAAATCGCGAGAAGAGCTGCTCAGGTTAAATAAGAAAGACTTGAGGACATCCACAGGTCTTATTACAGGGCACTGTCCGAGTAAGTATCATCTCAAGAAGATAGGCAAACTTGATGATGATAAATGTCGCCTGTGTGGCATCGAAAGCGAAACTTCAGAACATCTACTCTGCGAATGCCGAGTATTAATACAACGCAGACTACCGAAGTTTCCTGGTGAGGTAATGAACTTCTTACGAAGTGCGTTGCCCAACTGGGATAAATGTGCAATGAAGCAAGAACATCAACTCGTTAAATAGTGATGTACCTGCTCGTACGCACTTAGAGTAAGGTAAAGCATACCACAATAGATCAAACAATGGTCGCAGTGGTTCAGTCTTCTACAAGGTAAAAAAAATCTATACATTGATGCTTATAGAACATGGTCAAACCAACCGTTTAAACGCTAAATTTTTTTTATCAAAAATAATAACTTGATTGATGTCCCGGGATTTGGTGCACTCCAAAAGCTCATATCGGATAAAAAAAAATTTTACCGCACTGCATCATATTTCGAACACTTAAGCTAAGACGTAACTTCTTTCACTAAAAAAAAATCAACGAAAAATCAATTTCCTCGTCGATCTTAAAAGTTTAGCATGTTGGTTATTTTATTGCTGTTGCAATTAATTGCTATTTATATAGATTCGATCATGTTTTGTTTATGAAATTAACGAGAATTCAGAACTCAGCTTTGATTCAAATTCCGAACACTCAAACGTAACCACTAAGAGATAGATAGACAAACCGTCTCAACCCTGACAGTCACTTATTTCAACGCCTTCTTCGAAGTGGTCCTACAGTAAAGAGCAATACATCATTGGGTGAAGGACATTTCGAGAAACGAAATCATACTTTCGATTACTCCGGCTATGAAATGTGATTTTTGTTCAGAAGTGATCGAAGTTTGAGACTGTTCGAAGTTTGAATCAAAACCATTCCTGTGAATTTTGGTGTCCCTAGCCACTGACTTTTTTTTCAGAGACTTGCCCGGCGAGTAATTACTATGCGATACTCTCACGTAAGTTGACGCGTCTTGGTAATGGCTAGGAACACCAAAATTCATAGGAATGGTTGAATAACTATAATCTTTCATTTTTTTCGGTTTGAGCTTGTGGAGTGCTTTTTTTTTATTTTTCCGACCTGTGTTATAGATAAACGATATTTTTAGCATTTGAACAGGTTGTTTCATGGGTAAAGTGTCTTCGGCAAATAACAATTTTATCCTTCAAAAAAAAATGCAAATCGTAAATAAAAATTTGGAAAAAAAATTGTTCTTCTTTTAAAAATTCACATCTTTTTGAGTTTTTATTCTACCATATTCCAAAAAGTATCAATACTTTAGTATTGATAGATTCTTTTTAGATACTTTTAGCTTTTTCTTATAAATGGATTTTTTTTTCTATTAATAATTAATATCGATTTGTGCTGCAAAGGTTTTAGTTTCAAAATAGTTTTTGCTTGCATGAATAGGAGAGAGAGAGCTTTTAAATGAATATTCTTATTTCTCTCTGAGCGTGTTTGTTGTTGAATATGAGCATTAGGGTGGGACAAAAAATAAATTCTAGCTCCCGTGCACTTTCCGTGATCCTTATGGGTCCTATAACCAGGGGCGGATTAACGCGTAGGCGAAGCAGGCGGTCGCCTGCTCGTCAATCATCGAGGGGCGGCAAACAGACGGCTAATGCGTGTGCTTATTTTTTAAGCGACGAGGAAATTTTTTCTCTCTCTAGCAGGATTTCTATTCACGTGCGACGCGACCATCCACATTTTCATGTACTAACGTTGTACTAACACTCCACATGCCACAGTCTTCTTGCAAAATTTCAGCTCAGTCGGACTTCGAAAAGTGGTGCCTCGAAGCGGTCAAAATTTCACTTTTTCGGCCGATAAAAAATGCACAGGTAGTTCGTAAAATGTTCCATATTGAAAAAAATGGTCTTATAAATGCATGAAACGTCGAGATCTGTCATAATCTCTTAAACTAATTATCTTAAACTATGTTTGTAAAAATCAATTTTTGTAAAAATCAATCCGTTCCATGCAGCAACCAATCTTGTTGTTAGCGATGGTGCCAAGTCATGTTTTGATGCAGTAGACTTTTTCAGTGTCGTGCAAGAAATTTTCAACTTCTTTTCCGCTTCAACTCATCGTTCAAAAAACACATTACTTCTCTTACGGTAAAGCCTCTGAGTGGAACGCGTTGGGAAAATCGAATTGATGCTGTCATTCCCTTGAAGTTTAATATAGGAGAAATTTATTATGCCCTATATGAAGCAATCGAGGATCTGAAGCAAGATGCGTTTGCAAGAAATACTGCAAAAAGCCTAGCAAAAAAAATTTAAAAAATCAAATTCTTATGCAGTTTAGTAGCTTGGCATTCAGTTTTGTTCAAAATCAATTTAGTGAGTAAGTACCTTCAAAAAATAAATAGCAGTCTCAAAAACACTATAGACTTGATAGGCAGCGTTTAAACTTTTTGAAAAATATGAGAAATGAAGGTTTGAATAGCGTCATTACTGATGCTTTAGAAGTAAATCCGGAGTTTCAAACAGAAACACGAATTCGGCCGAGAATGATAAAGAAACAGTTTGCATACGAACAGTCAAATGAACCAATTACATCGAAAAAACTCTCTTTCAAAGTGAATTTCTTCTACTCTGTATTGGATGTAGCTATTGCATCGTTCGATGATCGATTCCAGTTAATGAAAAATCACAGTGACAATTTCAGCTTCTTGTATGATATTCACAGTTTAATGGGTTGTAGTACAGATCAGTTAGAGAAAAGTTGTCTACATTTACAGAAAATCCTCACACACAAGAAAGAGTGTGACATCGATGGACATGAAATGCACCAAGAACTTGTTAGTTTATCACCTTATTGCCATCTGAGACGACTCCAATGAATGCGTTAAACTACATCACAAAAAATTAACTGATTGATACTTTTTCAAATGTTTTTGTATCTTTGAGAATTTTACTCACTTTACCCATTAGTGTAACAAGTGGTGTTCTTTGAGCTCCTGAAAAAGACATACAATGAAAGCGCAGGAGACACATCCGCAGTTCGATCAGCACTACAGCGCGAGAAGTGTTGGGTACAACTGCGGCAGCTGCGTCCAATGAGTGGTTTGACGCTGAGTGCCAGCGAGTGACGGAGGAGAAGAACCGCGCCAGGGGTCACATGTTGGCCACGGCTGTGACTCGTCAGAGCGTGGGTAGATATCGAGATGCTAGAGCCGCTGAAAAGAGACTCCATCGCCGGAAGAAGCGACAGCATTGGGAGCGTCTTCTTGCGGAGGCGGAAGGTTGCTTCTCCAGGCACGATGCGTAGAACTTCTACAAGAAGGTCAATGGAATTAGGAATCGAAACGTGTCAGCTCCTGTCATGTGCAACGATAGGGAGGGGAACCTGATAACCGATAAAACAGAGGTGGACAAGCGTTGGAAGGAACACTTCAGTGTGCTGTTGAACGGTGAGGGAAACAGTGGAGTCGAAAGGAGCAGGATGACTATTGAGAATGATGGTCAAGCTGTGGATCCACCATCCACGGACGAGGTGAAGAGAGCAGTGAAAGAGCTGAGAAACTGCAAGGCAGCCAGGAAGGACGGCATTCCCGCCGAACTCTTCGGGAGCGAACAGCTGTACGTGCTATCCATCGGATCATGCTGAGAGTGTGGTCTGATGAAGAATTGCCCTCGGACTGGTTGGAGGGTCTCATATGCCCGATCTACAAAAAAGGTCATCGCCTGGACTGTAGCAATTATCGGGGCATCACTCTTCTCAATACCGTGTACAAAATTCTCTCCCGAATCCTGTTCCACAGACTGAGGCCGTTGCAGGAGACCTTTGTTGGCGAGTACCAATGCGGTTTTCGAGGGGGACGCTCCACGACGGACCAAATGTTTACCTTGAGACAAATCCTCGAAATTTCGAGAATTCAACTTGCAGACGCACCATCTGTCCATAGACTTCAGGGCAGCGTACGGTTCAGTTAAGAGGAATGAATTATGGCGGATCATGCTCGAACATGGCTTCCCAACAAAGCTGATGCCACCCTTGAAGGTTCTACATCAAGCGTCAGGATAACCGGTGAGATATCGGACCCTTTCGTGACGTTAGATGGTTTGAAGCAGGGTGATGGGCTGTCGAACTTATTGTTCAACATCGCATTTAAAGGTGCTATACGGAGGGCTGGTGTGCAGAGAAGCGGCACCATCATTACGAAATCGCACATGCTTCTAGGTTTTGCGGATGATATCGACATTATTGGTATTAATCGTAGAGCAGTGGAATAGGCCTTCGGACCTCTCAGGCAAGAAGCTGCGAGATTGGGGCTTGTCATAAACTCTGCCTAAACGAAATACATGGTGGCTGGCAGAGTGCGTGGTAGTCCGTTGGAGGTTGGTGCTGCGGTGGTGCTAGATGGGGAAACATTTGAAGTAGTCGACGAATTTATTTACCTGGGAACATTAGTGACATGTGACAACAAGGTTAGCCGTGAGATAAGGAGGCGGATAGCAGCCGCAAACAGGGCCTTTTACGGACTACGTAACCAGCTAAGGTCCCGCAGTCTGCAAATCCTTTCAAACTTGCACTCTATAAAACACTGATTCTTCCGGTGGCTCTCTACGGCCATGAATCATGGACGCTGAAAGAGGCCGATCGGTGAGCTCTTGGTGTTTTTGAGCGTAGAATTTTGCGTTCAATCTTTGGCGGCAAACTAGAAAATGGTGTTTGACGCAGACGCATGAACCATGAAGTGTACCAGGCATAGAAGTCGGCGGATATAGTCAAGCGGATAAAATACGGCAGGCTTCAGTGGGCTGGGCATGTAGCGAGAATGCCGGATGAGCGTCAAGCGGAGGCTATATTCAGCAGGAATCCCGATAGAGGTCGTCGACTTCGGGGTAGACCTCGCACTCGTTGGATGTGTGCTGTCGACGAGAATGCACGCGAAATAGGTGTTGGGGGCGATTGGAGTATAGCAGCCCAAGACCGAGTGACATGGCGACGTATTCTGGATTCGGCACTGGATTGATAATCGATCTGTCGCCTTAAAAGTAAATTAAGTAAGTAACAAATGGCGAGAGAAGTTTCTCAAAATTAGAACTTATAAAGACGTAACTACGATCGACCATGTCGCAAGAACGTTTGTGTGGCTTGGCGATAATATCGATAGGTGCTTCAAGAAATTTATATGTCGGAAACGATAAAAAAAATTTCAACATTGAAAGCATGAAATGTTCATTTTTGAATTGTTAACACAACACATGCTGTCTAATCAAATTTTCGAGTCTATAGAAAATGCGTTTCATATAAAATAAAAATTTGAGGGGGGGGGGCGGCAAAATCAGTCTTCGCCTGCAGCTCAAATCAGCCTTCGTCCGCCCCTGCCTATAACAACCGTGTAACTTTTCAGATCGATTGGTGGAACTAAATTTTTGCTCCCGATTTTTTAAGGTTCCATACGATTTTATATGGGAAAATCGACTTTTTCAAAACTTATTCTCTAGAAATGTCAAATTGACTCCTGGAAATATATCGGTGCATGATATTTGTAGGAAATTTTCCCGGGAAAAACTCTTCTGAAGACCGTAAGGCGCTACGATGCTTGTAGAAAAAGTGATTCACCCCAAACTGATTGGATGTCTGACGAACGGCTCACTATCGAATTTTACTAGCAATACTGCCATGCTGCTGTTGCAAATTCAATCATGTGATAAGAAGTGATATCGTATAAAATTCATCTTAGAGGCTTCTCCGAAGATACTTTGAGCAAAAAATATACTTTGAAGCAGTGTTGCCACAGGTACAGATTTATCTAGAAAGGTACAGATTTTTTCGTTTTTTCTGGTACAGATTCTGTATGGTAGAGATTACAGATTTTTGTTAAAAGGTACAGATTGGTACAGATTTTTCAAAGGGTCCATTAATTAAACTGATATTTTCTTCTCGGTGCACTTGAAATCACTTGAGGTGCATCACTTCGAAAACAAAACAAAACCAAACATTTCTGTAAAGCTCATCATTGCAAATATTCATTAACATCATCAACCAAACGAATAATCTGCAACTTCTGCAACTTTTTCAAGGTTAACAAAAGTGGACCTTCTGTGCACCACAAATTTCACAGGTACAGATTTTGGTACAGATTTTCAGAAGAAACAGTACAGATGAGAAAGATTTTCGTCCTTTCAGTTTCAGTGGGACTACGTCTTTGTTTACAATACTGGGATGCATTCTGTAAAATTGGAAATGAAACTGGCAAATGTTGCGTCAGATTTTGAACGTTACTAACACCTTAACCAGATGATGGATAACAATAACCCGTATGTTGTTGGATAGATAAAATGTAGAACAATTTTGTAATATGCTAGTTATCACGCTAATTTTATTGCTAAGCGGTAAAATTGATCAAATGTTCCAATGACAAATTACATGCGAGCATTTCTAGCACAGACGACGTGAATGGACACCATCCGTTTCCTGTGATATTCTCTGTATCAATACGACATTTGAATTCCACGGCATTTCCATTCCATTTGACAACATATTGCATTTCAAGATGGTGACTTTCGGTTTCAGGAGAGCAACCGGTTAGTGAAAGTTATTAAAATAAACATAATGATACAATATTTCGAAAAATTTCGATAATAAAGCTTCTCAACAGGATGCACGAACGAGCTTTCTCGTCATCTGATTTCTGTTCAAAACGAAAACTGACTGTATAGCTATATGACGCTCTATCGGCACGAACAGTATTTATATCACGCCATGCACAGGCTACCGAACGAAACTTTTTTTTCCTTTTCGAGAGCTAGAAATGGCTCATACATCAAATTACAATTTCAACATCGCAGCTATGACTCTTAAACAGCAACAGCAGGGTCGAATAAACGCTGGGCATGGAAATATGTCACGTAAGCCACCGAGTTTTCGGCGTACAAAGTGACTGTTACTCTGTCGGAACAATTTACGAGCACGGTGCGACCATCGAATCTACCACTGCGAGGGATGCATTTGGAACCGACAGCAGGCACACAAACACTAAAACACACGTACGTATTAAAAAAAAAAACTGTACGCACACGCACGTACTTTGCGGTGGCTGGCAACCGGAGTCGTGAAATTGATGACTGTCGAGATTCGGAACGGATGGCACGTGACACACTTAATTTTTACAGCTCGGTTGGTTAGCGTGCATGGCCGTGACAGCGTGACACTGCTTATCAGTTTCCAGCTGTTTTACTGACTGGTTCGCTCACCAAAGCACAGTTTTCTTTCCGAGCGGTTTATTGCACTGGAAAAGAAAAGCCTCTAGAATACACCTGCGTCATCCACCTCGATCAGACATCTTCCACTGGACGTCTGGCTGGCTGTAGTTGTATCCAAATCTCAATATAAATGCAAAGTAGTGATTTAATTTGCTCCAAATTAAGGTCGTCGTCTTGGAGAAAAACCATTAGTAGTCGCGAAACGAAGAAGCAGAAATTAAATTACAGATCATCAATCTGCTACCCACAATAAACCACCAGCCGAGGTTTGCTGGAAAGAATTCACGGAAAGTCTCCCTAACGAGCACACTTTCGGTTCGAGCAGGGAAGACTGAATAAAAATGTAATATAAAATTTGATAAAGAATCAACCGCAATAGCAATGATTAAATCTTTTGCCGTTCCATCCAGGATCCAGGTATAAGGGAAAAGAGCTTCCATTAATGCGATTACGGCACCTGTTGTCAACTTTGTCATAGTGGCAGCACTAAAACGTTCTGTTTTTCCTGCGCGGTGTAAGCTCGGGCGAGTCCGATTTATTAAATTATTAAAGCCTCGTATTCGTCTCCGCCAACACCATTATCATCAACATCAGCGAGCACAGTATTGCTTGTGGTCAGAAAGTATTTGCTTAGAAATAGAGATTTAAAAGTAAGGGTTCTCTTATCTTTGCAGTGTCCTCAAAAATAGCACAAATTTAAAAACCTTTCAATTACGACAGTCAAAGTTTTCTGTCGGCTCACATCTTATTTTCTCAAACAAAGAGAAAAAAAGCATGATCGTGTTTCTGCTGATACCTAAAACAAGCTTAAATTTCACCATTGGAAAAACTATTAGGAAAATATTTTAAATCCCATCACCACTAGCACCACCGGCGAATTACCAATTTCCAGAAGCTTCACCATCACTTCGAGTTTCGTGCTAGAAAAAGTTTTACTTCCCTACGTAAACATACACTCACTCGCACACACACACACTTTAAAGGTACTAACCAGCCAAAGCTCAATTCAGGTTTAAAGTTGCTTCCTTCCTCTCTTGCAGCTGAGGATGGATGCGAATTTCAATCAGCTAAACTAGTGTTCGGCTGCTCGGCGTACAGAGGCAAATTGATTATGCTTCTCCGGGAGTTCCGTCAGGAGCGGTTAAAACATTTTCAGGCGTTGTTTTATACAAAATGTGTAATTTGCAATTCAAAAGGTTCCAAAGGAATTAACTAGAAAGCAGCTGCAGGAACGTTAACTTTGTAAAATTGATGAAAAGATATAATCATTCAAAATTATGGAAAAAAGTCGTCGAAATTTCCAGCTGTTTTTTTTTTTTCTTTTGTATACATAATCGGTAACTGATACTTCAGAACCTTCGTTTCATCTCCACATCTCTGGAATGGAATGGCCATTTATTATCGTGTTTCGGTTCACTCCGTTCTTTCTCTCTAGCCTTCTGTCAGCGCTGCCTTCCGGGCGCGATTGCACCGGAACTACGGTACACTGACTGCGCACACACAATTGTTCGGACAGTTGATGATTTATGGTTCTATAGGTGGAATGATGGGGGAGAAGGCTACGAACTGCGATGCTGCAATACTAATGGACGTCATGGGTATTTTCTTTCTTTCTCGAACTCGGTAATGTGTTCCCTTTTGAAGGGCGGTGCGTAATGCGAGGTTAGGTTCTGAATGGTTTGTCCCGCTGCGAACAGCGCAAAGACAGTCAGTTATACCTTCACAAAAGTGGAAGCCGCTTTAAACATTATCTCTCGGCTTCCGAGTGAAGTATTTGTTACGGTCAGTAATTTGTTATACAATGCCTTGCCTTATTTCGTGATACAAACTTTTGGAAAATATATCTTTCAAACTTTAACGGAAATCACATTTGGAATTTGGACGATTCGTCAATATTCAGAATAACATGAATAGATCATGTATTCTACAAACCTCATTCGAAAATAATTACGAGAGTGGGCCATTTCATATTAGTTACAATAAAGATCGTAGACATCCCAGCTGGTCTCGAGGTATGATGCTGGCCTAACAACCCAGTCGTCGTATGTTCGAATCTCAGCTCGGGAAGATCGCAAATGCAAGTGATTTCGTGTAAAAAAATAAGATTCCAGATTAGAAAGTTTTAAAATTTAAGATTAGGGGCCATTACACGTGGACTGCTCTTAGGGGGGGATCTGTGTAATGTTCACGGTACATACTAATAGTTGTCCACGGGGGGGGGGGTCCGAAATCTGTCCACGTGGAATGTGGATGGCTCCTTAAGGATTCAGTAGTTCGGATTAAGGCCTTGGGATCCCTGATTTAAGATTAAGGATTCAGTAGTGAGAATGGAGTTTAAGATTCAGGATTTGTGTTTTGGGATTTACATTTTCGGCTTAAGATTCAGGAATTTGGATTTAGTATTGAGGGTTTGAGATCAGTGATTAAGGATTAGGGATTAGGATTTTAGGATTTAGGATGTAGGGTTCAAGATTTGGGATTTAGAATTTGAAATTTATCATTCGTGATCCAGAAGATATGATTCAGAATTTGAGGTTTAAGGATTTATAATTAGGGATCTAGAGACTGACTTAGAAAGTTAGATTTTTATGAATTTAAGATTACAGTAAGGTCGTTTTTTATGCGGTTTTTTTTTTAAGCGGGTTGCTTTCCTCCATTACTCAAAAACCAAATATTTTAAAATAACAATATAGTTCACTCTCGAATTTCCCATATATTTCCGTGAAGACAGACAGGGAACACCCCCTCTTGTGGTGGAAAAGGTAACTAAACTCATTGCACAGTGGTACAGTAAGCTTTTCGTTGCGATTTTGGTTTGCGGTTTAAAGCCATAGTTTTTGTAAAAAGTTGTTTCTTATACATAGTCCTCTATTTATGTGCGAATGAAAATTAGGGTGGTCCTAAAATCAACGAAAAAAACCCAAACTAACTTGTTTTTATTTGCATAAATAATTGTAAACATTCTTTGGCAAACTTGTAGACCAACTAATTCTAAGTAACTTTGTAAAAAAACTTTTTTGTAGACATGTAGGTTTCCAAAAACAGTCTTTTCGCTCTATTTTTTCAATTCAAATTTAAAAACAAAGTTTTCTTCGGTAACTTTAATCAAAAATACGCTAATTTTGACGAAAAAACATTGTCGATAAATTGTACAGATGAAGAGTTTTCACTATTTCTATTTTAAAAATAGGCCATTTTGATATATTGATGTCTCCTGTTAGTTTTTTTATTTAGTCGATTTCAGGACCATCCTAATTTTCATTTGCACATAAAAAATAGACTAAATATAAGAAACAAGTTCTTAGAAAAAAATTTTACTCTAAAACCACAAAATCGCATCGAAAAACTCATGTCCGCCTACATTGCCTTACTGTACCACTGTGCATTGTTGTTGAATTTCTGTGAGTGTGAGTGTGTGACATTCTCACACACGAAACTGAATTTACTCAATTTCATACTTTCACAGAAAAAAAATATGTTGCATATTTCGTGCGTATATTGTTTGTATGTAAAACTAACGCCATTCCGGGAGTTAAATATTGATAATATAATAGATGTAGCCTATCGAGGCACTAAGAAGAAATATTCAAATAATCAGGCCACGACGTGTAAATGGTAAACTAATCCCAAGTTGCTATATACGTGGTTCCCTGTGTAACTTCACTAGCTCAGATCCATCACGGGAAGCAACTACGAAATGTGCGGCCGTCAAGCTCAAGCTCAATAATCAGGCCACGAAGTGTACAATTAAATGAATATTTCAATTACCTCTTGAAAAAGATAAAAGGAGAAACCGCACAAGGGTTGTCAATAGTCGTATATGGTTGTTGTGCAACTTTTAGCTTAACAATTTAAGTATGGATACATATAATGTTGTAATTGGTTTAAAAGCTTAATTATATTATATACTAGCTGACCCGGCAAACTTCGTCTGGCCCATTTTTGTGTTTAATTTAATAGTTTTAAACATTCCAAATTCATTGGTTCCTTGCGATTTGTTCATAGTCTGCAAATGCACGACAAATCGGCCATAGGATATGATCAAAGTCAAAAGACGAATCGTTTGAAATAATTGGTTTTATCGGAATGACAACATCCTCAACTATTGGCTCCTGTACATCACCTCTATTCTGAAGATATCCATTTTGAGTGGTATTCAATCCTTTTCAGCAGTTTTTCTGGCATCAATCTGATTCCGGAAATACCCATATTGGGAGGTAGTCAGTAATTTTGTTGTTTTTCAGAAACTGACAGTGGTCATCTTTGAGTTCAAAATAGCTGACCAAATACCACCCAATATAGGTGTTTCTTTAACCAAAATGACACTCAGAGGCCAGAAATTTTTTTCAACCGATTACCGTGACGGTAGCGACCAGTCGAGTGCACTTATATTTGCACTTAAATTTTTGGGTGGTAGCTTTAAAAGGATGATTTCCAAATAACTGTCGAGAGTCACCTGTTTTAAATTGCTGTCATATTATTGTTGTTCATTGCGCCTTCTGCGATCTCATTTCTTCGTTATATGGAAATTCTATTTTCGTGAATTTTAACATTTTCCTTTGAATTTTCATAGTTTCCTCGCCCTAACATTTTGCCTTGGACAAAGACGAACACAACAAAGCAAAGCCAGCTCAAATCAGACGCTCCGTTGTAAAGTTATGGGCGGTCGCACATATGTAACTTTATTTTATATAAAAGATAAAAGATATTCAACAAAACAAACATAATTAGTGATAACAACTGTTATGCAAAAACTATTATTTAATGTTTAATTTTCTTCGTTTTGAAAGTATTTTTTTTTTGTTTTTTTTTATCCCTCCGATTTTTTCGCTCTCAAGTTCTAATCTTCGTATTCATCAGTTGCAGCTTTGCTTTAACCAGCATATTTATGTATTTACTAGCTGACCCGGCAAACTTCGTCCCGCCTATTTTTGTGTTTAAATTAATAATTTTCAACATTCCAAATTCGTTGATTTCTTGCGATTTGTTTATATCGTTTGAAATTATTGGTTTTATCGAAATGACAACATCCTCGACTTTTGCCTTTAGTACATCACCTCTATTCCGAAAACACTCATATTGGGTGGTATTCAGTTATTTTCGTTGTTTTCCAGAAACTGAAAGTAGTCATCTTCGAATTCAAGATGGTGTCCAGGGTCAATGCTTGGCTTCTATATATTATTTCGATTACGGAAATATTCATATACAGTAGTATTCGGCTGTTTCCCAGAAGTTGTCATCTTAGAATTCAAAATGGTGTCTGTGGTCGATTCTAGCACCTGTGTATCATTCTGGTATCGAAGCATCTCATATTGGATGGAAATCGGCCGGTTGAAGAAATACCCATATTGGGTGGTATTTGGTCATTTTCGTCAGTTTCCCATTCACCGGAAGTCGTTATTTTACAATTCATAATGTTTTCTGAGGTCGATTTGTGGCTTCAGTGCATCATAACAATCGAGGAAATACCCATATTTGGTCATTTGCCGCTGTTTTTCAGAAACCGGAAGTCGCCATCTTGAATTTCAAACTGGCATTCGGAGACAATTTCTGGCAACGTCATTCTGGTTAAAAAACACCCATATTAGGTGATATTTGGTCATTTTCGGCAGTTTTCCAGTCACCGGAAGTCGCCATTTTACAACTCAAAATATTGTCGGAGGTCGACAAACGTACAAACCGTGGAACACCACCCATGGATTGCCTCATACATAGGCGAACATTATTATTATAAAATATGCGTCCGAGTCCACTTCACAATAAAATGTGCATTTTTTTCAGTGTACCCATTAGAGTAATATTATTGTCAAAAGTTACTCTTTTTCGCATGTCGTGTAGAACAAAATCAGAAGTGGCGCACCTGACGGTCGAAAAGGTGACTAACGCTTCTGTCATTTTCAATTCGTCTTCATAATTTCACGTAAGTGAACTATATTGGTATTTAAGATATTTGCAAAAACGGTACAAGATATCGACCTCATTTCAATCACGTTTTCTTTTCAGGCCACGAGTATCAGTTTTCGGAAAAATTCACAATTTTTGGTGTATATACTCGAAATTTGAAATATTGCAATTTGGTCTCTAGATTGGCCACTATCATATTCAAACTAGGTTTAAACGTTTTAGGACGGTTTTTTTCGTTATATTTGCAACTCAAAAAAGTCATTTTTTACGCGGACCCATACAAATTTGGAACGCATCCCCCGCGTAAAAAACTACCTTAGTGTATAGTGGTTGACAAAAGTTGAAAAAAAATATTTCCCTAAAGCTCAAACAGAAAGAAAATAAGAGATCAAAGCTTTTTAACCATTTCTGCGAATTTTTGAGACCCTACCAAGCATCCCAGCTGGTCTCGAGGTACGATGGTGGCCAAACAAGCCGGTCGTCGTAGGTTCGAGTCTCGACTCGGACTGTTAGTGTCCGATCGTAGCGCTAGCCCCCCAATTGTCCAGTTGACCTAACAGTTGGCTGCGAAATCTGTGTATAATAAACAGAAGATCTAGTTCAGAATCGGAATGTAGCACCAAGGCTTTGCTTTGCTTAGCAAGCTCGGAAGTGCGTGACCCGCCATAAAGCAATTGGGTCCTAAAGTTTTAAACCGTTTTCTGAACTTTATATATCAGCTGAAAGAGTGCAATTTTCTGAGCAAAACTTGATTTTAAAAAAAATGTTTATCGTTTTCCTTCGGTTTTTAAATGAAGAATAAAAAACTGCTCGCAATGCCTTAAATGACAGTTCTCTCATATACCGTACATGGGCGAATCGTCAACTAAGACCTTTCGAGCAGTTTTTTACTCTATATTTAAAAATCGAAGAAAAACGATAAAACATTTTTTAAAATCACGTTTTGCTCAGAAAACGCGGTTTTTTGAATGATATATAAAAACTGGTATAGCTTTAGGACCCAATTGCTCATCGGGTTCGTTGCTTCTACATTTGCTTACGAAAATAGCTGCCCTTGAAAGATTTTAGTTTTTTTTAACCATTCCTATGAATTTTAGTGTCCCTAGGCGTAAGGGTGTCGTATAGAATTGCTCGCCGGGTTCGTCACTTTAACGTTATGCTCACGAAAAAACTCATTTAAGTCTCTGAAAAACGGTATTGGATAGGGACACCAAAATTCACAGGAGTGGTTGAATAGCTATGACACTGTGCTACAGCGATTTAGAACTTTTGAAGTGACCTAGTGTGGGTTGTAGGTCTTGTTGAGTATAACATTCGCTCATACTAGAAATTTTCCAAACACCCTCAGAATCTGAAGCTATTATTTTAAAACTACTCATCACATGTAGGTAAACTTTTTTTACAAAATATAAAAAATCGGTTGAAAAATAACCGTATTAAACATAAAAATGTGAGCTAAGGTAAAAAGCAGGGTTTTGAACATAACTTATAATTTTCGGGGTATTTGAAAAACTTCAAGTAAACGCACAAGTAACACTTGACTAAAGCTACAACCCACACTAAGTCACATCAAAAGTTCTTGCATTTTTTCATCATTTGTAGCACCGAGAAATAATTGTTCGATCGGAACCAAAAATTCTGGTTTGTTTTTAAAATATATAACTTTACCAAATATCAACCGATTTCCACAAAACTACTTTCATTTGATTTGGAATTGAATATACTTTCAAAACTATAGTGTATTTGTGGTATGTTTTTCACAAAAATAGACGGCAAATTTAAAATTAAATTGAAAAATTACGTGAAAAAGTCTGAAAATTTAGATATAAACTCAAATAATTTAAAATGTTTTATTGATATTAGAACAAACCTTTATATATTTTCAAAGCTCTATTTGTCTTCTTTCTAAAACTGCTAAAATATTGAAAATCGGTCAATAAATGACTGAGTTAAAAAATATTATATGCGCTTAGGTCCAAAAAACCGTATTTTGGCCATAACTTCAGATTTTGGGGGTGTTTGGAAAATTTCTAGTATGAGCAAATGTTACACTCAACAAGACCTAGAACCTACACTGGGTCACTTCAGAAGTTCTTGCATTTTTTTTTTTTTTCATTTGTAGCACAGTGTAATCTTTCATTTTTTTCCGGTTTGAGCTTTTGGAGTGCACCTATGTCGACCAGTGTTGAAATTGACTCAAGATTCAGGGATTGGTATTCAGGTTTTAACACCTGGGACTCGATTTTAGAATTGTGATTTATGTTTTGGGATGAGGGATTTGGAAGTTACGGCCAAAGCTTTGGGAATTACAGTTAGGAATTTAGGATTTTAAATATAGGATTTAAGATTATGATTAAAGATTAAGCAGTTAGCAGTTAGGATTTAAGATTTAAGATTTGGGATTTTAAATTTAGAGTTTTGCGATTTAGGACTTGGAATTCATGATTTAAGATTGAGGCTTCAGTAAAGAAGATGGGATTAGGAGTTAGATTAGAATTCAGCAATGAGGAAGAAGAATTCATAAGTTGTGATAAGGGAATATTGGCTTTTAATTCAGGAATGATTATTTAAGATTGAGGGTTTAGTACTTGGGATTAGAGATTTGGGATTTTGATTAAAGTTGTGGGATTAAGGATTAGGAACCTATGAATGGAGTTTTGGAATTTAAGATTAGGAATTTGAGATTCAGGGTTTAAAGTTCAGGAGTTAGAAGTTAGAGGTTAGGAGCTAGAACCTAGAATGTAAGATTTAGGATTTAAAATTTGGTAGTTTGGATTGATGATTTAAGATTTGGGAATGAAGATTCGAGATTTCGAAATTCGGAAGATTTTTCAGTTTGGATTTGGGATTTAGCGCTCTTTCAGCCAGTCGTCGTGGGTTCGAGTCTCGACTCGGGAGAGACTATTAGTGTCAGTAGGATCGTAGCGCTAACCCCACGATTGTCCTGTACACTAAAACAGTTAGCTGCGAACTCTGTGTATAATAAAACAAAAGGTCGAGTTCCGAATCGGGATAAAGCCCCAAGGCTTTGCTTTTAGTTGGATTCGGGATTTAAGTAACAGGCTTAAGGATTTAAGATTTGGGATTTAGGATTTAGCTGTTAGGATTTAGAATTTAGTAGTGAGGGTTTGAGATTTGGGATTCAAGATTTAAAATTGAGCAATTTGGATTTAGGATTGAAGATTTTGGATTTGGGATTCAGTATTTAGGATTTAGGGGTCAGGATTTGGAATTTAAGACTTAGGATTTAGTAGTTAGAAGTTGGAGGTTAGGAATTAAGATCTAGGATTTAAGATTTAGTAGTTAGGAGATGAGATTTGAGGTTCAGGAATTAGGATTTGAGATTTTGTGTTTGGGATTTATGATTTAAGATTTGGGATTGAGGATCTGGGATTTGGGATTATGGATTAAGGATTTAGCAGTTGCGATTTAGGATTTAGTAGTGAGATTTAGATTTAAGATTCAAAATTGAGGATTTAGCAGCTAAGATTGTGAATTTACTAGTTTGGATTTCAAATTTGAAATTTTGAATTTAGGATTCAGAATTTGGGATTTTGGAGTTAGGATTTAAAATATAAGATTATGGGTTTTGGATTTAGGATTTGATAGTAAGATTTTGGATTTAGTAGTCAGGATTTAGGATTTTAAATTTGAGATGCAGAATTTTGGGTTTTGGATGCGGGAGTAAGAATTAAGAATTTACAGTTGGAATTCAGAATTTGGGATTTACGAACTAGCAGTTGCGATTCAGGATTTAGTAGCAAGGATTTAGGATCTAGGGTCTAGATTCAAAAATTAAAAATAGGTTTCGTATTTGGGAATTTGAATTTATTCCGGATTCACATTTAAAAATGTTGAATTTGGGATTTTGGAATTATCATCCTAAACATTAGAGTCATAAATAACTAATGGTTTTAAATTCCATGAAGATTATTATTAATATTTGGGATTGGGGACTTAGGATTTCGAACTTAGTAGTTAGGATTTGGGATTTGGCGCCCCTCCAGCCAGTTGTAATAGGTTCGAGTCTCGGCTCGGGAGAGAATGTTTGTAACAGTAGGATCGTAGCACTATTTAACCCCGCAATTGTCCTGTACACTAAAACAGTTGGCTGCGAAGTTTGTGTATATTAAAACAGAAGGTCGAATTCCGAATCGGAATGTAGCACCAAGGCGTTGTTTTTAGTTTGGATTCAAGATTTAAAATTTGGCATTGGGGATTCAGGATTAAAAAAACAGGACTTTGGATTCAAGGTTCAGGATTTAGGATTTAAGGTTTAGATTTTAAGATTTAGGAATTAGCAGGATTTAGAATTGAGTAGTGAGGATTTGGAATTCGGAATTTAGGAGGTTTAGTGTTTTGGATATATGATTTGGGATTGGGGATTTCGAAATGTGGATTTAGTAATTGCAATATAGGATTTAATATTTAAGATTTAAGATTCAAAATTGTGGATTTAGCAGTTAGGATTGTGGATTTATTAGTTTGGATTCAGGATTTGGGATTATGGATTATGGTTTTAGGATTTAGGATAGAGGATTTTGGGCTCTGGATTTGGATTTATGATTCATGATTGAGGGTTTTAGATTAGTAATTTAAGATTTAAGATTTAGGATTTTAAATTTGGGATTTGAGATTTAGAATTTGGGATTTTCCAGTAAGAATTAAGGATTTTATATTTAAGATGCAGAACTTTGGATTTGGAAGCAGGAATTAGAACTTAGAATTTAGCAGGTGCGAATCAGGATTTGGGATTTACGAATTAGCAGTTCCAATTTTGAATTAAGTAGTAAGGATTTAGGATTTAGGGTCTAGGTTTTGAAACCTAGAAGTTGAAATTTAGGATCTAGGATTTTATATTAACGAAATAAAATTTTAAATGTAGGTTTCATTGTTTGGGATTTTGGATAAAGAATTGGGATTTCGAAATATAGGATTCAGAATTCATTTTTCAAAATGTTGAATTCAGGATTTTGGAATTGTCATTCTGAATTCAGGATTCATAATTTAGCATTTGGAAGTTAGGATTTAAGATTTTAAATTCAGGATTCTAAAATCAGGACTTGGGACTTAGGCTTTGAATTTAGGATTAGAGACTTAGGGACAGACCTGAAGAGTTTTTCGAAATTTTTCGCAAAATCTCGGTAGTTCATTGCCTGGAGCGGCACCACTAAACGCTCAGTTAAAAAATAAATGACAGCTGTCACATTTTTTCGTAAATCTTAGTTCAATCTAACTGAAATTCCAGCACAAAATATTACCGAGCTATCACTACCGAGATTTCGGATATTTTGTGCCGAAATTACTGTTAGGTGAACCGAGATTTACGAAAAATTATGACAGCTATCATTATTTTTTTAACGGAGCACTCAGTGCACAGTGGTCCAATAAGGCAAAAAGTGGAACTTAATTCCATAGCGCCCTAGCTTAATAGTGTCTTCGTAACAATTGTTTGTATGAATGACCCGCATAATCACAAATTGTCAAAAAATTTGAAAAGTTTACCATACTTAAAATAAAAAACCAACTTTTTTGTGTTAGGAGATAGAGGAATGGTTTATTCAGAAAAGTTGTTGAAAATTCAAAAATATGAAACTTTGTCGAACAAATGAAAATCCTATCTTTTTTAGATACAAAGTTATGAAGTATATTATATGGAACTTACTCAACCCTTTCCCGCACATGGTGACTCTAGAGCACCAAGAATTGTAATGACTATACCCCGACAAAAAATGAATTATTTTAAATTCTTTTTTCCACAAAATCTTGCATTTCTAATGTACTTTCAACTTGGCATATCAAATGTCAGCTTGATTCAATGTTTGAACTGTTATCAAGAAAACTACAGAAGAAAGTCCGAATTTCACGATAAAAAAATAATGTGTGTTTTTAGCAACTGTTTTTCTATAACATTCATTATTCGTTTTTATAATAAAATTAACTTTTACGTAGATCTATTGTTCATTGAGTGTAACGGTCCATAAAATTAACAATTTTTGTTCTTGTTCACTTGTTCCATAAGTTTTTAAATGGTGCCTCAGAGCACCACTGGGCATACAGGAGACAAAAAAAATCGATTGCCCTAAATAAACTATATATCTGATTTCATATTTTTGCTGGCCGTTCTTCTCATTACGTGGTGATTCCAGAAGGGAATGAATCAGAAGCTTATGAGATGGGAAGCGACATCGAAGATGAAGTCGCTATGTTTGCGATAGATCCATTACCAGATGAAGTTCATGAGTATTTTTCCGAGACAAACGAGGCAGAAGTAGAGACACCAGCAAAACGGGCCAAGAAAGAAATGAAAGTGGGTCTAAACGCAGTGAAAGCGGACCAAAAACGAAAACTTACCATTTCTGGGAAGAGGTTCAAGCCAAAATCTAGGTACATGACAACTCAGAGATGAAGAAAAGAGGAGAACTCGGATATGACAAGCTCTTCAAAATTCGTCCTTTCATCGATGCAGTGAGAGCCAATTTTCTAGCCTAGAAAATTCCTTACTCAATAAAAAATAAATCATTAAAATAAATAAATAAATCAAATCATCAAAATTCGCTTTTTTCTTCAAAATACAATGTTTTACAGTGATTTCAACTACCCTGCAAAGTATTTTGCCTAAATTGACCCGGAAAGTATTTTTAAATCATGAAAAACCTCGTGACCGGGAGAGGGTTAAAAGTTAGGTTTTGTACTTAACTTTTGTTAGTTGCATTCTACACGAAAATGTTGTTCGGAGGAATGGTTAAGGCACACAAAACACACATTTTTGCCAAAGACATTATATCTCCAGGACTTTTTCTTACAAAATAATATCATATTTTAGCTTATTTTTCGATGACTTCAAGAACCTATAGATTGAAAAGGGGCAAGTGGAATCATGATGTCAATACTTTTCCTTGAAGTTAAGCTGAAGTACTATAAATTCCTTTAGGTTTCATTTGTCCCATTCCATCCATGTTAGAGTACGGCGAGCATATGTCACAGTAGGTTTTCATATATCAATAATACAAACTTTTTTGTGTTAAGAGATAGAGAAATAGCTTATTCAGCAAAGTTTTGGAACGTGCTAAAATATTAAACTTTGCTGAACAAACAAAATTTCTATCCTCATTGGGTACAGAGTTACAGAGTATTTTATATAACAGTTACTTAAAAGTTAGTTTTTTGTACTTAACTTTTGTTAGTTACATTTTACAAGAAAACGTTGTTCTAAAGGTACATTTGGGCATACAAAACACACGTGCTTGCTGAAGACCACACATCTCCAGGACTTTTTCTTAAAATGTTATAGCATATTTTAGTTTATTTTTTCGATAATTTTAACAACCCTGAGTACAGGTAGATTGCGGGTTCGAGTCCCGTCGGGATGCGGTATATTTTGCCAAAATATGTATCATATTTCCAGCTCGCTTATTTTTCGCTTCCCCTGCTGCACACATTGTCTGCCTTAATGAACCATAAGTATTTTTTATTCAAACAAAGCCTTCAGAGACTTACAAAATTGAGGGTTTAGAATAGCATGAATTTAGGAATGTAGAAATACAGTGAACCATGAAATTAGTAATGATTCAGGTACTCAAAGAATAATAGATACTATGTACCGGAGTGACTTTAATTACAGAGGTGACAGTGATCATTCTGCCCCTATTCTAAATTTGTGTTAACATGCGCTTGGGATTGGTCGTAATCTTCACTGATTGTGTGGAAATATGTCTGTATTGCTACAATTCACGCATTTCTTTCTGTTTTAAGAATGTTTTTCATGCTAAAAAAAGAAATAAACTCGATTTTAGGGTGTTTTATTTCCATATAAACAATCTGTTCAAGCAGATACAAAACAACATACTGCGATACGTAAAGTTCTCCAATTTCGTCCCATATCTGTTCTTAAAATAAAAAATATCAATACAACGATTTCCATTATTATTTTTGTATATTTTTTTTTCTTAACCCTCTAGTGCCCAAATTAATTTCTAAACGGACTTCGATAAAATCATTATAAACCATTATAAACACTTTTTAAGTATTTATTAAAGCTTTTCGGAACTTCGACTGAAGCCCGCCAAATGGCGGCATTGGGCACTAGAGGGTTAAAGGCAACATTGAGTTCCAATAATCTCAACAGCGTATTACATTTTTTTTCTTAACGACAACCCAAGACATCACGTAACTTCGAACTATTGGATAAGCCATATTCCACATTGACTAGCATTCGTTAATTTTATTTCCCCTTCTCTATATGGACAAAAGTTCATATATATTTAAAAAAAATTAATGACTCTTGAACATTTGCCAACATAAACTATTCACGTGTAATGTGAATGACTCCCAAATTGCGTCTCATATTTATAAACTCATTAAGTCGTTTTAGACTGTTCGAATTTGTTCAAAAAGCAAAGGTTCTCTACGAATTCACCAAAACAATGATGTGATCAAAGTCACCCCGGAATGATAATTGATGTAAACAAAATGGAATATAATTACTACACTTTTGAACCAGTGATTGGCTCTTGCTCAACACATGTCAGCACTCATTTTAAAAATATCAGAAAATTTTTTATTCAGTATATCCTTAAAACATTTAGGATGTATTCCAAAGACACCCAAGTTTACGGTACATATGAGACAAACACAAGAAATCAAAAACATATGAATAAAGGAGCTTAGAAAGGTGAAGATTAACAAATTTCAGCATGTAAAAATATAGGGACTTCGAAATTCGGGGCCTTGAGTTCTTGATGTCTATGCAAAGATTTGGAGATTTGGGAATTTGGAAAATTAGAAAAGTCTACGATAAGATTTCAAATATTTGTAGATTTGCTGATTCACGATCTACATACAATTTCCGTTTTTTTTTTATCAGAAATCAGGAAAGTCGGTAAACCAGTGACACCCATTGATAGTCACGGTAATAACAATGATTATCCTGATTATCCACAGGCCTAGTTTATGATTGACATTCGTGATTTCCCTTCTGTCGCTCAGTCGGTTTAGAATAACACCCGGCTACTGCATCCCGGCTGAATAATAATAGTTGATGTAAATTACGCCACTTTATTGCCGTACCATACTAAACAGATTCAGCAATAAAACCGACATTGGTACACATTCAGCCAGAAACGTCGACGGACACCATCCTATCAGAAGGAACACTTTTCTAAAATGACGGTCGTCATTTGAATCGAAAACGATGCGATGATTTGTGTTTATTGCCTATCGTTACTACCGCCTTTCCCCTCTCATCACCAAAGAAAACCCGGCTGAGTCACTGAGGCGCTTCCTCGGAGGCTGGAGTAGGCTCTGATGGCACACGGTTCCTCTTTTACGGTTCGTTAGCACACGGCTTTTATTCCGGGCGGCTGGTTTTTTTTTTTCTTTTTTGGAATTTGTGTAGAATTTGCAATCCGAAATGGAAATGTCATAATTCACGACCGGTAATAAATTTGTTCTACACGTTCGTATATATTTTTATCGCCTAAGGCATCGACAGAGTAGAGCCAAATGATGACCGACGGCTTTACCGCTTCGGATTTGCTGTTTTTTATGTCGAAGAAATGAAACGGAATAAACCGATGTTTCGATTTATACGATAATTTCAGCCGAAGTTCAATCTGTGGTTATGTTTAATCACATTAAAATTATAGGCCTTCGAACTTTGGTTGTAATCTTACTTTTCCATCATTTATTCTTGCAGGTACCAAACAGCATCCGCCTACCGCTGGCAGGCCTGGCACCGCCGCGTGTCCTCATGTGTAGCGCTTCAATGGGCGCCGAAGGTTCGGTTACCCTCCAGCTGCGTGAAGCTGTGCAAGCACCAGACGCAGCCGGTACTTCGCTTTCCGAGCACGGTGGTCTTACCATCGGCTATCCGGATCCGGAGATGCTAGCCGATATGCTCGGTTCATTTCAGAGTGCGTCGGCAGCCGGACTCGAGCAGACAAGCAGTGCGACCGTCGCCGCTACCACCTTTGATCTCATTCAGGAAAACAGTAGTAGTAATTGCAGCAGCCGCCAGTCTGGGCTGGACCCGACCGAGCAGCAGCAGCAGCACACGGTTGCCAGTGCCCTGCTGGCAAAAGCGTCGTCACCCACCGGTTGTATTAATAGTAGTAACAGTGGCAGCAGCAGTAGCAGCAATGGCAGCGGCGACGGCAGCCTAACGCTGGCAACTGTCAAACCCGAACAGGGTAAGTGACATTCTAATTGCCTGTTATCTGTTGCTATTAATAAGATAAGCTGTTGCTTCGCTTCAATAATGAGAAAAGTTTTATATTACGACAGGCAACACGTTGTTTGCGTTTACACTGGAATCGTGCTGTCGTCCTGAGAAAGCTAACGAAAGCAAAATTTTACTTATTATTCGATTATATTGATCATCTTCAAAGCTTAAATGTGCCCGTCTAGACCAGCAAACTAAATGTTATCAAGTTTTTCGTTTACCGTTCTTAAATTGCCAGCATCATCCTGGCAGGAAATCCGATGTACGGAGTGAAACATATTACGGGTCAGAAACCAAACACTGTTCAAATGTTTGATTCGAATAAATATTTCCATTTAATTCAAACGAATGCAATATACCTACCGACTCACTTCGTAGAAAGCCTAACCAAACACAGGCCGGAAAAATCCAGGTTGGGCAAATGTGACGTCGGATGGTATCCAGTATACCACAGATTCTTTCTGCTGCGGATGTGTGTATGGGTGTGTGAGTGGGGGAGGTAACCCGATGAATAGAAAATAATAAGCTTATACTGAAGCAAATTCTTTCTTTCTCGCAACATGACTTTCATTGTCAAACGGAATGATTCGGAACGGAGAAGACACCTATTTTCATCAAGGTCGGCCGCTCAGCAGCATGACCTTATGGCCTTTATTTTGTTCCTTTTCTTGTTTTGCTAAACGTAAATGGAGTTTGCTTCATCAGTTCCCAATATCATTGCTCTTTTTTGTCAGTATAAAAAATCCAACTTACGACACCGACTTTCGTATCCTATTTGTATGGCATGAGATGCGACCACAGAATTCGCTCTCTAGCAAACCATGATTGCAGTACCAAGCGTGTCCACTGGATTAGAATGAATGGAGGTGCATGGTTATTTACAATATGGATTTAGCAACCCTTGCTGCAATTAACAAAATATATTTTTTCTCCCCAGAAATTTCGCAGATATGTGGCACGGTAACCGATTGTGCGTCGTTTTGACTACTCTTTTTTTGATTACTGAAACCCGACTGTCAAATTTCAAATTTAATCCTAGTCCTATTTCGAACTTTTATCAATTGTAATCTTAAATGAAAATTAAATTCATATTCGAATTCAAAATCTAAAGTTTGAATCTGTAAAAGAAGTCAATCACACGACAATCTACGTAACCCTAAATGATGCTAGAATCGACCAATAACAAAAAAGGATTAAGATCTGAGAATCTTAAGGACGAAAATGTGTGGATTAATATTAGGTACAATTCGTTTGGGCATTAGCTATTGAGTTACAATTTTGGCTATTGGGTTTTATTTGTTGAAGTGTGCATATTGTGTGCTGGGATCAGTCTCCGATTGAGTAGAATTCGCCGCCGCAAAAAGTAGGTCGTCTACAAGACGATGATCAGACCGGTAGTCCTCTACGTTCATAAGACATGGACTATGATTGTAGAGGACCAACGTGCCCTTGCAGTCTTCGAGCTGTGTTGCGTACCATCTTCGGTGGACTGCAAGTGGAGAACGGAACAAAACGACGAACGAACCACGAACTGCATGTGCTGATAGAGGAGCCATCTATCGTCCACATCGCTGAGATTTACAGGTTGCGGTAAGGATAGTTCTTGAAACTAATCCGTAAACAACGAGACGGAGAGGTGCACAACAAATAAGGTGGATCGAACCATGGATCGAGTGAGGAACAGTTTTTTGACCGATAAAAAAGTATGAATTTTCCGGTTTCCAAACCTTTTTTGGACACCAAAAGTCTAAAAAATTGACGAAACTTCAAAATCGGCTGTTGTCTCTAAAAAAAAATGTTTCAAAAAAGAGCCAATTTTTTTCAAAAAAAAAATATTTTTTGAGGCTACAGATCTTGAAGTTCTATGCATTTCTTAAACCAGCGCCGGTTCTCAACCTTTTTTTGTCCGCGTACCCCTTGGCGATATTTTCCAAACTAATTTTCGTGGGATGTTCTCGCAGAGTGGGAGAGAGTAGTGGCAGATCAGGATGTGGTAGTCTAGTCCAGGATTCAAATTGAACAAGGGTTCGTTTAATTTTTACAGTCATGTTTTGAGGCAAGTCTTAACAACAAATCAAGTAATATAAAGAAACATTGCTTCGTCTGCCATTAGTGATTTTTCTTTTGCGTACCCCCTGAAAGCTTCTGCGTATCCCAGATTGAGAACCGCTGCATTTTTTAGACATTTGGTTAAAAAAATCTATTCCGGTTATTTCACGAGAAACAAATGCACTCCCCAATAAACAGTAATGTCGAGCCCTAATATTGAAAAATATGTCACTGCAATCTGGAGTTCAAGGTTTAAAAACTCAAGGATATTTAGAATTTAAAAATTCGTCATTTCAAAAGCGGAGAAAAGATCCCCAGCATTTTACAAAATTTTGAATTCTAGTATTGAAGAAACCACGAATCCTACAATCTAGGAATCGAAATTACTCAAAGTCTGAAACTCGTATAATCCAAGATTAAAGCATATTAAGATTCTGAGAACTCCACAATTAAAAAAAAATAAGAAAAACAATTAGGAATGCGTGAATTTGAATCCAAATCATTGAAAATTGAATTCGAATAAATTCATGAATTCAAAATTTCAAGAGACCAGCAATACAAGAAATTTAAAATCCATAACTTTGAAGATCTGAGAATACGAGAAAAAATCTCAGAAAGCAATATATAATATATTATAAAATAATATATTATAAAAGAAATACACCTTGATATGACACAAAACATTTTTTTGATCGTGGTATAATTGAAACGTCACAGCACTCAAATTTAGGTTGGACTCGATTATATATAGACGCGATTATATATCATTAGATTAAATATCATTCTAGATTCGATTACTTATAGTAGGATTTTACCCTATTTCAAATATGACTTTCTTTTCACAACTTTTGAACCACGTGCTCAATCATTATAATTCATCAGTTAGCCCTTAATTAGTCAGTTCATCGGATATCTATATTGTTCAAATCGTATGTGTAGTTTCTGAGATAATGAAGTTTCGTAATTTTCACATTTTTAAACATAACAGGCAAAGTAAAAGTCCGATTGCAAAAAAAAATCAATAGGGTCTTATGGTGCAACTAGACCTTCCATATGACACTACTTTTCTGAAAATTAGTCCAGCCATCTCTGAGAAACATGAGTGAGATTAAACAGTCTCAAGAACACGTTACTTCCATAACTTTTGAATCATATGTTCAATCATTATAAAATTCAAAGCTTACGGATTTTTGCCTTTCTCCTAGAAAGGTATAGCAATCACTGGAAAAACCAAAGGTATAAAAGTGGTCCCAATGGCCGAATGTCATGTACCACTCGAAAATTAATTGCAAATGAAAGGTCTAGTTGCGCCATAGGTTGCTATTGAATTTCATTGTAATCGGATTTTTAGTTTAGAGGTTATGTATCAAAATGTAAAAATCACGAAACATCAATATCTCAGAAACCACACAACCGATTTTAATAAAATTGGTTTCAAATGATCGAGCAGTCTCCAGAACCCTTAACTTTTGAATTTCGTAATGATTGAACATATGGTTCAAAAGTTATGTAAAGAAAAGTTATCCTGAGGTTGTTTAAACTCACTCATTTTTCTCAGAGATGGCTGAACCGATTTTCACAAAATTAGTGTCAAATGAAAGGTCTAGTTGCCCCATAGATTGCTATTGAATTTCTTTGCAATCGGATTGTAACTTTGTCCGTTGTTCATGAAAATGTGAAATCACATAATGAAAGTTAACATATTGACTTCCTCCTAACGATCACTGGCTAATTAAAAGGTAGAAAAGTGATCCAAATGGCCGAATGTCATATACTACTCGACTCAGTTAGACGAATCGAGCATTTTCTGCATATAAGCATGTATAGGTGTATATTTTTGTGTGTGGGTGTGTACGTGTGTATGTGCACCTTTTTTCGCACTCACTATTCGCAGAGATGGTCTGACCGAACAGATTTCAATGGAATTAATTGCAAATGAAAGGTCTAGTTGCCCTATAAGACCCTATTGAATTTTATTGTAATCTGATTTCTAGTTTAGAGGTTATGTATCAAAGTGTAAAAATCACGAAACATCAATATCTCAGAAACCACACATCTAATTAGTTTCAAATGAACGGGCTACCATAAAAACCCTTAACTTTTGAATTTCATGAAGATTGAACATGTGGTTCAGGAGTTATGGAAAGAAACGTGTTCTGGAGACTATTTAATCTCACTCATGTTTCTCAGAGATCGCTGGACCGATTTTTATAAAATCAGTGTCATATGAAGGGTCTTGTTGCCCCATAAGACCCTAATGATTTTTTTTTTCGAACGGATTATTACTTTGCCTGTTATGTTTAAAAATGTGAAATCCAGCTATGAAAAGAAACATATTCCAAGACGACTTACTTGGACTCACTCATATTTCTCAGAGATGGTTGACCCGACTTCCACAGAATTAGTATCAAATGAAAGGTCGACCTACCTCATAACTCCCTATTGAATTTTGCAGTAATCGGACTGTAACTTCGTCTGTAATGTATCGAAATGTGGAAATCACGAAACTTCATTATCTTAGAAACTACACAACCGATTTGAACAATATTGATATCAGATGAACGGGCTAGTTAAGGGTTAACTGATGAATTATGATTGAACACGTGGTTTCAAAGTTTGGCTGCCCCATACGTTACCTTTTCATTTGATTGTAATCAAGCTTAAGCAAGCGTTATGTTTTAATTTGTAAAACAACGAAAGTCTATTATCTCAAGTACTACACGACTTATTTGAACATAACTAGTGTCATACAAATGAGTCATCTCTCAAACTTACAAATAACAAACTTCATAACAATTTGATATGCTGTTTAAAAGTTTTAGAAAGAACAGAAATTCAAAGACTATTCAACTCTTTACCTGCTTCGATCAATATATATGGCCTCAACATGATTTAAATGTGGTATCGTACTATTTGAACGTTCCCGGTATCGCTCGTGATTAAATTGTTCGAAATTAAGAGCCATTGCTTTTATTTCGCTATTTCTTAAATACTAACATTACGTCAAATTTCATATTTTATACTTTAATTACAACATCAATATTTTAGAACCCAAAGAGTGGATAAACATTTATTGGATTTAAGCATTCATGTAAATCTATTTTTACAAATAATAAGTTTGAATGAGAAAGGCTGAGTCTGACCGCTAGGTGGATTAATTTAGGGTTTTTAGGTAACCCGTTCATTTAAACCCAATTTTGTTCAAATCGGTTGTGTAGTTTCTGAGATAAATAAGTTTCGTGAGTTTCACATTTTGATAAATAACATGCCAACTTAAAATCCAATTACAATAAAATAGTATGGGGTCTTATGGGGCAACTAGACCTTTCATTTGAGAATAATTTCATGGAAATCGGTTCAGTCGTCTCTGAGAAAATCTGAGCAAATGAGATTGAATAGTTGCACATACACACACATATATATATATATATATATATATATATATATATATATATATATATATATATATATATATATATATATATATATATATATATAGAGGAAATGCTCAGCTCGTCGAACCGAGTCGAGTGATATACGCCATTCGGCCCTTTGGAGCACTTTTATAACGTTTGCGGTAAAAAAATGAACTTTTTTCAGATGGTGATGAGAAAAAAACTAAGACGGATAATTGATTTGGATAAATTTCCCATTAATGGTAATTATATTATCTTGTTTGCAAAAATCAGGAGGGTGGTATCCAAGACACGACCGCATAGTTGACGTAGGACTACCATAGTTTTATATTTCGTTTTGTGGCATTATTTGATTTGAGCTTGTTTTACTTTTGGTACGGTTCAATTTTGGCACACCTGTGCCAAAAACGAGCAATTAAGTTCAATCACATTTTTTAGTTTTCTTGATTATTTTAACCAGCTCAACATCTTCCAAAAGGTAGGAATTTTGGTTCTTTATAATATGACCGGAACTTGTTCCGGTAATATAATGATCATGATCAAAGCAGTACTATGCCTCTAACTACTCGGGTGGTAATATCAAGTACCTAGATCGTCAAACTGAATTCATCAAGAAAAGAGAACCGATCATTTTTGGCAGGGTTCGATTTTGGCAACAGAAAGAATTCTGGCGTCTTGCTAAAATCGAACGGGGTCTGTATTTTGATTATTTATTTGCAGCACTTTTTTTAGAAAAAAAAAACTATTTTCTCAAACATTGACCATACCTTTCATTCTAATACAGTTAATTTCCTTCAATACGCGAAACAGCAAATCATTAAACTGTCTGATAGTGGAGGTCGTTACGAGCTTTCCAAAAAAGCTTCACCTTCAAGACATCAAAAGAGTCTAGGCTCATAAAAGCAAACTTTAGTTGACCTATTGGGAGGGGGAGATTCTGTCAAATTTTTCTTGCCACTGCTATATATGAAAATTCGACGTTGAAACTTTTATAAAATTTTCACTGTTTAACAATGAAGTGAGAATGATAACTGAAGAATCACAAAATTGCCCATCATTTTATCAATCCAACGACATATTGGTTATTGTGATCCATCATGTGGTTACATCAGTATTACCGTTTGAAATCTTTCAATCCGACGTTACACCTTGGTTTTAGTTTTCGCAGAATGTATCCTGATATAGTGTGGTTAGACGTAGTCCTACGTCAAAAAGTTCTACACCCTTGCGAGCGGCCTTCCGGCAGTTAACCGGAACATTCGCCATGGCGGGCGAAAACATGCGGTAGGCATGTTCTTAAGCTCTTTCTTCGTTTTTCGTGACAAACTTTTTGGAATAGAACTTACGCTTGAAGTTTGCCCAGAAATTCTCGATGGGACGCAGCTGGGGGACGTTGGGCGGATTCGCCGACTTCGGTACCACATCGATATTCAGCCGCTCCATCTCCTCGAACAATCGCTTCGAGTAGTGGGTCGACGCCAAATCTGGCCAGATGAACTACGCAACTTCTGACAGGCACTTCGTACTATAAATTCCCCCGTTCACGGCCAGCCCGGAGCGAGAGAGGAGCGGCTTTGACATCCCCTTCTCGCTGATTGTCAGCCACAGCAGCAGCTTCCCCAGAACTTGGTGTGAGAAATAAGTTTCACCTCGGAGCTCACTTCCTTCGTGGGAGAAGTGAAATACGAAGAGCCCTGCCAGTCGTTGCCATCCAGGGTGAGATAAATCTCGTCGTCCATCACCACTGCCACGTCGCGATTCACCGGGAAAATCGACTTGACCATCTTATTCAACCGCTGTCGCTACGTCATTGCCTGCAGCTCCGAGACCAGTGGACGGGACTGCCGCTTCCTGACATGTATGTCTATTAGGGTGTCCCAAAAAAAAAACGATGTTCAAAAAGTCAAGGTGCTCAGCCCTAAATTGAAAGATAATGTTATTTATAGCATTTTTGTAGAACATTTCGACTTTTTTTTTATTCTCGCTTATTTTCCGTCGGTCTAGTTCCGCCACTGTTGTGGCCAATCACCGACGCCCAGGGAGGCGACCTCACACCCAGGACCCTAACTCACGACCCGTTGATTAACGGACCGGCGCCAACGGCTTTACTTCCTCATGCGATGGAAGGCGTGATCCCAGAGAATATTCGCCTCAGAAAATCTCCCGGTGTCGGCTAGGATTGAATCTGGACCAGTTGGGTTGGTTGTGAGTGGATCACGCCACCTCACAACCAACGACACATATGTCGGCGGTGGGATTCGAACCCAGGCGTCGAGCGTGGTTGGCGGAGACGTTACCAACCACACTAGGCCCCCGCTCTGATATTTCGACTTTCTAAAAAACTGTTTTCAGGTTGATCAAACGTGATTCATGGAAAAATGACTTTTTTAAGCTACGAAATAACTCTTTTGCACTTTTTTCAAATCTATTCGATTCCTACATTTTTCCATGCATTTTTTATTTCTGTGGCGTTGTTTTTGAATATTTTGCATGGTTGAATTCAGCATTGCTTTCAGTTATTTGACTCCCAGAGTCCACTACACATCACAGAAAAATTGTTTTTTCCCTTAATTTTCAGATAAAACCCTTCAAAACACAAATAATTTTTTTTTTTTGGTTAACATCTGAAAGCGGGATTTATGACAAAAATTTACATAAAAAAGATCCTTGATATCTTATCGGGGGGTCGAGATATTGGCATTTTTTTATGTGATGGAAAACTATGCATTTTTACGAGTCTGTTAAATAACTGTTTATTTTGGGAGATAAAAAATAACAATATTCAGAGAACAAGTGCATTTTTGGCTGGCTGATGACTTAGTAGAAGATTTCAAAATTCGGAAAAATTTGCGAAAAAAGTTAGAACAAAAATTGTGATTTTTAGTGCCTTCTGATAGAAAACTTAATATTGCTCGTTATATGTAGGAGATAGAAACATGATGTCTTCAGTAAAGTTTCTTGTTTTAAGATAACCTGAAACTTTGTCGGAGACACCTTGCATCTATCTTCTTCTGATTGAAAAGTAAATTTTTTATCTCACTCATTGGTGGGTTGATCACCCACCTTTCTACATTAAAAGATGTATTTTTGAATACCCTGAAACTTCTCCGAACATACCTAATGGTTATAATCAACGTTTGAATCACTGTCCAATTAATCGCACAAAAACGGCAAAATAAAACACTGTGCAATGGAGGTATTGAGCTTTAGTGGCATTTTTGTGAACAAGTAAAAACGCCAATATCTCAGCACCCCGATAAGATATCAAGGATCTTTTTTCATGTAAATTTTCGTCTTGAATCCCGCCTTGCAGTAAAGTATCAGTTCTTGATCCAGAAACATTTTTTAGTGTGTTTTGAAGGGTTTTATGTAAAAATTATAGGAAAAAATCATTTTTTTTGTGATGTTCAATGGGTTCTGTAAATCAAATAATTGAATGCGATGCTGAACTAAACCATGCAAAGTATTCAAAAACAATCCCACAAAAATAAAAAAATATACGGAATAATGTTGGAATCGAACAGATTTGAAAAAAGTGCAAAAGAGTGGTTTCGTAGCTTAAAAAAGTCATTTTTTCATAAATCACGTTTGGGCAACCTGAAAACAATTTTCCAGAAAGTCGAAATGTTCTACAAAAATGCTATAAATAACATTAACTTTCAATTTAGGGCTGAGCACCTTAACTTTTTGAACATCCTTTCTAGGAGAAAGGTATAGCAAAAATTCACGAAACTAATAGTTTAGGAATCCACGAAGAAAATAACAAGAATTCAAGAAACCAAGAATAAAATAAATTTGGAGATTCGAAAATTTGGGATCATACTAATCCAAATTTTCGATCCAATAATCAGAAAATTAGGAGGAATTGAAACTAGATAATTAGGAACCTATAAATTAGAGAGTTGATCGATTTTAAATAACATAAATCTCTCAATCTATAAATCCACGAACCCGGAAATACAGGAATGCATATAATTATCAAGAACTCAAATACAGTTGAATCGCTTTATAGCGACATTGCAAAGGACCGTCGTTATAGAGAAATGTCGCAATAAAACGAATATTTTTTATGAATATAGAGTAGAAGGGATCATTGAGAATGTCACTATAGAGAAATTTGTCGCTATATAAATTGTCGTAATAGAGGGATTCGACTGTACGCAGAAATCTAATTATACTGCAGAAGAATTAAAATAGAAACCCCGTTTTTTCACAATTTTTAAATATACTCTTATGGCGAACGATGGATTTTGTAATTAAAACTTGCACTATCAATTGCGGTTTGTTCCCCGCCGCCCAAAAGTCTAGTTGTTTCGAGCTCGGAGGGCAACGTTGTGAGTTGGAAGAGAAAAAAAAAACGAAACGTAGGTAGCAGAAAATAGCGTTTCATAAGTAGGATTAAAGGTAAGCTCGCTTGGTGCTGGAAACATGGAAAAATGTCTTGCCGATGACAGGCGGTAGAATTTCTTCAACTCAGGGAAGCTTTTCTGTTGGTTTATATTTTTGTGTCCGTGGCTGTGAGTGTGTGTGTGTTTGCGAGCGCTATAACGAACATCTTGTAACCTGTCAGTGTCATGGCCCGAGGATTGATCGGTTGTTTATTTATTTATGCATGTGTAGTTGTGTGAGTGTGTTTTCTTACAGTTCGCTTTTGAATTCACAGAATCCTTTTTATCGAGCGAATTTGTCGATGACGTGTACTGTATCAAAGCACAAAACTTGATAGTAACGAGAAACATGTTTCCGACCCGCTCCCGGTAGGACATCGATGGTTATGGAGTGAGTTGTAATCACCAGGCAAAGGGTTGCTGCAAGTAAAATGCTCATCTCGAATGATGCTGCTGGTAAAATTTGTCGATAGAAGTTAGGGAAGAATTTTTTTATTTCACGAAGTTGAACATTTTAAAATTCAATCAGCTTAACCAGTTTTCGCTTCGAAAATTGGAATTCTATTTCTCTACTCGAGCGTTACGAACCTTTTGGTGGGTTGTTCATCGGCTTCTAGTTTACCCGCCTCTTCCATCCTGAGCTCAGTAAAACTGCTGTTTCTACGGAACATCACAAGCACGCCAGGGATGTTCGTATGTAAACAGGTACCTACTTCTGCTCTGATGTCGATGGATGCTTTATTTCCTGATCCTCCGGGGGATGCGGCCTGATCTTTGCTGTTGAAATGAACTTTTGTTCGAAATTGTTTCGAGTAGAGTACTAAATTGAAAAGTAATGTTCTGACGAACATTCAATTTTAATTGCGGTTTAGCTGAAAAAATCCGTTGAGAAAACTAATATTCATAGTATTGGAATTTATTCAACATCACTCAGCCATATATCGCAATTTGCTTTTATTCTAACTAATTGCCAATTCGATAAACCGAAAAAACATGTTCGCAAAAAAAAAAAAAATAACCACCGCACAAAACTAGCTTCGCTAGCAGAAAGCGAAATAACGTAGTTCAATCCGGTGGCTCGGATGGCGCTTTGGGAAATCCCAAATGAGCTCGATATCCATCAATTGAACGAATGTTCCCAGTCTACCGGATATTCCAGAGCACCACTTACGGTTCGTTTGTTCCGATAGCAACGTGCATCTCGTGTCTCTCATACCTACATGGTCTCGTGCTAGCGTGCGACCGAGACAGAGAATGGCTATGGATAGTGGCTGCCGTGCTGTAAATGCAACTGCACCCCACAAAACTATCACCGGGATAAAATGCAATAGTTTATGCTCGGTGATCCGACCGTCCCGTTCTTGGATTTTCTCGAATAGTCCTCCACCGCTCACCAACACCGCAACCGAACCGGACTTGGGAATCCATGCGCTACGTTGGTAAGGAATATAGAAACGATCGGATTGTATTGTTTCGATTTTAATAGTAGGATGCCAGAGGACGGTGGGTTGGGCTGCATTCAGTTTATATGCATTGTATGCATTTATTTCTATATGCTTAAATCCGTGCAGCAATTCAGAATTAAAATGCGGAGAAGGGACGCTCAATGGATGGAATACATACACACACACAAAACTTGGGCATCCGGAAACTGTTGCTCCAATGGAGCGGTTACATGTATTGTTGGTAAACCTGAGCATTTTTCAACCAGAACTTCCTCCAATCCCTAGCACGAATTGTTCGCACTGTTTGTTTATTTACCGTCAAATGGATGCTCGGCTTTGTTTGGCTAAGCTGATTTGAAAACTTGCCGTTCGGTAGGTAGCGCTCCAGAGTGCAGCTTCGTCGGCATTACCTTAATTTGCAAAACAAAAGAAACTGGTTCCCATTTATTGGGTGGACCGTGTTTTTCTTTTGTAGGTTTGATTTGCCACACACAAACACACACACTGTTCGCGAAACAATGTTTATGTGTGAGGTTAACAAAGCGAAAAAATTCGTAACAATGAACAGCGGCTGAATACTTAATACTGGGAATTTTAGGATTTTTTTCGCTTTGTAAAGAATGGAATTTTTGTTACTTCACAACTCATGTCGTTTAGATGTAGATTTATGCACTTTTTACATTACGATACCGAAAGTCAGAAAAATAAAATAATTACTGCTCCATTGTCTTCACATTTTATTGGAATCCGGATACAGGAATCTTGATTGATATTCTGTTGCGTTTTCGAGATTATTGATTTCCTAATCAATGGATTATTATTTTCCTAATTTTCGATGTAGGACTACGTCATACTTCAGTAGGGTGGCATCTGTGGAAAGTGTAACTGTGTGTTTCTAACGTCAATAGCTTGACCGAAGGGCTGCTCTAAACCTGAGGTATAATAATCCATTACCATTTCAATGGTAAATTAATGAAAAGTTGAGTTGGAAAAACAATTTTCGAACCATTCAAATTTATGGTATAATAATTAGCATATTTTTCAATTGCAAACTAGCGAAAAAATTAACTGAAATTTTAAAATCCAACAAGGAAGATGTTAGTCACATGTTCTAAGTGGCTCCACCTTTTTCAAGTTATTTCATTTTCTCAGTTTCGCACGAGGCGAAGAGATTGTATTCCGAGTGTACGAAAACTGAATCTCATTTCATGTTGGGAACTAGAAGAACAGAAACGATAGAGCTTTCAGCCCTGCGACAAAATAACTTGTGGTATCGTGTTGCGGCTTGAAAGGAAGACAATCAAATTCTTCTCGTGTCGAACAGAAGCAGATAGCAAAAGTGCAGCACTCTCAGCCGCGCATCAGTTATATAGCACTCGACTGAGGTAACACCCTCTCAAATTTCGGTGAATATACGGACAAGATTTGACGTAAAGCATCTGAAATATTCTTAAAATAAAATATAGCACTTACTTAAACATATAGGAGCCTGACCTAATTCACTGTTCACATCTGTGGATATAGGACACTTTCAACTAAATCAGATTTTTGAGCTAGTTTTCAGATACTAAGCAATTTAGGTTATCGCATGATGGGATGATGGGCTTTGGTTCAAGTTTAAAACTCAGGCAATCACCTTGATTACAGCAGAAATTCACCGTAATCAACCGGAAGTAATCAGGAGCGGGGGCCTAGTGTGGTTGGTAACGTCTCCGCCAACCACGCTCGAAGCCTGGGTTCGAATCCCACCGCCGACATAGGTGTCGATGGTTGTGAGGTGGCGTGATCCACTCACAACCAACCCAACTGGTCTAGATTCAATCCTAGCCGACACCGGGAGATTTTCTGAGGCGAAAAATCTCTGGGATCACGCCTTCCATCGCATGAGGAAGTAAAGCCGTTGGCGCCGGTCCGTTAATAAACGGGTCGTGAGTTAGGGTCCTGGGTGTGGAGTCGCCTCCCTGGGCGTCGGTGATTGGCCACAACAGTGGCGGAACTAGACCGACGGAAAATAAGCGAGAATAAAAAAAAAAAAAAAAAAAACTGGAAGTAATGCAAAAATCATTGCAACTGAAATCAACACAAAAATCACTTGCAGTTTTCGCAACAACACAATAATTAGTAAAAATTTGTTTAAATTTTGTAAATCATTGTAAATCAAACAAGATTCAAATATACGAAAGCGTATAAATTCAATCGATTTACGTATACCAACCTTGACTTTTTAAAGCCTCTTAGTACGCGACAGTTGCAAGCAATTTCCCCTACCAACAACTTTGCCAATTAAATGTGTTCCACATTGACAAACCATGAATAACGAAGCTCATTTCTACGGTACATAAATTGTGCGACATAAAACGAACCCACTCTCTGCTCGGAGACAGGATTCCAGATTTTTTTTTTTGCTCTTCTCCATAGCCTGGCCAAGTGGTGCCCGAACGGCTGCAATGATAAAATACACTGATAGGCAGAATAATAATATCAATAAATTTATGTTCTACTGCCCGTTCGTTTGGTCAGTGGAATAGTTTCTTCCTAGTGGCGGCCGAGTGGTACACACTAATTTCAAACTGAACCAATTTAGAATACCACATTGCATGCGATAGACTAGAGAATGCAAAGAACATTAATTTTCTATGGTCGCATTCTGGGCGAATAATTAATTGAAATATGTTCGACTTATTGCTAACAGTGTAGTACGCAACTTCTACGGCAATCGACCGAAAAGATGTTCTGGCACAGGGGGGAAAGGAATACGGCTCGTTACGATTGTTACTGTTTGCCATCCGGAAGTGCTGCAATTGGGAACTAGAGGCTGCCATCGACCGGGATAATGGGTATTGACTTCGACCGACTCGGTGCCGCACGTTGACACAATGTGTGTTGAGTTCTGAAACTAATTAAGACCTACGTTATAATCGTGTGCACTTCATTATACACACATCGAAGCGGTTTACTAACCCTACCCGGGTACGGCCATGCAAGCTGTGCTTCTCGTTAAGACGTCTGCAGTTGAAGCGTGTTGCTTCTGAGCCCGCCCGGGTTTTGATTTGTTGACACGTAATTATAACAAACATCTTGAAAACGTGTACGAATCAATTAGTTGAACACAAATTAGTTTCTCTGAAAAACTCGAACAGCTGGTACAATTTTGATCTTTTGCGCCTTAAACGCAAGAGGGATAAATTGTACAAAAAGTTTTGTAGGTCTAACAGGCAGAATCATTGGAAGGAGTACACGATCGCGCGTAATAAGTATTCACAAACGTTAAAAAAGACGCGTTGTGAATATATACAGAGGAAGATTATTCAGCATCAATACAACAGCAAAGAGTTATGGAAAATTTTGAAATCTTTATTAAAACCTAGTAATAATAAACCGCGGTCCATAACTTTTGATGGCACATTAGAACAAACAGAACAAGTAATTGCTAGTAAGTTCAATGATTATTTCATCAATAGTGTTTCATTGATCAATCAATCAATTGAACTGGTCGATGAACCGGATGAAATAAAACAGCCGACTAACGTTAATAGTAGATTTGATGGTTTTCACCCAATCACAATGGATGACCTTAAAAATATTTGTTTTTCATTAGGTAGAACGGCTGGAGTAGACAATGTAAATGCTAGGGTCATTCAAGATTGCTTCAATGTTATTGGTCACACTCTGCTGAACCTTATTAATGAATCATTGCTAACTGGGTACGTGCCTAAAGTGTGGAAAGAATCGTTGGTTGTTCCGATTCAAAAGGTTGCTGGAACGATTAAAGCCGAAGAGTTTCGTCCCATCAACATGTTACACACGTTAGAAAAGATATTAGAACTTGTTGTTAAAGGTCAGCTGTTAGAATATTTAAATAGTAACTCGTTATTAATTCCGGAACAATCTGGCTACCGGGAAGGCCATTCGTGTGAAACCGCGTTGAACTTAGTACTAGCAAAATGGAAAGACAACTTAGAGAATAGAGACACAATATTTGCTGTTTTTTTGGATCTAAAACGCGCTTTTGAGACAATTTCTAGGCCCTTATTGTTGAACACAATCAAGCGCTTTGGAATTTCGAGTACTGCATTCAGATGGTTTGAGAGCTATTTGTCTGACAGAACTCAACGGACTGTTTTTAATGATTCGGTATCTAGTCCCGTGGAGAATGATCTTGGAGTTCCACAGGGAAGTGTATTAGGGCCCCTTTTGTTCATTATGTATATAAATGACATGCGACGAGTTTTACGTTTTTGTGATATCAATCTTTTTGCCGACGACACCGTATTATTCATTGCAGCTAAGAATGTAGAAGAAGCCGTTTCACACTTGAACGAAGATTTACGTTCTCTAAACAGATGGTTGAAGTATAAGCAATTGAAATTAAATATAGATAAAACTAAATATATGATTTTCTCGCGCACCGTTGTAAATGACGATGTCTCTGTTTTGATTGATGATGAGGCAATTGGTCGCGTTCGGGAGATTAAATATCTTGGCGTGATTATTGATGACAACCTAAAGTTCAACGCTCACATTGACAATGTCATCAAGAAAATTGCCAAAAAGTATGGAATTCTATGCCGTTTGAAAAACGAATTAACGATTAGTAGTAAAATACAGCTATACAAGTCAATCATCTCTCCACATTTGGATTTTTGCCCTACCTTTTTGTTTTTGGCCAATAACACACAATTGTTGAGGTTACAGCGTTTGCAGAATAGAATATTGCGTTTGATTTTAAATTGTGATAGATTTACTTCCTCTACCTTTATGTTGGACGCTTTGCAATGGTTATCCGTGAAGCAACGAATTGTTTATTTGTCTATGGTGTTCATTTTCAAAATAATTAATGGTTTGCTACCTCAATATTTGTGTGATCGAATTGAAAGAGGAAGAGATTTTCATAGATATAACACTAGAAACGCGGATGAACTAAGAACACCTTTCTTTCTAACAAGAGCTTCACAAAATTCATTGTTTTATAAAGGTATAATTTTTTTCAATTCGATGCCAAGACATGTTAAACGTGCACCAACGCTTGCGGAGTTCAAGAGACAATGTATTTCACACGTGAAAGTTTCTGTTGTACAGAACGAAAATTGAAACTTTTATAAAATGACGAGAGTTTATCTGACGAAGTTTAAATAACGGATTTATTTTGGATGAACTATTTATTTTTGGAACCTATCTATTTATTTATTGTTCTATTGAAGAATGTAACTGACGAAGTTTTTACGAACGGATCTGATTGTGTTGTAAAATTTTATTCATATTTTATATTAGATCTTTTTTAATATGTAATGTAATAACAAAAACTACTGTGTTCGTCACGGTGGTGATGATGGATTTTTTCCTTTATGTTGTTGTAGCTTTAAAAAAAAATAGAAAGTGACTACATAAGTTTGAGCCTCGCGCGCGGAATTCAGATATAAATGGATTCTTTAACAATGCTTAGAGAAAAATCATGAAGTAGTTGTGGTTAGTCTGGCTGAAGGTCATGAAAACCCTGTGCTAGTTTTGTGTAGCTCTATAGCTCTTCACATTCTTACCGATGTGAATCAAGTAATCAGTTTTTGAAGAAATTTATATCTGGAGGTAAAATCAGTTCGTTTTTTTTTTTTTTTGTATAACTGATTTAAATGTGACTACATTAATTATCTATAGATAAATCGTCCAGCTCAAACCTTTGTAGGGGTATGTGGCGGGACCATCATCATCATCATCATCATCCAATGTGGTTCTCAACCTGGCAGATGCTAATCAGAATGCCGATCGAAATTGCTTCGGTAAACAGGCTCGCTTCAAGGTTTTCAAATTAAATTTCCACCCAATACCTGCCGGCCCTCCGCGAAAGGTGTTCCAACAATGTTTCCTCTAGCTTAGGGCCCCGAAGCGTGAGCCCTAATCCTATACCAATTTTCCGCTCCAATACGTTTATTCCCATTTCTAAAAGCAAAAAAAACTTCCAACGACCAGCGAGCCAAGCACCGAGTGGTCTCTCTCGGTCGTCGGTGCAGTCCAGGTTTGCTGCTGCCAGCTTGGTTGGTAGCCAGGATTAATGAAATCACTCACTACTAATAATAAAAAGTGTCATTTTCCAATAGAACGTAATCCACAACAAGATCAAAGCGTCGAACCAACAAAGGTGGAGAGAGAGAGAACGTAATGGAAAGGAGTTTGTGCGCTAGACAAGAGAAAATCCTTTTTTGGTTTTTGCTGCTGAACTGCTGAAAGATTTTCTATTGGAGAAGACCGGATGCTGTCTGTCTCGTGGCGGTGATTGTTTGCACGGAGTTTTTTCACACAATTTTTATTTTGCGAAATTTTACTCCAAATTTTTCATTGGTTTCTAATAACCATGAGCTGTTTTGTTATAACTACAAACCTAACAAGAAGATTTTTTCAAATTTAAACGACTTTCATCTCACCGATGAACCGAAACGCACCGAATTTGGGTGTCCGAATGAGCCAAATCAGGGATGAGCCGAAGGGTGCATCCATTTTCATGTGTGGTGCATTTTTGTGTGCTGGTAATAAAGTCCGAAAAGCTGCAGATTTAGATCCGGATTACCGGATTCCGTTCTCGTTCGATGGTCAAATCGAGGGATAGGTAATCGAAATGGGTAAATCTGTATCAGGATTATGCAATTTGCAACAGGTCGGAAGCTCGAAATTTCTAAGCCGTAATTGAAAAATTATATTGTTAAGCCTCAACCGGAGAAACTGTCTGTTGAATTGTTTTCTCAAACGTTTTTCTTTTTTTTTCAGCATCCAAGAATGAAAAGCTGAATGGCTGCATACCCTCAGCGGTCTCTTCCTGTGCGAGTAGCACCAGCAGCAGTGCCAGTAGTAATAGCACCAGTAATAGCAGTAGTAGCGGAGGTAGCGGCGTCAGTTTTAGCTCCAAGTCCACGGTTGTCGCTGCTTCAGCCGTAACCGTCAACAGTGCCAACAGTAATAACAGTACAATGATTGTGTCCGCTGCAGCCGGAGGACACAGCAGCAGGAGTGACAGCACCAGCAGTTGCAGTAGTACCAGTAGTAGTAACAGTAACAGCAGCAACAGCAGCAGCAGCAGCAGCAGTAGTAGTAGCAGTAGTAACGGTAGCAGCGGGTCATCAACGGTGGCGGTAACGGTGAATGGGCTCCCAACGGTGGTGAAGAAACCGCGGCCTAAAACCGTTTCACCGACGCGGCATGGCCCGCAACAGTGTCAGGTGAGTAGTTCTGGAGTTCTAGAGTTAGTTGGTCAAAAATATCTAAATATGTAACAAAAAATATTTAATATCTTTTCGGGACTTTTCAAGTTTCTAGTAGTTCAATATTTTGTCTACGTTCATGTTTTTACATAAATTCGTGAAACTTCCTCGAATTTGAGGGTTTCAGCCCTGCATAAAAGAAAACACAACTAGGGTAAAACTACCTTGAATGGACCATGTCCTTCTAAGGGACCACCGATCAGATTAACTTATTTTTGGTGAAAATCCGATTAATTTCCTGAAAACTTCGATCGGGAAACATCTTATCCAGCCAAGCTGCATCACAATCAAGAAAAAAGTTTATAAATTCCGATTTATGTGAAAAGAAGTTGAAATATGAGATAATTAAATGCCGAGATTGACAAAAATTGATATAAAAAACATGTAATTTGAACGAAAATTTGTTTATATGTAAACTATATTGCTGCTAATAACTAGGTAAATATTAGTGATCGGTGATAAACATTCGACCTTTTTTGAACGTGTGAATCAACTTCGTCTATCAGTCAAATTCGCTGAGATAATAAATAATAAATAATAATTAATTTTCTCTCAGAAATTGAATTTATCATAACTCCATAAACCGAAGACTCACTCTTCACTGATAGAAACAAGGTGTGAATAGAAGAGAAAATAATCACGAGACGATAGAGTAAAACTACTTTAAATTAACCACATCTTTTAGTGGACCGCCGGTAAGATTAAATCAATTTATGCGGAATGTTGAATGGATCTTTAGAAAACTTCCATCGGAAAACATCTTATCCTGCAAATCTTCATCAAAATCGCAAAAAATGTTTACATCAATTCCCACTTATATCTAGAGAAATAACAGTTTTTCGCAGGGTCGTCCACTAAAGGAAGTGGCCCAATCAAGGTAGCTCTATTTAATTGTGTTTAAATAGGGGAAAGTCTCGAGTAGATTAACCTCTAGTGGACCATTCGTCAGGTTGACTCAATTCCTCTTAACATGAATCAAAATTTAGAGTAAACTAACCTATAGTGTATCCCTTTTCTATAGTGGACCACTCGAGGGATTTTTAGGAAACTTTTATCGGAAAAGCTCTCCTCTAGGTTAATCAGCATCAGAATAACGAGAAACTTTTAGAAATTCCGTGTTTTGATCTCCACACTAAACAGTTGGCTGCGAAGTTCTGAATCGCAATGTAGCACCAAGGCTTTGCTTTTGAACCCCTCTCCTATAGTGGACCACTCAAAAGATTAACTCAATTTATGCGAAAGCAGGAGGGATTTTCAGAACACTTCCATCGGAAAACATACTACCCAGCCAATCTGCACCACAAACCTTTAAAAGTTTCAATTTTTATTAAGCGGAAATGGGAGACTGATGGTCCACTATAGGTTAATAAAGCAATGGGGTCCAGTAAAGGGTAATTTACCCTATTCGATCTTTTTCAGCGTGTGTTATTCTCGTCTATCAATCGAATATGGAGTTTCGGTGAGATAGGGTAAATTAACCTATAGTGGACCACTTTGCTATAGTGGACCACTCGTCAGGTTACTCAATTTCTTCTAATAAAAATGAGAATTTATAAATTTTTCCATAAATTGAGTTAATCTGGCGAGAGGTCCACTAAAGGAGAGGGGACTATTAATGGTCAATTAACCCTATCACCCATTCGTCCTGAGTCGCAAGCGTAGGCAGTAAAAAAAATTTTTCTTGATTTTGGAAATGTTGCTTGCTTTTGCCATAAAGTAACAAAATGTAGGATAAATTAACCTATAGTGGACCTCTTTGCTTTATTAACCTTTAGTGGATCACCATTCAGATTAACTCAATTTCTCTTAACATAAATCGGAATTTCTTATTGTTTCTGATGTCAATTGGCTGGACAAGGTGTTTCCCGATGAAAGTTTCGAATTTTCGCATAAATTGAGTTCATCTGGCGAGTGGTCCACTATGGGTTAATTTACGAATCGCAAAAAAAAATCTGCATACGGACTCTGAAAATCTGCAATTTACTAACAATTCTTCGACAAATTTTAGAAACTATTCAAAGGGCCAAACAAAAAAAAAGTATGGGTTTAGAATGTTTCCATGAAAAACAATTATGTCGATTTCGAGCATGATCGGAGTAAAATAATTGAAGAGATGATTTATAAGATACCACCGCAAGATTAACGGTAAATTATGACAGTAGTATTTCTTGCAATAGGTTTGAGAATACACTCAATTAATCAATTTAATAGTGTTAAGCGGTAAATTTTAGCAATAATTCTTTTTCAACTCAATTTTGAATAATTGATTGATATAAATATAAATATTAAAAGGTTAGGCCAAACCAGTGAATACTCAATAATTGGATTAGGTAAACTCATCTGACACTCTACATGAACTATTTTAAAATGGATACTCATGGCAACAAACCGCGTAAGGAACGACATTTCTGAAAAATCAGCGTTGAAAAACCACGTAAAATCCGAAATCCGCATATATAAGACTTTTGTGACCTCCAGCGCGTGTGAGACCCCGTTTCGTGATGCTCTGGATGTTTTCGATGTTCAATTTGTATTCCTATGTTGCCGTAAGACGCATTTCTACGTCAAAAAAAATATCAAGAAATTAAAAACAAATAAAAAAATAAAAAAAAATTGGACTTTTTTGCATGAAATCACCGTTTATGAAAAAAAAAACAAAAAGTATCATCTTTAAAAAGTTGCGAAAAATACCTTAGATGGAACATAGCTAGCGACATCTACCCGCAACTGGAAAAGTAGCAAATACTAGAACCATTACTAAATTGAATACACAACATATTTTATCAATGCAAAGGCTCATTTTCCTAACACAGACATCAGAAAAGTAGACTAAAAGGTTACAAGTATAATAGCTTAATTAAACTGTTGGCACTAGGGCCAAATATCTTCGTTAGCTGAATCTGTTCAGTTCGAGGATAAAATCAAGTTAATATTTTATGTATTACAGCTGGGAAACCACAAGAATTGTCAATTCAGTAAAATGTCAACATCTCTTCTCGTCATACCATGCTCTTTTCTCGATAAGCTGGTTGAATCGGTTTGCAATTTTCGACACAAAAACACGACCGTTTGTTCCAGTGGTCATTAGTTTTGCTGCCGATGTTACTCATCTGACTATGAGTTACGACTCCGGGACGATGTTTGGTTTGTTGCTGTCTCAGTCAAAAGTTTGGCGAAGTTCGCTGCTTGTTCTTGTGCTTCGAAGAATCTCCGGCCACTACTTATCTATTAACGAAGGCTACGTTGCCCATATTGAACCCAGCCAGAATAATTTCAATTTTGAAGCATTGTTTCACCAATGAAAACATACCGCGAAAAAAACCATTTTTTCTGGAAAATCCGTGTAAAACAACCGCCTGAGTTCCGAAATCCTCGTAAAAAGACCTTAGTAACTTCCAGTGTGCGTGGAAGTGGACCATTTCGTGTTATTCTCGATGTCTTCGGTTTTTCAATTTGTACCCCTATGTTGCCGTAAGACGTATTTCTACGTCGAAAAAATTCGGATATTTAGTATGAATTCGCCGTTGTGGAAAAAGCAAGAAGCATCCTGTTTAAAAAGTTGCGAAAAATACCATAGATGAAACATGGCAGGAAAAGTAGCAAAAGTGCTAAAACCATTACTGAATTAAGTACGCAAAAATATTTTACCAATGCAATTTCCCTAACACAGACATCAGAAAAGTAGACTAAATGATTGTAATTGTACAGCATATATCTAATCAATTGGCATCACATTAGAGCCAAACAATTGGCGATTTATCACTGTGCTATCGCTGGTTTGACTTGTCACCTAAATCCTTTTAATAAAATCAAATAAGCTTTCGTAACTGAAACTGTTCAGTTTCTTACCATGCTTTCTCCTCGACACGTCGGTCCAATTAACTTGCATTTTTCGATACATAAACACGACCGTTTGTCTCAGAAACTCATGAACTCGTGGTCATTAGCTTTGCTGCTCGTGTTGCTCATCTGACGATGAATTACGACTTCGGCACGGTGGTTGGTTTGTTGCTGTCTCAGTCGAAAGTTTGGCGAAGTTTGCACAGAATCTACTATATAAAAATGGAATTCCGTAACGTTTGATCTTATTGATATTATTCCCTCCGTCTCTGAGGTGTACAGTAATTATTATCATTTTGAATCGTTCTAAATCAAAAATATAAGCGGTGACATGTAGGTTTTTTTTCATAAAAATGTTTGCCAATGCTCAGGAAAGACATTTAAGGAAAAATATTTAGTATCCGATCACTGAACCTTGAGATATTATTCACAAAACTGCGTGAAACATGCAAAATTATGACTTTTTATACTTAATTCGTCTCCAAATAAAAATTCAAAGCGATGACTTGTGATTCTTTTTTCACTAAAATGTTCGTTGATGTATAAGAAAGACATTTGAGGAAAAATAATAGATATCTGATTACTAAAACTCGAGATATTATTCACAAAACTACGTGAAACATGCAAAATTATGACTTTTTAAGCTGAATTTGCCTCTAAATCAAAACCCAAAGCTGTGATTTTTTCTATAATAAATCATTCGTTGATGTTGAAGAAAGATATTTGAGGAAAAATTAATAGGTATCTGATTATTTAAACTTTAAATATTTTTCACAAAACCACATGAAAATGCAAAACCATGATATTTTAGGCTCAATTTGTCCTGCAGCTATGATATATGATTTTTTCATTAAAATATTTGTGTATGTTCAGGAATGACTTTTGAGTAAAAATAACACTATGTAAAACATGCAAAATCATGAATAGTTGGGCTCAATTTGCCCTAAATCAAAATTCAAACCTATGATATGTAATTGTTTTTCATTGAAATGTTTGTTAATGTTCAGGAACAACATTTGGGAAATAATAATAGGTATCTTATTGCTAAAAGTTGTTACTGTTAGATGTTACTTTAAAAACTACGTATGTTTGAAGTATGTTTGAAGTATGTTTGAATTATGTTTGAAGATAATTTTGTGCATACAGAAAAACACATTAAAATACTCTTTTTGAATATTTGAATGCAAATAATGCATTCATTCATTCATTGAGCATAAGCTTAATTCGCCTCTAAATAAAAAATCTAAGCGATGACATGTGATTTTTTTTTCAATAAAAAGTTCGTTGTTCCTTCAACGTCTGCAAATATTTTCCTGCAGCAAAATCCATGTTTTGATCATGTGCGAGTTGAGCAGAAAAAAAAATACATTTTTGATGTTTTCGTAGTTTTGTGAATGGTAAACACATTACGGGATTCGATTTCCTTTTTACGTTTACCGAAACTTGGCTGTAAAAAAGGCCACATTTCATTGGTCGATTAGGAGGTGACTTAGGCATTAATTTTTATTTAATTTCTACGTAGTTTTGTGGATTAAAGCATTAACTTCCTCTCAGACGTGTTTCTTTGGACACCGAAAACATTTTCGTTATGAAAATTCACATGTTATCTTTTTAGATGTCATTATAGAGGAGAACTAAGCATGAATGGTCATTCTCAATTCTTATTACTTCGATTTCTTTCTTTCAAAAGTTACATAAAAAGAGGTTTTACTGTAAACGATTATCGAATATCCGAAAAATCACCCGAATTTGGTATATTCGGAACTGGGATGACCCCACACAACATTTTCCAGAATGGCGACTCCTGGTTTCAGGAAAATAGCCAGAAGTGGTATTTGACCAACCATTTCAATACTTCCGAAAGTGGAACACCGTACGATATTTTGATATCCGAAATGGCGACTTCCAGTTTCTGTAAAACAGCCCAAAATCACAAAATGCAATCCAATATGAGTATTTCCGTTCTGTGCGTTCTCAGAATATTAAAGTACTTAAAGTGATGATGGACGTATAAGATGTGAAATATTTTTGAAGTAAGTTGTGCTAATATTGCAATGAATTATAAAAAATAATTCCTAATTTTGAAGCCTTTGATCCCGAGCATCGCCGGGAACGTTCAACTAGTCAGGAAGATTCTTCGGCCACAACTCGTCCGTTGTTTTGAAGGGTACGTAGCTATATTGAAGCCAGACGGAATAAGTTGAATTTTAGAGCATCGTTTACCGCCGTTTGGCTGAGACGGTGGAGAAAGTAAAAATGTAAAAATTTCAAGTACTGGCCCGTACAAAGAAAACACTACTTGCCTTTGAATGGAACACTTATTTCTCTCATTCGGGCATCAGGGAAATAGACTAAATGATTGCAAGCATTTTTTTTTCTACAAATCAATTTAAATCCCAATAGTATATACCGTCCCTCCTATCACTGACATAAACAATGGTGTTACAGCGAAGAAATAGCATATCTGTTTCAACGATGACGAGACACCAAATAAGTCACAATTATCAATATTATTGTGATAAAATAACTGTCTGTCTATTGAGTGTATTTTGGAAAGCGGTATCGGCTGCTTCTAAAATACTGCTTGTTCCGAAGTAAAGATACTAGACTGCAAGCAATCGTGGTTTGTGTCACTCGTCGGCGGCCCAAATGTGTACTCTTCGTCTGCCTGTGTGCTTGATATTGGCCCGTGTAATGAATTGCATCAATTGCAAGCAGTTTGACTACACAGCCGCCTACTGCTTCAATAAAGCACGGTGCGGCAAGTGTGGGAAGACCTCTGCTGAGGATATCTGCTGTTGAGCTACCGGAAAATGTACCTACGTTAGGGAAAATATGTATGAGCTCTTTACATGCGTGGTGTACAAACAGCGCAGTGATAAAATGAAGCGGTCTCTTATAGAGCGTACAAAGCGATCCACGCTTTCCATGCAGACATGCTTCATAATAATAATAATAATACAGCATAAACTATGAAAGTGTTGAAGGATAATGAGAATAACCAACGCAGTCTAACATACAAACTAATTTTTCTGCTTGCAACCGAAAACCGAAATTTTCTATGCAAAATAGTATCATAACAAAGATACCTAACAAGTAACACATCTTAAAAAAAATACACAAAAATGGAACTGAAAAGAATAAAAAATCTAATTTGAAAAACAAACAACAATGTAAAATAAGAGCAGAGTTTTTCTAAACTTTTTCCAGTCTGAGGTCAGTCATAGCAAAATGGAAATTATTAGCAAATTGCTTAGGCAAATCTCGTAATGCAGAGGCATGAGCCGCGTTTAATTTGATTCGCCTTTCTGAACTCCTATCGCATTATAGTTGACACGTTTCAATTTCTATTTGATTTTTATTCTTTCAATGTAAAAGTTGTACCTTGAATCAATGCGACAACAACGACAACACACACACGGTAAAATCCCTTCACTAGAGCGGGGTAGCATCTTAAATCAATTTATGATCGTTGATTTCTGACTTCAAAGCTATCCGCACTCGAGCAGCACGTTTTCACCATCGCCATTTCATTTGATATTGACATGGAAAATTCAATTCCCTCAACCCTTTTCTCGCGCAAACTCCAGCCTGCCATCTTCACACACATCCACCAGAGGGAGGGCGCTCTCGCTTGCTGGCCTGGTTTGTCAAGATGGTTGTTCATGACGACGTGATATCAATATTTCCTCCCACCCGTTCGTTCGTTGTTCGGAGTCACTCTCCTTCCAGCTAACTGCCAAGTATTTATTTCAGATAAATTTATTTATACGAACATATACAAACATAAATATTTGCATCATTTTGCTGTTTCGAACCGCGTTCTTCGCTGAAGTGCGGAAACTGTTTGAAGATCTCAACAGTGAGATCACAGCAGCTCGGAGAGAGAGAGAGGAAGAAAATTACAAAATCCTTAGGGCTCACCCCATCCCAGCGAACAGGCGGGTGCAGGGGCGCCAATAACGACCGGCAAGTACGCGGCCTTCGGAGCTTTCACTTCGCTGGGGTTGTGGCACACCAATCGATAAATAGCAGAAGGAAGTATTTATAAAGTGAACGTTTCCACTCTGAAAATCATTTTAATATATCTTCTTGACTGCAGGCTAACACGCCTGTTGTCTGAGTGTGGACCTGAGGCAGAGGCAGCGAGAACTTTAACGATATGGATCGTTGTAATAAGTCCCGCGTTGTCTCCCCCCAGGGGGGATGGAAGCATTCCAGTACAAACGGCCGCCGGTTTTTCGGCGCTGTAGGCGCAGGGTCCAGATGAAGCTGTTAATTGTTGAAAAATATTTCGTAAAATTGAATTTCAAAACAAATTTTTCATCTCGATAGGCCACAGAATAATTGAGAGAAAACTTCATTAAAGTCTCTGCAAACTTTACGCGCTTTCGACTTGGCTAGGAGCACCAAAATTCACAGCAACGGGTAAAAAGACTTAGTTTTTTTTTTTTATTTTGAGCTAAAGCGTATTTTTTTGCGTTTGTAGACCAGTTTTCAATAAAGAGTCAACAACAAAAACAAGCGAACATTTTTTTAAGATTTACAAAATTACAGAAAAAAATACAATATTTACTTTAAACTTAAAAACTTGTAACATTCAAAAGAGATTAATTCTATAATTTTTGAAGCTTCTCGAATACCAAAAATATTTCTTTATAAAGCAGTTTCACATTCCCACAATAAATTTAGTCCATATCTAATAAGCATTAGGTACTAGAAAATCTCAATCTAGCACCCGAATAAAACCAAGGATAGCACGGTTCAATCATCCCGACCATACAGGGCTCAACCGGATCACGAACGAAGCGTAAAAGCTCCAGATCAGCAGCAGGAGTTTGATAAAATTACGATTCAAATGCCCTGTAACGACCCTGACACGAGAACCCGAGGAAAGTGAGTCAACCGGATAATGAAGCATCCATTAGGCCTAATAGCCCATGAACGAACTTAGGGCGCTGTCGGAATCGCACACATGTTTACTGCAAGTCCATAAAACAGCTTTCAGCTAGGGGCGCCCGATCCTTTGTATGTCAGTAGCCCTGTAAACTTAATCCATGTGAGGGTAGACATCATTTTCCTAACCTCCATAAAACATCTGTTATTAAATTAAGTCTCTCAGCTTTCGATTCATCCCCAAGTTTATTGCAAAATAAACGGATGTCGGGTTCATAATTGGAAAATAAACTTGAAAATACGCTTTTGATTTGATTTGTAAAAATTCGTTTCATGACTCCAATTAGCGATAAATTCCAATTACAATTACATCCACCGATAGAGAAACTGTCCGGTGCAGGGCCAGCTATCGAAATATTTTACCGAGTTTTTCTACCCCAGTTGGTTATAAATTTTCCTACTCTTGACCCGCACGAGATGAAATAATTTAACTCAATAGTCTGTGAATTTCATTAAACTGCGTGGGCTCTGTTCCCCGTCATTATCGTTATATTTGTAACCATAGCAGCGAGGCAGCGATGCTTCAAGTCCAGCGCATCAGCACTATTATAGTCATAGGTACCTACCTCTGTATTATTCTAAAAGCATCTAGCAAGGCGAACCATTCCGTTACCAGGGGAAACTCACAACTTCGCAATCATTTGCCACTCGTCAATGCCAGCAGCTAACCAGCCACGGTTGCAGTTGAAAACTCACTCACCGCAAGCGATATTCCGATTGATCTACGGTGTGTTCAGTATCCGATAAGAGTGGGTTTGTGCCAACTCAATGGAATTGCTGCCATGGAAATAGCTGGTGGCTGTTATTTTTGAACAAAATTGTTAATGAATTTTCATTGGTCACTGAAAAGTCTAGTCGAAGAATGTTCAAAGTGTTGTGAATATAATTACTTTTTATTATCATTATTTTCGGGAGAACTTTTCAACTCTTTAATTGCAAAACCTAAAATTCAATCTCAAACTCAGCATAAACATAAATTAAAGTGAAGTAAAGCGCACTCGGAGTTGGAGGGACTAATCAGCACTCATAAACCGTGCAGATAAAAAAGTCGTTAAATTAACTACAGAGTCCGATAAAATTTACGACCAGAACAAATTTTCCAGTTCCGAGTTTGGGGAGACCGCACCGTCCCATTTGTGTTCTCTTGTCCGTCGAACGCGAAATAGAACTTGACAGTTTTAACCGTATCCTCGGACCACTGCAGTGGTCAGCCCGAACATTTCCCCCCGAACCCTTTTGCTGCAGCCTTGAATGAGCGAACGAAAAGGATTCATTAGTTTCCTCGGCTTGAGTCCGGCTGGGGAGAAAGCAAATGACGAGAGCAACGACGGTGCAAATAAACCAGAATATTAGTAGTCATTAAATTTTAATTCTAGTACAAGATTACTCTCATTAGTTTGCGTGTTGCAGTGACCACTCTGGCTGCTGGTGCCGCTGACATGATCGTTGGTTGGTTGGCTAGCCGGACATGTCCTCTAACGTCGGCAGCATCGTTAGCCCGGCATTTGCCAGCTCGTTAGTATGGGGAGATAATCAGGCGACAGTTAAGTAGAATAGATTTTAATCGGGAAGACGCCTCCCCGAGGTCTTTATGGACGTAAAATAATTTAAATCAAATCTGCAGTTGAAAAACTTGATATTTTCCAAAAAGCACTTTAAATCCTAGAACACAAAAAACCAACAACTTTTCATCAGGCAAAGATGTCTATAAAATTTCCAATTATCCCGGAAGGACACGCCATTACGGAGCGCTTCCAGGGAAAAAAGCATCTGCATCTAGACACACACACACCGTAGTATAACCGAGAAAAAGGCAGTTTCCTCACCGGGTTTCCTCTCATTTTAACCACTCAGACATGACATGGAGTGGAGAAGTGAAAACGATAATGAGACATCCGTAGAGTTTTTCTCTCGGTTTTTCTTCTACTTTTTTGCAGGGGTCTTACTCTGAACGAGGAGATAGCATCAGATGGGAAACTAATTATTAAAAGTCGCATGGCCTAGCTTAAAGGGAAAATATTAAAATTCACTTGATTGCATTCCGGTTTTTTTTTTTGTGAGTCACACAAGCTCAGCTTATTGCTTGATAATATGGCTTTAATTGTGTAACTTCTAACTTATTCTTAAAAAAACACACACCGAGTGATTTAACAACAGGCAGGAATATGCGTGTGAAGAATAAATGTTTGAGGCAAAAGCAACAAGTGCCCGTCTTTTTTTAGCAGGTTAGTAGCGGCATACGTTACGAACTTTACGGGTGTATGTTTAATATATTTATATGAGTTTGAAATTCGATTTTGAAATTTAGCAGTTGTTTGTATACTGCAGAATCTGTCACAATTTCAGTCTACAACATCCTTCCGGCTAATATTCAATAGCAAATATGTAATGTTTGTAGATACTTTTGAAATGTTACTCTTGAAAAAAAATCACAAGGGTTGTAGGCAAAGCCACGACCGCAAGGTTGACGTAGATCTACTTAAAGTTGTTTCTTGAATTATTTCTATTGAATATATTTAAAATTTTGTGAACTAGAGAATTGAAGTGCTACCGAATTTCAGTTTGCACATACATTACTAAACAGGAATGAAACAAACACTATACAACGCAAACAAATTTCCTGCATATTAAGACTTGGCAATTTTTAAGGTTTAATTATTCGATAAGTTAATCTTTACAATTTTTGAGGTTTGATTATGCAGATAACAGAAGCTGTTTGGGTGTTGCATATTACTGAAGGTAAAGATAATTCAATACGTTCAGAGGCATAGAGATTAAGCTGACTTTATAACCATTTCATCGTTTGAAATGAATTGTAATAAATGAAGGAAAATATTCACTTTTTAATTAGGCATTTAATTTATCCTGAAAAGGACAATTTGTCGTTTAATTCAATATCGAATATGATGCTTATCGCATCTTTGCATTATCACTGACAGTGCGAATTCCTTTTGTTAAAACAGTGAAAAGCTGTTTCAACACTGAAAATCGATTTATTATGAATGCCAATATTCCAGAACGTTAGTGTGTTGTCAAAATGAGGCAACTTTTCATTGGATGCATCTACTACTGATGCTGCCCACTACCGAACAAAGGCAACTTTTACTACAGGAAGTGCCAATGTATCAACTGGCTGATACCCGCTGCAACTGCTGCTGCGTTGCCACAGCTGCTGCTTCTATCCGCTGCCAGTGCTGCTGCTACTGCTAAGCGAGGATTGCTGTTGGTGCTGTCTAGGACTAATATGAGCAGTCTCGGCTGAAACAGACTCTCATAAAGGCCAAATAGAACATTCCGAATTACTAGGTCCATAAATCTGTCGTCCGTGCTTGGGAAAGCAATCATATAACGACCAATCAGAGGTCGATGCTTGCGTTTTGACAAGGCTTGACAATTTTAAATAGTAAAATAATTCGAATAATATAATTACAAATTTCTGCAATCGGGAGGATTCTAAGAAGATTTTCCAATCATTTTCTGCGAGAACAAAGAAAATCCATCGAAAACTAACCGATTTATTAGCACTTGAAATTGGACATATTTTTCACTTTTCCCGGTTCTAGATTTTCATGTATCCGAACTTCCTGAGAGATGTAGTTCTACGTCAAAAAATCCTGTATGGTGTGAAGTTCTACTACTGTAAAATATGACGCTTTTTATGAATTGTGTGCTATTTATTTAATTTTTATTTTATTATTAAAAAAAAAAAAATGTACGAGCTCGTAAATTTCTAGAAGGTACATAAAATTAGTTTGTGAGTTTTGATATTTCGGGCAAATCGATGTGCTATGAAACAAAATCGTTAACGAGTGACATCATTTTAAATTCCCGATGGGCTTTTAATGTTTGGATGTTAATAAGCTTGCAGCGTCTTTCATATGATGGTAGTGGAAATGTCGTCGATCGTAGAGTACGAAGTGCGCATAATAGGAATTTTGTGCACTGATTCTATTCTATCTATATGTGTTGCAGAAAACGGAGACAACACTATGCTACAGTATCCCAATTTTTTTTTGCTAAAAACCATCGAATCCCCTTTTTTACGTTTAGCTGAAGGACCCTTATTTTACACCAAGTTTTAAAAATTTCTATCTCGTTTAGTTTTATGTTATCGACATATACAAGAGTTTTCACATTTTTAAGAATAGATGAAATGTCGCTTAGAAGTAATACAAATAGTAGAGGGCCCAAGTGAGAACCTTGAGGAACTCCTGAGGTTACTTGAATGGGTTTCGAAAGCCTACCTGCGTATTTGTGGACGATCCGTCAAATACGATTCGATCCATTTAAGTGATTGTGAATGAATTCCTATTTTTCGTAAATTGGAGAGAAGTAGGGGTATATCAAAGTGATAAAAAGCTTCACTGAAGTCAGTATACAGTTTCAGCGTAATTTTCTTCATTCATTGCATTCAGAGAAAATGTAATAAACTCGAGTAAGTTAGTTGTTGTTGAGCACACTTTGAAAAAAAAACGTCTATTTTTGCTGGAACAACTTTTTGTTATTTATTGCTTCAAAAGCTTGGGTATAGAAAAAAGAATGGCTATGCCTCAATTGTTGCTAACGCCAGATTTTTACTAGATTTGTTTTGTTGATGAGTTTTTCCAGAATTTTGGGAAGCAACCGGATTTCAAGGACATAGTGAAATTCAAGAACAGTGGAGAAGTTAGCTCTAAGCTAAATGTTTCATAACTAATGCTGACGGAATTCCGTCTTTTCCTGAACTTTTAAACGCATCCAAAGCTTTTAGAACATCCTCCATTTCAACTGCGCTGACATGTTCAATGTTTATGTAAAATAGAAAAATTCAGAAAAGTTGATGAAGGATGTATAGTCACGAACTGATTCAGATTTTGTTGAAAAAAAATTGCAAATAGATCGAAGATATCTGGTAGGTTCTCTTCTACTTTTCTATGCTGTTGCAGTTTTGAAGAAAATTTTTCAGATTTTAACTTTGATTTAACGTTTGCGGAGAAACAAATAACAAAAATTGCCATTTTTGATGGGTTTACCTCACACACACACTGACGGAACTATCCATGCAGCATTAATCATAGTAACCCATGAGTCAGCAAAAAAAAATTTACAGCTCTATCAGTCAAACTCTAACCGTGATGGCGAAAACAGTGAAGCTACTCCGTCCAGCAGTGTGCGCGTTCAAAGAATGGTATCCCTTCGCGTCAAAAAAGGAAATCGTGCGGCAGTTCGTGGACACCGGATACCAGCGTTGCAAATCGAGCGAGAAGCAAAACAAAGCAAAGGAGTACTCGACTAAAATTGCTCGACTAGGAGGAGAGCTTGAAAAACTGTGCTCGAAAACGAAAATTCTTGTTTCAACAGTGAACAGTGAAAAAGTACTTCGCGAACATGGACATACATGTCAGGATGCGGCAGTCCCGTCCACTGGTCTCGGAGCTGCAGGCAATGACGCAGCGGCAGCGCCTGAATAAGATGGTCAAGTCGATTTTTCCGCCAAATTGCGACGTGGCGGTAATGATGAACGACGAGACCTGTCTCACTTTGAATGGCAACGACTGGCAGGGCACTTCGTATTTTATTTCCCCCACGAAGGAAGTGAGCACCGAGGAGAAGTTCATTTCACACACCCCAAGAAGGTGCTGCTGTGACCAACAACCAGCGAGATGGGGATGTCAAAGACGCTTTCCTTTCGCTTCCTTCAGAGAGAGTATTATTTCACAAACATGTGAACGAGCAACTGAAATTTCACAAAATATCACAGTGGAACGGGCTCAAAAATTTGACAGAAAAACCACATCTAACCAAATTAAGCACTTGCCAGAAATTAACATTTAGAAAAGTTCAGAAGTCGTTATCTTGGATTTGAAAGTAGCGCCTAGAACTGATTTTCGATCTCTGGGTATCATATCGATTCCGAAATGACCATTTTTGGGTGTTCTCCAGCAACCGGAAGTTGCCACTTCTGGTTTCAAAATGGCTTCTGTGGTCGAATTTCAGCTTTCGTGCTACATCCCGACTTTGGAAATACCCATGGATTATTTCTGTTATACAGAAATTTGTGTTTCATTTTCAAGGGAGAAAGGAGGGGTGTCGCATCACCACAGAAATATTTCTTGCTTCCAAAACCCTACACATGCCAAATTTGGTTCCATTTGCTTGATTAGTTCTAGAGTTATGCATTAATTTGTGCTTCATACGTATGGGAGCAATCCCTTCAAGATAAGGGAAGGGTCTCAAACCAGCTCCAAAAACTCCTACATAAAAATTCTCACTTTTGAACAGTAAGCTGAGCGGCCTTTGTTGTTGTACGCGTTTCAGCACAAAAATCGCATAAATAGAGTGAAATGGGAAAAAATATACCATTTTTAGGGCCGGGAACTAAATGGAACCATCTTTATTGAGTATTCCGCTAATGTACCTGGGAATTGTGTTTATTCTTGCCCTGCACAAAATGAAACCATCACCAATCGATTTGTTGACCAATTTTACATAAGAAATGCTATAATTCAGGTTGCCAGCTCAGCGGCGTGTATTTGTGTATTTAAGGGAACATTCATAAATTTGAGGGGGGAGGGGGGGTTTGCAGTTTTGTGACGGAATGTGACGAGGAGGAGGGTGGGGGTTCAAGCCAAGCTACGTAGCAAACATGAAACTAAGAAAAAAAAATTGTATTTTTTCTAATTGTTCTTCTTTATCACTGTTTTGTCTGCTTAGGGTCATTTTTATTCCTTCCTTGTCTTTTCTTGTTAATTAATGACTCAAGGTATGTTTTGTATAATAAAATTTGCAAAAAAAAATATGTGGGGGGGGGGGTTGTTATAAAGCTACGTAATTATCTAGAGGGGGGTCCTGACTTTGTGACGAAATGCTACGATGGGGGAGAAGGGGGTCAAAAAAACCTAAAAAAAAGCTACGTCATTTATGGATGTTCCCTAATGGGAACTTGGCTTCATTTTTTCCCAGTGTGCATTGGGTGGTTTTTTCTGTTTTCTATGGAAGTCGCCAATGCGGATTTCAAAATAACATTTTAGGTCGTTTTTCGGACTATGTGCATTATGACATCAATCACTGCGTGGGAAAAACTGGTGACCAGAAAATCCAAAAAAAAGCCTATGAATGTTCATCTGCCCGAAAAAACACCCTGTGCAAAATTTCAGCACAATCGGACATAAAACGGGGTGGTGCAAAGCGATTGAAGTTTGGCTTTTTTGAAATTCGAATTATCATCCTGAAAGAGGTACATACGTGAAATTTCAATTTACAAAAAAAAAAGTTTTTTTTGACGCCTGATGGTTTTAAAATGTATGAAGCTTCGAAATCTGGTGTAACTCAAATTTGTTTTATTTATTTTTAAATCGACTCTGAAACTTTTTTATTTGATTTTCATATTTTTCACGTTAAAATGTGAACCCTCTATGTCGGAAAAATGCACGATTCTAATGAAATATAATGTATTTAGTGCTTTTCAAGGTATATATTACAGTCAGGTTTTTTTTACGAATTAACGTGGGTTTAGAACCAGTAACGTTTGAGTGTTTATCTGGTAGAAGACTTTGTCCAAGAACTACTCTCCGCCCTCCGAAAGATCCGGAATGACCGTCAACGAGGACAATTTTAAATACTGGTTCTTGAGCGTCTCGGGATTTTTCTAAAACCCTTCTTGCTGGACTACTTTACACGGATTTTTAAATTGACGTGTTTTTTTACGCGGATTTTTGAATTAACGCGTTTTTTTACGCGGATTTTTGAATTAGCGCGGTTTTTCTACGCGGATTTTCGAATTAACGCGTTTTTTTTACGAGGTACGTATCCCCCGCATAAAAAAAACATGACTGTATTATTCAAGTTATTTGGAGACATTAGCGATCAATTTCAGAAGATAATTTTTAACCTTTTCAAATCCCGCCTCCCACAATTGAAAAAACATCAAAGTCCCAGAGAATCGATTTAAAAAAATCGGATGGCACCAGAACTCAACGTTTCCATTTTTAACGTATCTCCCCTTGAATGATTTTTTTTTTGTAGCTATATGTAGTAATAAAGATAGAAAATTAAATTAACTGAAAACCCACCTGCTGAACTATATTTTTCGTTGTTTCTACTAACATATTTTCAGTTAATTCAATTTTCTATCTTTATCACTACATTTACTCCTTGAACAAAAAAAAAGAAAACCATTTCGTTTGTCATCATAATGTGCACCATCCGTATTTGGTATTTTGTCATTTCTGAGTATTCTCTGGAGCAGTGTGTCGAACAGTTGACATTTTTGCATGACAACGTATCGAAAAATACTGTTGCCTCTCTTGCAGACTGCGACAGCAGCGTTCAACTGTACGCTTCTCTATTTGAGAGAATCGTGTGACTTAAAGCCAACACGGACGGTTAACGATTCTCTTTTGTGCCTATCTCCAGCCGCTTCGATATCTCGACTGTCGCATTGTGCGAATGACAATAATTGGCAATCATGCGACAGTTTAGCACAGTAATAAGATGGAAAATTATTAATTACTAGGTATGTACTGCCGAAAAATATCATCAATCGTGTACACCGGAAAATTTGAATCTCAACTTCTAAACCTTTTCATTCGAAAATAGTTCGCTGTAGCGAAAGTCTCATCCAAATTTTGCATATTTAATCAAAAACAGGACAATAAAAGCATGAATCTTACAAATTCAATTAACGTTCTCGTGCCCAAATAAAAATTGACGCTAAAAAAATTGATTCCACTTCAATTCGTAATAAATGCAATAAATACTACAGACAGCTACAGTCAATAACACACGATCTATACAATGACAACAATATAAAAAGAAGTGAGCGAGAGAATTGTTGTTCATATTGAATTCGTGATAAAAAGCAAGAGATAAAGCAGATCGTATGAAACTTCGGTATCGGCTACTGTCGCGTAGTGTTTCATTCCACAGAGATAATCACAAAAATCTTGCTGCTGTCGTGTGAATACTGTAGTGTACCAGTACATTTCCCCACCCTGCTCTGTAAACCTAAAGTCGTCATCTTGGATTTCAAAATGGTATCTGGAGTCGGTTTCCGGTCGCTGGGTACCACTTCGGTTTAGGAAATATTCATATTAGATGGTATTTGGCAATTTTGGGATGTTTTTTCAGCAATCAGAGAAATCCATCTTGGCATCTGAGGTCGCACACTGTTTCCAAAGCTGCAAAAACGTGATCGAAATTATTTTGACCCAAAAAAAAATGATTTTAGAGCCACAGTGTCTTCAGCAAAGTTGTTCCAGTAATTCTTCTCCCTGTTATAGAAATTGCAGTATTCTGATTAATGCACTTAACAGTGAGAAACGAATTTCACTTTTCGCATTTTAGAATATTGTCACTGTAGGGTGTCCCAAAAAAAATCGATGTTGAAAAAGTCAAGGTGCTCAGCCCTAAACTGAAAGATAATGTTATTTATAGTATTTTTGTAGTACATTTCGAGTTTTTAATAAATCGTTCCCAGGTTGCCCAAACGTGATTTACTAAAAAATGACTTTTTTAGCTACGGAACCACTCTTTTACACTTTTGGCAATTCTGTTCGACACATTTTTCATATATTTTTTTTTTTGTAGGGTTTATTTTGAATATTTAACATGGTTTGGTTTAGCATTGCATTCAGTTATTTGACTCACAGAGCCCATCAAACATCACAAAAAAGTGAATTTTTCCCATAAATTTTTGGTAAAACCCTTTTAAAAAAATAAAGTCATGAACCGAAATTTTTACTAGAAAGCGAGACTCATGATAAAAATTTACGTAGAAAAAGATCCTGGATATCTTATCGAGGGGCTAAGATATTCCCATTTTTATATGTGATGGAAAACTAAGCAGTACAAATATTTCACTATTTTTTTTAATTTGGAAGATAACAAATAACAATGCTCAGAAAGTATATACATTTTTGGATGGCTGATAACTTAGTAGAAGGTTTAAAAATTCTGGAAAATCTACGGAAAAAATAGAACGAAAATCGAGATTTTCAGTGACTTCTCATAAAAAACTCCATGTTGCTCGTGGTATGTGAGAGATAGAAACATAATGTCTTCAACAAAGTTTCTTGGTTTAAGATAACCTAAAAGTTTGTCGAAAACATCTTGCGTCTATCTCAATCTGATTAAAAAATAAATTTTCTATCTCACTCATTGGTGAATCAATTCTACATTAAAAGATGCATTTTTTAATATCCTGAAACTTCTCCGAATATATGTTTTGGCTATAATCAAAATTTAAATCATAATAAATTAATTAGTCGCATAAAGGGCAAAATAATACAGTGCAAAGCAGATATTGAGCTTTACTGGCATTTTTATACAAATGCTTAGTTTTCCATCATGTGTAAAAATGTCAATATCTCAGCTCCCCGATAAGATAGCAAGGATCTTTTTTTATGTAAATTTTTGTCATGAATCCCGCTTTCCAGTTAAAATGTTTGATGGGCTCTGTGAGTCAAATAACTGAAAGCAATGCTGAACCAAACCATGTAAAACATTCAAAATTAACCCTACAAAAATAAAAAAATATATGGAAAAATGTGGGAGTCGGACAGAATTGCAAAGAAGTGCCAAAGAGTGGTTTCGTAGCTTCAAAAAGTCATCCTTTCATAAATCACGTTTGGGTAACCTGAAAACGATTTATTAGAAAGTCGAAATGTACTACAAAAATACTATAAATAGCATTATCTTTCAATGTTGGGCTGAGAACCTTGACTTTTTCAACATCGATTTTTTTTTTGGGACACCCTAATAGTCAGGTTTTTCTTCACGGGTGATTTATACCTCGTAAAAACATCGCATTAATTCGAAAAATTCGCGTAACGCAACCGCGGTAATTCAAAAATTCGCGTAAAAAACCATGGTAATTAAAAAATCCGCGTAAAGTAAACCGCCAAGAAAGGCTTTAGAAAAAGTTAGCACGGTATCGCGTAAAAAAATGCGTTAATTAGAAAAATCTGCGTAAAAAAACTCGTTGAAAAATCAGCTCGAAAATTCGCTTTGTTTGGCGAAGTGGTTGCACGTTTTAAAAGAAAAAACTTTGTTGAAGACATCATATGTCTATGGCGGCATCCATAAATTACGTACCACTCATAGGAGAGAAGGGGTATCCTTGAGCGTTACGATTTGTTACGTATGGGAGAGGGTAAGGTAAGATCAGCGTTACGTAACAAAGAATCTCTGGAGAGACTCTCCAAAAGCGAGCATTTTTATTAAGCAAATTCTTTTACAGCGTTAAGTAATTTTTATGGCGGGTTGGTGTTACGTTTCGTTACATTTGGGGAAAGGAAGGTCCAAAAATTCAGTTTTTTGCGTTGCGTAATTCATGGATGTCACCTGTCTACCTATTCAAATGGACTTTTTTACAATTTTCTATGGATTACTCCTAACTTCAGGTGTTTTTAATTTCACTTTCTATAGTGATTTTCTTAAATTTTTCAATGTTCTGCAATTTTGTTTGCTATAACGAAACAAACAATTTCTCTGGAAAAAAAAATTTATCTCTTATAGCTTCTGGAACAGTACCACCGTACCAGTAGTTTAATTGCCGGAAACAAGGAAGTTGTGTCAGTTTGCTTATTTTTGCTTCCCAACTGCACACACTGTCTCCCTTAATAAACTTTTTTAACATACTCAACTTAAAAAAAAATATCTTTAATTTTTCTTTGGTTAATGACGATTTCTATTTAAATAATGCCATAATTTACACTAATTACTTTTTTTTTGCTGAGTAAAGTTGTATCCCATTTTATAAAAATAACATCAAAATTTATAAATTTCCAAAAAGGCGAAATTATCAACCCATATCGGACAGAAAAAAATGCAACTAACAATGGAAACTCTGCACCGGCTCCTGCCAGCAACGCATACAATCAGCACCGCAAGACAGCCAATTTGAACTTTTAAAATAATTTTAGGAACTGAAAGTAGCTGGGACGAAAGCGTAAGAAGCGAAGAAGTATTTGGAAACAATTATAATGTATTCCGGCACGATCGGAATTTGTCTACCAGTCAAAAAAAAGTCAGGCGTTGGAGTCCTCATTGCCATTAATGTAAACTTTACTTCTGAAGAAATAATATCCGACAAATATAAAGAATTTGAACACGTATGGGCCAAAGCATTTATTGCTGGCGAAGAACATATCTTCTATTCCGTGTACTTTCCACCGGAACATGCCCCTAAACATTCGTATGAATTATTTTTCAAAACTCTAGAATTTATTATGTCTAACATGAAACCAGAAGTAAAACTGCATGTCTATGGCGACTTCAACCAACGTAATGCAGACTTTATTATAGACATTGAAAATGAATCTATCTTACTCCCAGTCGTAGGCGAAAACGAAACACTGCAGTATCTTTTTGGCAAATCCTCAGAACTCGGTCTATATCAAATCAATCATGTCAAAAACAAACAAAATGCTTATTTGGACCTATTATTCACAAACTGCACTGAAGACTTCTGTGTAGATGCATCATTGACTCCCATCTGGAAAAATGAAGCATGCCACACAGCAATTGAATATTCAATAGTAATAAATAACACTTCGTACCCTAGCGACTGCGAGTACGAGGATGTACCGGAATACCACAAAACTGACTTCGAACAAGTCAAACGTAGACTTCGCATAATAAATTGGCGTAGTATAATTTGTAAAGAAGGAAATGTCAACGAAGAAGTAACAAAATTTTATGAAATAATTAATCAAATTAATTAAAATGTAATGTACCACTAAAAAAAGAAGACGAACGAACACCAACAAATATCCAGTGTGGTTTACTCCACAATTGAAGAACCTAAAAAATAGAAGACAAAAGCACATAAAATATACAAAAAAGACAACAATAGCGAAAATCTTCAAAATTACCAAGAAATTTGCTGTCAACTTGACGCTGCCATTAAAATTGCACATGAAGAACATAATCGTAGAATCGAACATCAAATCAAGTCTTGCCCTAAGAACTTCTTTAGTTACGTAAAAACCAAACTAAAAAGTAACAACTTTCCATCACGAATGCATCTTGACAGTAATGTAGGACAAACTAGTAATGAAATATGTAGTCTTTTTGCCACTTTTTTTCAAGAAATTTACACCACATATGAAGAAACAGATCGCGACCGCGAATACTTCTCGTATTTTCCTGAATTTTCGAATTCTTTGTCTGTCAATCAAATATCTGAATTCGAAATTCAAAACGCACCTAAAAATTTAGACGCTACGAAAGGTCCTGGACCTGACAGAATAGCTCCAATTTTTCTCGAAAACTTGGCAGAAGAACTATCTACACCCTTACAACACCTTTTAAACATGTCCCTGAAGAATGGAATTTTCCCAGAACTCTGGAAAACTTCATATTTAGTGCCAATTTTCAAATCTGGCGCTAAATCTGACATTCGTAATTATCGTGGAATTGCCATTATTTCATGCATTCCAAAATTATTTGAATCAATAATTAATGAAAAAATCTTTCAACAAGTAAAACACCAAATTACAACTCAACAGCAAGGCTTTTACAAAGGCCGATCAACTACCACAAATCTTTTGGAATTCATAACTTTCACTCTGACTGTAATGGACAACGGTAACCACGTAGAAGCTCTTTATACGGACTTTAGCAAGGCATTTGACAGAATCGACATACCATTATTGCTCTTCAAGCTCGAAAAATACGGAACTGAAACAAAATTTTTGGAATGGTTGCAGTCATACTTAACAAAACGAACACAAATAGTCCGCTCTCATAATTCCTTTTCAAACCCAATAGAAGTAACTTCATGGGGTTCCTCAAGGTTCCCACCTGGGCCCTCTTCTTTTTATATTATACGTAAATGACATTTCCTTTCTTCTTAAGTCAATACATGTGCTTGTATATGCTGACGACATGAAGCTCTTTATAGAAATTACCAGTGCAGAAGACTTCGAAATATTCCAGAATGAAATTAATGTATTCTACACTTGGTGCAACAAAAACCTATTACAACTCAACATTAAAAAATGTAATTCAATAGCCTTTAGCAGAAAAACAGTAACACCACCTACAAACATTTTCTTAGGAAACCAACCAGTAGAAAAATGCAAAATCGTAAGGGACCTAGGCGTAATCTTAGACTCCAAACTTACATCCATAGAACATTATAATACAATTATCAACAAAGCAAATAGTATGCTGGGCTTTATAAAACGCTTCGGCCACAATTTTCAAGACCCATATACAATCAAACTATTATATATGACATACTTCCGACCAATTCTGGAATACTTTAGCATTGTATGGAATCCCTATATTGCCACACATGAAGAACGCATTGAATCTGTCCAAAAACAATTTCTTTTGTACGCGCTTCGTAAGCTAAATTGGACAGCATTTCCCTTACCATCATATGAAGCACGCTGCATGCTTATAGACATACAAGCACTTAAAGAACGCCGCGATCTTTCAATGCTTTATTTTATCAATGACATTATTTCTTAACGCGTGCAATCTTCTAAATTATTACCACAACTAAATTTTTATGCACCCTGTCGTCAATTAAGAAATCGTAAATTTTTTTCGGAAAATTCTCACAGAACAAACTACTCAAAAAATGGCCCAATAAATCGCATGATGCGTCACTATAATCAGCACTGCGAAAATATCGACATCACCATGGGCAGAAATCAAATAAAAAAACGACTAACTACTGGAAATAATGTATAGAATATAAGAAAACATTGTATTATTATAACTGTAGTCTACATTTGCTTGACGAAATAAATAAATAAATAAATAAAAAACAACTTTGTCAAAGGCACCATACTTCTATCTGCCAATTTAAATGAACTATAATGAATTTTCCTCTAGAAAATCATTTTTTAGTATTACTTTTCATTGTGGATTTTTAAAATTCTCTAATATTCTACAATGTTGTTTACTCAACCAAAACACACAAGTCACCAAAAAAAGTTTATTTTTATTTCTATATTTATTTTGTTATTGAAGATTTTTATTAAAATAATGCACTAAGCTAAAATCATTTTTGTTTGTATGGGACCCCTTTTCTTCCAGAGAAGGAGCGGTGTCAAACTGCATTTCTTGTCTTGAACCTTCCCCGACCCCAAAAACCTCTACATACAAAATTTCACACTGATCGGTTCAGTAATCTCCAAGTCTATAAGGATCAGACAGACAGACAAAACTCCATTTTTATATGTATAGATACTGTAGATTCTATGACTTTTTCAACACAAACATCGAAAGTACAAGATATCTAATTTACTGTTGATTACCATATTCCATTCGAGATTAATTGATCAACTTGTAACCAAATCAAGCTCATCATCAGGTGAACAATTTGAAACATACTGTAGAACAATGATGTAGAAAGTGTAGTGTTTCTCTACTGATACTGAAGCGCAGCCGTTCAGCAAACTTTATCCATTTGTTAAACATATTCAGGGATTTTCGAATAGAATCTCTGAGAGGTAGCATGGCAACACTTTAACATTGGCTGCAGTAAATTTCGACCCGTCAAAATCGCCATGGAAATAAATTTCACGTGTTGTAATTTGTTGCATTCGCGAAACGGGGAATCCTTCGGGCGCACGCCATTATTGCCATTTCCAGCGATTGTTCGCCTTCTCCGCGATTCCCGCACCGCTCATCCAACGCAGTTAATTTATTCACGTCAAACGGAACGGCATTCCTTGAATTTCCCGTAAGCTTACTGCTTGTCAGGATCTTCCCCCCTCTCATTGCGTTTGCGATTTTTTAAGCTACGAACATACACGAACACACAAACGGAGACACCTTAACACGTACGCACATTATATTCACGGGTCGTTAATTTCGGCCGTCCAATAATGGCGGCACCTTTGCGGCCTTGGCTGAATTGTTCATCATTTTAATGGCCACATTACGGGATGCCCGGCGTGACGACGACGGTGACGACACTGACGAGGCAAGCCTAACTGCGCTCTCGGTGGGAGAAAGGATAATGTAATTCTTGACTTCCGGCCTGGGTCCTGTTTATGTCGCGCGTCGTGTGAACGACGCGAACGAGAAGCTCAAGGCGGATGAATGAAATTTCGTCTCTCCTATAATGGCGTACTCCAATGATAATAGAGGCTGTAATTTCGCACCGGAAATAATTGCGTGAATACAACCAGTAGAAAACCCATTTCCGGCTTTCGCATCTGTAGTGATTGATAGGGGATGCTGGAATGTGATTTCATGAGAAAGCTTCGCTAATATAAGTATTTTTCCTTAATTTTTTTTTACAGGTGTGCAGTAAAGTGTTCGGAAATGCATCTGCTCTGGCTAAGCATAAGCTGACGCACAGCGATGAGCGGAAATACGTATGCGGAATGTGCTCAAAAGCGTTTAAAAGACAGGACCATCTGTAAGTATGCCCACTTCTCTGGTGCGAACCACGTAAAGCAATTTCCAATTCGGTCCAGCCAGTGGCCACCCGCTGCAGCCGACCAGGGCTAACACCTTTGATTAATTGGAATTTTTGTCATTCCCTGTAGCAATGGCCACATGCTGACACACCGGAACAAGAAACCGTACGAGTGCAAAGCCGAGGGATGTGGCAAGTCCTACTGCGATGCCCGTTCGTTACGGAGGCACACCGAGAATCACCACAGTGCCGTCGGTATGGCATCGGGACCGTCGACGCCCCTGACTGTGGCGGCTGCAAGTCCGACGGGTGGAGCGACACTGCAATCGGTCGTTGCAACGATGACGATGACTACGACCACTACGACAACAACGGCAGCCATGACCACTGGGCCTCTTAGCGGGCTCAGCCTTTCACCGGCAACCGCCAGCGGTAAGATAGAATTCCACCTAAACATATGCGTTACCCTAAAATTGCATCAATCCTTTTCTACGAATCAAACTCGTACAACCCGTTCTGCAACCCGACAACATATTACGTGTCATATTGCACCGTATTTTTTTCTCTCTTCTACTACTAACAACATCCTGGCACGGCTGATACTTTTTCACTCCAATCAACTCCGTCCGCACGGGACAAAAGCATTAAGAAAAGCTTTTCACATGTACCTTCTGCGAATCCTAACCTCCAACAATTCCAATAAACTGTCGAAAGCAATCACATTTTTCTTCGTCTCAAAGCGATGTGCTCCGGAGAGGTAGTTTTTCGCATATTTTGCCACTTCATCTGCACACTCGCTGCTCGCTGACGGCCGGGCATATTCCGTCACGTCGACAAACTTTGTCGCCTCCGACAAAAGGACAGAAAATTCCTTACCACCCCTCCCCCCTTCAGCTTCTGCTACTGCTGCCGCTTTATTTGCTCAACTTCACCGCACCGCATCGCACCGTATGTATGGATTATTCATGCTACCTTCATCCATCATGCAGGGAAGAAATATTCCTCTTGTTATCACCGTTGAGCTTTCCGTTTTTCTCTCGTAGTCAGGTTTGTTGGTTAGTTAGTTCGATCGTCAATGGCGTCAATGCCGCCGGTGTGTACAGCTTGAGGTGTGCAACCTCCTCGTTTCCCCTCCCCTCCCAAACTATACTGACGATGTTGGAGTGACATTTTTCCATTTCTTGCCAATTTTCTTTCTTTTTTTTTGTACTTTGACCCTATTTCACAATTGACTGGTCTGTTAGAAACTAGCTCCTCTTGTGCGAGAAGTGATGGAATGATGAAGGGCACAATTTACAGAAGTTTGCCGGTGTGGAATTATGACGAACCGTTTGATGCGGGGAAGTGGGGAATTAGATTGCTCAATTTGTGCTGTGGCTTTGGGGAATCCTCGTATGTTGTTGCCTCGATTTTGTTGCGAAGTTTCCAGTCAACTTTGATCGTTCGTTAATGCCGAACATAATTTTCTGAGTTTCTGATTTCTAATAAAATGTTTCACTGCAAGTTGCAATGGTTGTTATCGTTTATTGCATACCTATTTAAAAACTTTCCAGAACATGTTTATGTTTTGCCTTTCTCCTAGAAAGGTATAGCAATCACTGGAAAAACCAAAGGTATAAAAGTGGTCCCAATGGCCGAATGTCATATACCACTCGACCCCTTTCGACGAACTGAGCATTTTTTGTATGTATGTATGTATGTGTGTATGTGTGTATGTGTGTATGTGTGTATGTGTGTATGTGTGTATGTGTGTGTGTATGTGCAACTTTTTTTTCTCACTCACTTTTCTCAGAGATGGCTGGACCGATTTTCTTAAAAATAATTGCAAATGAAAGGTCTAGTTACGCCATAGGTTGCTATTGAATTTCATCGTAATCGGATTTTTAGTTTAGAGGTTATGTATCAAAATGTAAAAATCACGAAACATCAATATCTCAGAAACCACACAACCGATTTCAATCAAACTGATTTCAAATGATCGGGCTGTCTCCAGAACCCTTAACTTTTAAATTTCGTTATGATTGAACATATGGTTCAAATGTTATGTAAAGAAAAGTTATACTAAGATTGTGTAAACTCACTCATTTTTCTCAAAGACACACAGAATTAGTGTCAAATGAAAGGTCTAGTTGCCCTATAGGTTGCTATTGAATTTCATTGCAATCGGATTGTAACTTTGTACGTTGTTCATAAAAATGTGAAACCACATAATGAAAGTAAACATATTGACTTCCTCCTAACGATCACTGGCTAAATAAAAGGTAGAAAAGTGATCCAGATGGCCGAATGTCATATGCTACTCGACTCAGTTCGACGAATCGAGCATTTTCTGCAAGTATGCATGTATAGGTGTATATGTGTGTGTGAGTGTAGGTGTGTACGTGTGTATGTGCACCTTTTCTCGCACTCACTTCTCTCAGAGATGGTCTGACCGATTCTTTTTATCATGGTGTCAAATGAAGGGTCTATTTGCCGCTTAGGTTGCTATTGAATTTCATTGTGATCAAACTTTTAGTTTTGGCGCTGCGTCAGAATGTGAAAAACGCTCTTATATCTCAGGAGCTATAAACATAGTTGAATTCAAATTAATGGGCTTTTTAATCCTTAAACAATGAATTTCATAATGTTTAAACATGTGGTTTGAAAGTTATAGAAAGAAACGTAACCCGGAGACTGTTTAAAACTATAGCTACGATCAAAATATGTGGCCTCAACATCATTTTAATTTGATATTGCACTATTTCAATGTTTGCGGCCTTGCTCGGGATTGAAGTTGAAATTAAAAGTCATTTCTATCATTTCACTTTTTGCCTTTTTCCTAGAAAGGTATAGCAATCACTGCAAAAACTAAAGGTATAGAAGTGCTCAAAAGGGCCGAATGTCGTATACCACTCGACCTAGTTCGACGAGCTGAGCATTTTCTGCATGTGTATGTGTTGGTGTGTGTGTGTAACGCTCACCCAATCTCACTCGATTTTCTCAGAGATGGCTGAACCGATTTCAATGAAACTAATTGCAAATGAAAGGTCTAGTTGGCCTATAAGATCCTATTGAATTTTATTGTAATCTGATTTCTAGTTGAGAGGTTATGTATCAAAATGTTAAAATCACGAAACATCAATATCTCAGAAACTACACGACCTATTTGAACAAAATTGGTTTCAAATAAACGGGCTCTCTAAAAAATTCTTAACTTTTGAATTTTATGAAGATTGAACATTGAACATTGGTTCAGAAGTCATGGAAAGAAACGTGTTCTGGATACTATTTAATCTCACTCATGTTTCTCAGAGATGGCTGGACCGATTCTCATAAAAGTGTCACATGGAAGGTCTCGTTGCCCCATAGACCCTAATGATTTTTTTTTGCAAAGGGATCTTTGTTATGTTTGAAAATGTGAAATCCAGCTATAAAAAGTAATATATTCCGAAGACTACCTGGACTCACTCACTTTTCTCAGAGATGGTTGACCCGATTTCCACAGAATTAGTATCACATGAAAAATCTAGCTGCCTCAAAACACCCTATTGAATTTTGCTGTAATCGGACTGCAACTTCGTCTGTAATGTATCGAAATGTGAAAATTACGAAACTTCATTATCTTAGAAACTACACAACCGATTTGAACAATATTGATATCAGATGAACGGGCTAGTTAAGGGTTAACTGATGAGTTATGATTGAACACGTGGTTTCAAAGTTTGGCTGTCCTGTACGTTACCTGTTCATTTGATTGTAATCAAACTTAAGTAACCGGTATTGTTTAATTTGTAAAACAACGTAAGTCTATTATCTCAAGTATTACACGACTTATTTGAACATAACTAGTGTCATACAAACGAGTCATCTCTCAAACTTACAAATAACAAACTTCATAACAATTTGAAATGCTGTTCAAAAGTTTTGGAAAGAAAAGAAATTCGAAGACTATTCGATACTATACCTACTTTGATCACTATATATGGCCTCAATATGATTTAAATGGGGCATCGTACTATTTGAACGTTTCCGGTATCGCTCGTGATTAAATTGTTCGAAATTGAGAGTCATTTCTTTTATTTCGCTATTTGTTAAGCACTAACATTATGCAAATTTCTTATTTTATACTTTAATTACAACATCAATATTTTAGAACTCAAAGAGTGAATATACCTTTATTGGATTTATGCATTCATGTAAATCTATTTTTACAAATAATAAGTTTGAATGAGAAAGGCTGAGTCTGACCGCTAGGTGGATTAATTTAGGTTTTTTTTTCGTAATGTCACAGATTCGATCTATGTAAAAAAAATATTTTTTTGGAAAACTTCATAGGAAAAGTTCACCTTAATTTAGTTATGTTATTTAGTTAACAGATAATATGTTGAACTCAAGGACCTCATTTGAAGAACAACCAAAATTAGACGCTTAAATTAACCAAAATTTTGAAAACTTGTCAACACGAGACGCTAACAGAACGGTCTCCCCTCCAGCATGTTCCTGATCCAAAGAGAAGCATCTACGTTGAACAGTAAATGTGATTTATTTGCGGAGCATTTCGCTAGCGTTTTCAATAGTTGTTACGCAACAGATGATGATATTACTGTCGCTCTGCTGCCCGTACCAGCGACTTGTTCATTACAGATACCTTCAGAGTTACGATCGAGGATGTTGTGAAAGCTATGAGTAATCTGTAACAAAAATTGTCGATTTTTCATGGGTTTACTTTTAAACGCACTGACGAAATTACCCATCATAGTATCATAGTAACCCATGAGTCAGCAGAAAAAAATTGACTCGAACACCAACCAACCAACCGTAGCGGTAGTGATGGACGTCGGATGGCAACGACTGGCAGGGCACTTCGTATTTTACTTCCCCCAAGGGAACCCAAGTAACACACAAAATATGTTAGAAAAGAATTTATAATGACACTGCACAGAAAACAACTTAAAATACATCATTTGCGAGAAGTTGTTTTTCACCAGTGATGCAATCACATTTCGAAAACAAGCTCGTTTTTTCCTGGTTTTGGAGATGTTTTTCAAAAGCATGGGTTAAACGAACAATAACTATTACATGAATGGCACTTGTTTTCAAGTTGTCTTCCAGATGTTTACACTATTAGAAAAACTGTGAATAAAACGCCGGGTCAGCCGCGCCTGTTCAATATTACACGCCTAATAATGATACTACGTACCTACAAACCTCTTATGATTGATCTTAGTATTCCGCAGCCAACGCAAAATTACTTGATCAAATTGTTATTAAAATATGCGAAAACAATTTTGAAATTCAAGCTACAGAAACAATCCATTTTCCAAGGTTGTACATTGCTTTTTATAATCAATTTAAAATGAATTGGAAGTGCCATTGACGAGACGATTGTCGATCTTGTTGCACTGCGCATAACAACACATTTGCGCATGCGCTGGGTAAATGTTGTCATAGCAACGCATTTGCACATGCGCTTTGTTGTGGCGGATTCTGACCCACGAATGCGCGAGTTGCTTTATTCCACTTGATCAGTGTAGATCTACCCAAGAAAAAAGAAACGACATTGCGATTTACTACGCATGTAAGAAAGAGATGCCAGATAGTTGTTTACGAACTAAGCCCATGCGGTGGTGGGCTAAATTGACTCTTCGCAATTAAATAAATCAGCGAACATTCTGTAACGCATAATCTTTTTTTCACTGATCGACAAATAGTAAACGGTATCCAATGAATGGCGCATGATTCTTTCAGAAGTAAAACACGATGTTTCACCATGAAATTTGACGCGCACGTAGAACTTTGTATTACAAGCATCGAAACGTAGATCTAATATTGTTTCTCACTTTTCGGTGATTATTCGAAACGCCATAATCACTATTTTTTTATTGTTCCCAAAATAAATCAGCGCCGTTCTACAATATTTTTATTTTGAAATTTTCTGTTTACGGCAACGATGTTTTGATTAGTTAGCAATTACAACTTGAAAATAACCTGTTTTGAACGTTTTCTTACCGTATTGGTACTCGAGATGTATTTTGCAGCTTCAGTCTAACAAGTTGGCTTGCTTTTTTGAAGTTATATAATACTCCATATAACACCAGTACTTGTTATAGTAGCCTTCAATTTTTGCGCTTTTCTGGTGATAGAGATGTCATGGAAAAGGTAATGTCAACTGAAATCTATAACTAAAGGTTGTATTAGAGGAGTGATGTCTTCTATAACAACGTGTGTTACTTGGAGTGAGCTCCGAAGTAAAGTTCATTTAACACACCAGGTTTCTCTGAGAAGGTGCTGCTGTGGTTGACAATCAGCGAGAAAGGGATGTCAAAGCCGCTCTTCTTTCGCTCCGGACTGACCATGATCGGGAGCCTACACGCATGTTTTCGCCCACCATGGCGATTGTTCCTGCTATTTGTCGGGCGTAGATTTTTTTGCAAGTAATCTTATATAACTACGTTCCATTGGAATTTATCATTCCCAATTATCTGCTTTAGTTTTTTTCTATTAACATCCGGAAAAAAACATTTTCAATGCAAACATTACTGCTGAATGCAATTCAAAAATCAAATATTTATCATACATTCCATTGGTACCCTATTGTCGATACTCTGACAATTTTTCGAAGAATTTTGTTGAGGTATCAATGGGTCATGCCTCCAACCATTTTAACTATGCTTTTGTCATCGAGAAACCTGTCCTATTCCTTACTCGGTCGGCTAGCTCTCCCACGCGGTTGTGATGTCGGGTTCGATTCCCGGTCAGGTCGAGGATCTTTTCGAGCTGGAGAATTTCTCGACTCAGCACTGGGGCACGAATGCAAAAATGCAAGTATAGTAACAAACAACCTTATGTAGTTTTACGTTAAGTTTGCGGCCGGGGTTTGCATTTAATTACTCTGAAATTTTTGATATTTAGGGCAAATGAGAAGTTCAAGTGCTATCGAATTTTAATTAGCAATGATATATGAGCAATATATATGATTTCAATGAACAGGAAAGATACAGACATTATGCTATGCAAACGAAAAGTCAGAATTCAATTGACGAATTCAATTTAATTTTACTGCATTGAAATAACAATTCACATTCAATTCAAACGCGAAATAAAATCAATCTTCGATTATTTATTTGTTTTGTCCTCAAAAGGACAATTGTTGTTCGATTCAATGTTTTCCCCGCGGAGAGAAATTAGTTTTTACCTCGAAAAATGACCTACATAAGCACTGATGAAGATTGTATGTCGCAATCGAAATACGTCTACACTGGGGTCGCTTTTTACGCGGTTGGTTAAACCGCATTTAAAAGATTAGATTAGATATATTCATACTAAACTTATTTGATACCGCGTACAAACCAACTTCCGAATCGAGTAAAAACAATCCGCGCTATTGTAGAAATATCCCGTTCAAAAAACGCATTAAAACCACCCGCGTAAAAAGCGACCCCAGTGTATGTATGGACTAATAATATTTTCAATATTTACTTCTCAAATTTCTAGTAGAGTTTAATGAAAACTTATAATTCTATCTCCTGATTCCATATATCATTCTGCTAAGACGCTCAGTAAAATATTTTCAAATTTGACAATGCCATCTAGGTTTTTAAAGATAAAAAAGAGCATTGTCGGTATCCACAAATCTATTTCCTTTCATAAAAATTGTTTGAAATATCATGTCACTCCCACGAGTCATAGAGTAAAAGTTAAAAGTCCTATAGTCCCCTCCATTGTGAAACATATGAAAAGGGAATGTTTGAAAAGTAGCATCCAGTTTTTTTACAGTAAACTTAGCTCTACAACATTGGAATGTTATTCACTTCCTTTAAAAACTGGCCAAAGAATTTCCTTTTGAATTTCAAAATTTTCTAACCAAAATTAAAATAACCGAAAGATGTGAAGGGGAACGTAAACGTAGATTGGGATTGAAAAAGTTAAATCAGCTGCTTCTACGAAATAACAGTAGTAGAAAAGCAGCCAAAGTACACATCATTGACGACTTTGTTGTCAATAGGTCTTCGTACGAGTTTTCACAACACCAGCAAAATCTTCTGAATGTGGGTTTAAACTTCGCAATTTCTACACGACCCAATATTGAACAATCGATCATTGATATCGAATCTTGGATGAACAGTTGTAAACTATCCAAAGAACAAACTGGTGAAGTAGGCCAATTTTTTTCAGAAATAACTAAGACGCTTCCTAGTCAGTCAAAATTCGTCTGATATAAAGACAGTTGAGGAATTACGTAAAAAACAGGTTTTCTATTTGAAAGCAGATACTGGGAGCATAACCGTCATCATGGACAAGTCTGACTATGATGAACAAATGACCCAAAAAATTGATGAAGGTCCATATTGGCAACTGGGACTTAAACCTCTTGCTGATATGGCAAAACGTGTCGAAAATACAATCAAAGAATACAAACCCGCTTTGTGTAATGATTTACAAAATATTCGTGCTTCAAATCCAGTCCTTCCAAGAATTCACAAGGACTTCCAAAATTCACAAACCTGAAAATGAAATGAGAGAAATTATCTCAGCAGTCGGCGCTCCCAAAGAAAAATTTGCTAAATGGCTAGTGAAAGAATTTGATTTCATTTTCTTTCCCAATATTCTGATAATACTTGGAGTAAGAAAGTTGACAGTTTATTGAAGCTTTGCATGAAAGAAAACCATTTCACATTTCGTGGTAAATTTTAGAAACAGACTAAAGGGGCACGAATGGGTAATCCGCTATCACCTTTTCTATATGAGCTCTTCATGCCAAATGTTGGACACCAACGGACAAGGACCAACTGTTGAGCTCTCACATAGCCAACAATTAAACAAGTTTCAACAGTCAGAGTGTGCATGCAGATTTAAATATCATTTCAATTCTAGCGCAAGAAGAGAAAATAATAAATCTGCGATCATTTGTTTGTGTTGTCCTCAAAAGGACAATTGTTATTCAATTTGAAATCGAATATGATGCTGATCGCATCTCTGTGCTACTGCGACAGTGGAGACTTTTTTCACACTAAAAACTAGACACGGCTGACGGATTATGATTGCCAGAATACAGATCGCTTCTGCTAGTATATTGATTTGTTTGAGTCGAAACCAAGTCAAAGCAAGTCCTTCCACCGCTACCAGTACGCTACTGATATCAGCTGTTACTAAGTTTGGAACATCCTTCCTAACAGCCACTAGTAAAATGATTTGTTTTGTCAGAATCAGGCTTTTATATAGCCATAAGAGTGAATTCCCGGTTTTTTTTTATTCTCGCTTATTTTCCGTCGGTCTAGTTCCGCCACTGTTGTGGCCAATCACCGACGCCCAGGGAGGCGACTCCACACCCAGGACCCTAACTCACGACCCGTTTATTAACGGACCGGCGCCAACGGCTTTACTTCCTCATGCGATGGAAGGCGTGATCCCAAAGATTTTTCGCCTCAGAAAATCTCCCGGTGTCGGCTAGGATTGAATCTAGACCAGTTGGGTTGGTTGTGAGTGGATCACGCCACCTCACAACCATCGATACCTATGTCGGCGGTGGGATTCGAACCCAGGCGTCGAGCGTGGTTGGCGGAGACGTTACCAACCACACTAGGCCCCCGCTCCCAGAATTCCCGGTTACCTAGGTATAATATTTTGTCGTCCATGCTAGGGAAAGCCAGCATTAAGCGACTAATCAGAGGTCGAAATCGGTGTTTCAACCAGATTTGACAATTTTCGAACAAAGTTCGGGTAATTTAACTACATTCTTCTGCATTCGGATGGATTTACAAATGATGATTGCAAGAACGATATTTTTTCCCTTGTTTCATTTTCAGATTTTCATTTTATATACACCCTTATCGGCAATATCGTAATAGACCAAATCGCTCTGGTCACAGTGATTAGTCCACACAGAGGAAATAAAATATATCCCAGTGGAATGGGCATTCATTATTTTCACCACCCCTTTGTGCGTGCTTTTCATATACCACGTTTCAATTCGTTGAAGATTATCTAATGAAAAGGACTAAGGACTTTGAAAAATGCTGCATGTTTTTTAAGCAACTTTTCCGAAAATAAAATAAAACAGAGGGACCTCGAATTGGTTTCCTGAGGACATTCATCCTCAAAATAAAGGAAGATTTTTTGCTGGTTCCTCTAAGGTTGGAGAGTTCGCAGCTGAGTCGATGGATAATTCTACCAGTTCCAATGGCAGAAAGGGTTTGCAATATTCCCGGAAATTGATTGTCCGGGAAACGGAAATAATAAATCTCATTTCCCGGGAATTCCCGGGAACCGGGAATCAGAAAAATAGTAGAAGAGTGGTATCCAAGACACGACCGCATAGTTGACGTGGGACTACAATAATTTTATATTTTTATTTTGAACCAATCCAATTTAAGCTCAACATCTTCCAAGAGGAATCTATTTTGGTTCGGGTTGTAATACCAAGTATCTAGGTCGTCAGCCCAAATTCATCAAGCGACACCTCAAACGACTTGGAACTAAAACTAGTTCATTGGTCGCCATTCCTACTGTTAAGGTCGTCTTTGACCATTTAAAAAGTCAAAAAAGTCATAAAAAAAGAACCGTTAATTATTGGCATGGTACGATTTTGGCAACAGAAAAAATTCTGGCGAACGGGGTCTGTATTTTGTTTATTTCTTTGCAGCGCTCTAGCTTAGAAGATAAAATATTCTCTTTAACATTAACAATGGTACAGAAACCAAATTCAGGGGGAAATTTGGGTCTAGAGCTCTATAGCAATGTTTTAGAGAACATTTTTCTTTACAAAGTTACTTAAAATTATTGGAGCTATAAAATTGTAGAACAAGGTTTTCTATCTACAAAAATAAAAAAGTTAGATACTTGAAGCATCGAAGATTTTGGTCACCCTAATTTTTGATACTTTTTCAATAAGCGCTTTATCATATGTAGCAACTTTGTACAGGAGTTTTTCTCTAAAATATTGCTATAGAGCTTTAGACCCAAATTTCCCCCTGAATTTGGTTTCTGGACCATTGATGAATACCATTCATTCTAATACAGCGAATTTTCTTTAATACGCGAAAAGGCAACCTTCTATAAAATATTTAATTGAGTACGATTTAGTAGAAATTAAATTTTCTTCTATATCTATTTGTTTTGTTGATGTTGGCTCACTCACCGATCACAAAGCGGCAAAGATGTCACATAATTTTTTTTCCTGCAGTTACAACCTCGTGGAAAGAACATCGATAACGAATTACAGTTTTAGTAGAAAATGTATATTCACAGAAAATTTGAAATTGACATAGAATTTTATGAACATGTTAACATTCAATTCAGGTCAATTTAAATTTATATGTCTGTTATCTTCGAAAATAAACTGGGCTAGAGTGATGCACAACATTAGCCTCAGCAATTAATGTTTGCATAGCGTTGCTCAATTACAAGTAAGGTAATGGAAAGTAATATTTTCTTGGAAATGCTAATTCAAAAAAATTTTCAATTGAATAATACTAACACTAATGTCGGAACGCTAATATCAAGATGAAATGAATTTGGTTTTCCTCTATACCACCACCGCGGGATGCAACTAGTATTGTCATATTGGACTAAACTCATTCAGCTTGTAAAATATAATCATCAGTACAGCTCGTTTAACTGCCTATTCAAAGATGTATACGGAGCATTTTGGTTTTTGGTTTTCTATTATTTAATTCCCTATATTCAGTTATTTAAATAAATCTGTAAAAATCAGAGTGTAGAGTTCAAAAATAAACAACGCATTTTGTTGTCCCCGGAATTCTGATATTTGCTAAAGAAGAAGAAGAAGAAGAAGAAGAAGACAACTCAAACGACAATTCTATTGTGTTCCACGCCCCACTGTGCGTCAACAGCGGCAATGTAGTTTTCACTTGGCTTGACTGCACAAAACTATAATATTGTAGTTTTCTGCACTGATAGACGACGAGTAACCAGCGCTCTGTTCATACATATCTCGGTGCAGTACTGTTACCTGTGCCATCATATTCTCCTTCAAGACATCAGTTTTATTAACATTAACATATTTGTTAGCAGCAGAACGTGATACTGTCTTATAGTGGAGGTGGTTACGAACATTCTGAAAAAGCTTCACCTTCAAGACATCAAAATAGTCTAGGCTCATGGAAGCTAACATTAGTTGACCTATTGGGACGGGGAGATTCTGTCAAATTTTTTTTTGCCACTGCTATACAGGATATCACAGCAGGCAGTTGTGTCTATTCATGAAGTCTGTGTCAGGCGTGCTCGCATATGATTGGTACATTGTTGGTGAAAATTCGACCTTGAAACTTTTATTCAATTTTCACTGTTTAACAATGAAGTGAGAATGAAAATTGAAGTATCACAAAATTGTCCATCATTTTATCAATCCAACGACATATTGATTATTGTGATCCATCATGTGGTTACATCAGTATAACCATTTGAAATCTTTCATTCCGACGTTACATCTTGGTTTTAGTTTTCGCGGAATGTATCTCGATATAGTGCGGTTAGACGTAGTCCTACGTCAAAATTCCTAACAAAAATGAGACTTAAAATAAAGTTAATTCATCAAAAGTAGCAAAAAATCGTTTACAATTTTATGATCAATTCGCATGAAAAACGAATTGAAAAAAAAAACAAACAAAAACAAAACATATTCAAGTTCACTTCAGAACTTCGAATTTTGCTGTAAATATTTATGTAGAAGAAGAGCTTTCGGGGTTTTCATGTCGACAAACGATCGCTTTAGGTCCGCTTACAATTTGCCGTGAGGCCCGTATAAAGTAACTTTCCCGCTGAATCACCGCTGGTGTTTGAATTCTTTTCCGATTTTCTTCGGCAGGTTTTCAGATAGACTTTTTTCTGCACTTCTCAAAAGAATTTTAATAATCTGTACCTATCTGTAGTTGTTCGTCAACCCGCAAAAATTGAATATTGATTACAATCTAAACATTCTTGAACCAGCTAACATTTTAAACCAATTCCCTATTTATAGGCGATGCCAGCTCCCCGCACGGAGCCACCACCTGCAGCATCCAGTTCAGCTCTGCGTCATCATCGGCGTTAGGATCAGCCAACAGTGGCGGTACCATTCTAACCAGTTCTTCCAGTAATTCCAATAACAACAACAACAACAACAACAACGGCCACCAGAGTGAAACTGGTACCAACAGTAGTAAATCCTCTTCTCCCAGCTCACCGGCCGGTGGAAGCGGAAACGAGGGCCTAACCCGACAACAGCTGGATCTGATCACGCAAATCATGCAGCAGACGAAGCAAGCGAATGCCGCCGCAGCTGCCGCCGGCCAGAAGGTCCACCCGCGACCACGAACCTGGAATATGCAGGTAGGCTTTCAACGAATTTGTTGATCCTTCATATGTGAAAACAGCGTTAACTGGCCCTAAATATGGGGTTGCTGGGCAGCTTATATTTTGATATAGCGATTGTTTTTGTTCTAGTTATTATTATTAACGGCGAACTAAGAGATGCTTTCTCGCACAGTATAGTGGAGTGGAGTGGATTGGCAGACTTGGGGTTTATCAGTGAAAATCGCTGTTGATCGTTGGATATATCGAGTGCTTGCTTCCAGCAAACATCTGCAACAACGGTCAGATGGTTGAAATGCCAAACGCTAAATGATGTTTTATTCATGAGCCGTGATGCCTGTGCCGTATCGTAACCAACGGACGCCGATCCCGGAAGCTGGTCTTTTTTTCTACCGGCTTTCGCCATCACTTTGTTGATGTAAGCGAAATCAAGTGGGTTTGTATTTGGTTTGGTTTCAATCGAGTAAAAATGCAGCAAAGCTACTCAATCGCTTAGATTTTTTGTATTCTTTAGTTTATGATCAACCTACCAGTTTATTTTGGAGAATTAGCATCTTCCTTCGTTTGACGGTGGAATGCTAAAGTAACATAATCTTTCAAAGAGAGTGAACGATACACTTCAACTTTTATGTCTATTGTGTATTACTGCAATCCTTATAATTCTAAGCATACTTCTAAAAGTTAGCAACAAAATTCTCTGTTTGTCTTTTGAACGATTTTCCTCTCAATAGCTTTCATTTCTAGAAGCCTGCTAAAAAGTTTCGTTCACCGAATGCCGACATGATTCGCTCATTGAAATTCAATCGGCAGTTGAAATTTAAAGTCTTTCCCAAAATCGCCCCCTCTACCGAAGTTTCCATGAATTTTGAGCCAGCCTTCGTGAAACGCATTTCGAATTCATAAATTCCCTCAGTAACATTCCACTCGGAGGAAAATTGAAACTTGAAACTTTTCGATTCTTGCCGCCTTCGGCTTTGCTTAGACATGACAGCACAGGAAAAAAGGCTTACCAACTAACTTGGCAAATATATTCATGATGATATCGTGGTTCGTTTCCTCCCTCCACCCGAGAACATTGTCACGAATGAGGAAACAATTCTCCCCCTCTCCCCCTTTACACACACGGATATAAACACACACCTCATAAACGTAGATGAACACAAAAATTCAATTCTCCCCTCATAGTTCCCGCCTGAGCTCGGATAAAAGGATTTTGTCGTAAAATATTGGGCCCTGAAAAATTTCCTGATCTCGGAATGTTCTAGACAAACCACACACCTGCTGATTCCGGTGGCAACAACTGCTACAAAGAGCATTAATAAATCTTCAGCACCGGATGACATCAATCTCTGATAAACGACGGCAGTGAACCTGCGGAATCATCTCGGTTCACGGTTTGCGCTGGCAGTGAGAAGAGAGAAAGAAAAAAAACCGCACGTGTTGCTGCAATTTTGATTTTTCTATTCGGCCGTCTTGGGGTCGGTAATCCTGGAATGATAAATTGCCGGTGGTAACGGCTTACCGACATTACCAACAGGGTAGGGCATTTCCGGGGAGAAACGAAGACAAACTACCGAAGGGGGGTTTTCCTCCTGTCTGTTCAAGGTCGTTTCACCGAGAGAAGTCTTTCCAGCGAAAATTTTAATACGGCCGGAGTCGATTAATTTTGCAATAATTAATTTACTGTCAATCATCTATTAATTCATTAAACGAACAGTAAAAAGGGGGAACCCCGGTTTGGCCCTTTTCAGCCTTTTGCAAACTTTCAGCGGGACGACGAAAACCGTTACGACTAAATTAGACTGATTTTATTATAAGACGATGGGGAACATTGGGTCAACCGGAAAGTCGATAGGCAGCAAAAAAGGTGCCAATTCCTACCGAAAGAAAATACACAGCGAGTGCAAAATTCCCATTGTCTATCCCGCTGCTGGGAGAGATGGCACACGCAAGACGACCGAACGAATTAATGGTAACGACTGCGTCGTTCAACTTTGTCTCCAATCTCTAGGAGAGACCCGAAGGGAGACTGCGCAGGATGTGCCATAACGATAACGAGGTGTCATTTTGGAGAATTGAGTAGGAGTGGCGCAACAATGCGAAAAGTATTTTTAGAAACGATAATGTTTTACGTGATTCAGCAGAAGTTCAGTCCCCCAAACTGGACACGGCGCGTTCGACTGGTGGGTTGGAATGTGGACGCAAATTTCAACTCCTTCCCATGGAGTTCAACCAAATTTAGGTTAGAGGAAACAGCAATCATAATCATCCTTCGATAATGAGCTTCAGTTCTAGTTCGAAACAAAAGGAAAATTGTCCGTCTCGACAGGGGATGTACGTACTTCTGCTGAATCGTTATAGAAATTTGCTCAAAACATACTGGTTATACGGTACGTTTAGCATCCTGGAGCGACGAAAGCACACGATGCTAATACTACGCGTTGCCATGGTGCTCGAGAGGAAAATTCATCATTGTGAAAAACGAATGCGAATAACACTTGAGGCAATCGGAGATGATTGTTCGACTTATTTTAGGACACTTCTTTTGCAGTATTTTCCTCATACTATATATATATATATATATATATATATATATATATATATATATATATATATATATATATATATATATATATATATATATATATATATATATATATATATATATATATATATATATATATATATATATATATATATATATATATATATGTATATATATATATATATATATATATATATATATATATATATATATATATATATATATATATATATATATATATATATATATATATATATATATATATATATATATATATATATATATATATATATCAGCGTCGCTAGTTTAGCATAACGCGCAAATCCATACCAAATAACTTATCGTCCAATATCAACCATTTTTAATTTGATTAAAACTGAGCAAACTAATTATTTCAACAGGATTTTGCTTTAAAACTCAATTTTTTTTTTTGAAAGGGCGTATGTTTTTAGCATACAATTTATTTAAAGCATTGTAGTATAGAAATCTTTATTGTATAGAAAAACTTTCTAGGAACGATAATGCTTAACCCTCTAGTGCCCACTACCACCTTCAAACACGAGTCAATTGAACCTCCAAAAAGCTTCAATAAATACTTAAAATATGTTTATAACAGATTCATAGTGATTTTACCGAGGTCCATCTGAAAAATAACTTGGGCACTAGAGGATTAATGATGCAAATGACAATCTGCAATGAAGAGAAATAAGTTTCGTAGTGCTCTAAAATCATTTGATTGTGTGTGCAGTAGATACAATTTTTCTAGCAGTCGCTAAAGCAATGCGGATCGTGGTAAAACTCAATTTCATTCACAGTACTACAAAAGAGTATTATTTCGTTTACCTCTTTACTTGTTTCGTGTCTTCAAAAGTCCTTGGTTTTAATTTTTTTGACATAGGACTACGTCTCACCGCACTATATCGAGATACATTCTGCGAAAACTAAAACCAAGGTGTAACGTTGGAATGAAAAATTTTGTGATTCCTCAGTTATCATTATCATTTCATTGTTAAAGAGTGAAAATTTCATAAAAGTTTCAAGGTCGAATTTTCACCAACAATGTACACCAACTGCCTGCTGTAATATCCTGTATAGCAGTGGCAAAAAAAAATTGACAGAATCTTCCCGTCCCAATAGGTCAATTAATGTTCGCTTCCATGAGCCTAGACTGATTTGATGTCTTGAAGGTGAAGCTTTTTCGGAAAGTTCGTAATCACCTTCACTATCAGACAGTTTTACGTTCTGCTGTTAGAATGTTATTAAAACTGATGTCTTGAAGGAAAACATGCTGGCACAGGCAACAGTACTGCACCGAACAATGTATGAATAGAGCGCTGGTCACTCGTCGTTTATCAGTGCAGTAGAACTCGATATTCATTTGTGCGCAGCCAAGCCAAGTGAAGACTACATTGCTGCTGTCGACGCATAGGTATCGTTTTGCAAACTGAAACACAATCGAATTGCCGTTTGATTGGTATTTTTGAATTGTCTTTTTGTGTCGTATCAGATATCAGAATTCAATATGATCATTCGGGTGCCGCAAAATGCGCTGCGCCACCGGGGACAACAAAATTCTGTACGTATCGGTAGAGGCAGGGTATATAAATTAGATTCATTGTACAGATAAAATGCGTTGTTTATTTTTGAACATGTCCATTTTAAATTTTCTGTGAATATACATTTTTGTTTAAAAACTGTAATTCTTTATCGTTATTTTTTCTATGAACTTGTAACTGCAGGAAAATTTTATTATGTGATATATTTGCCGCTTGGTGATCGGAGAGTGAGTTATCGTCCACAAGATAAATAAATATTGTTTAATTTCTACTAAATCGTACTCAATTTAGGTCTGTATAGAAGCTTGCCTTTTCGCGTATTGAAGAAAATTTACTGTATTAGAATGAATGGCATTCATCAATGTTAAAGAGAATATTTTTTCTTCTAAAATAGAGTGCTGCAAATAAATAATCAAAATACAGACCCAGTTCGATTGTGCCAAAAACGACACGGTCGAATTTTCCTGTTGCCAAGATTAAACCAAGCCAAAAATGAACGGTTCTCTTTTCATGACTTTTTTTCAAAGATTTTTGCACCAATGAACTAGTTTTAGTTCCAAGTCGTTTAGGGTGTCGCTTTATGAATTAAGGCTGACGACCTAGGTCCTTGATATAACTACCCAAGTAATCATGATCATACTATTACCGGCACATGTTCCGGTCATATTCCAGAAACCGTTTTACCGATTACGGTCATCCGCTTCGGCAACATAAAGAACCAAAATACCCTTCTTTTGGAGGATGTTGAGCTTAAATTGGTTAAAATAATCAAGAAAACTAAGAAATGTAATTAGACATAATCGCTCGTTTTTGGCACATGTGTGCCAAAATCTAACCGTACCAAAAGTAAAACGAGCTCAAATCAAACAGAGCTATTGTAGTCCTACGTCAACTATGCGGTCGTGTCTTGGATACCACCCTCCAACTATTGGTGCTTGCCACATAGAAGAAAGATCCAAAATCTAGCGCTATGGAAGGTGCGGTTTATGCTGTTGGTCCGTCCACTATGGAAGGCAGCAATATATTCGGAATTATCGCCTGCTGCAGCTGTACTAACTTCTGGTTGATCCAGTTCACAATAAATAAACCTCTTGCAATAGTGATAGGATATATCGATGCTGCTATCCGCTACTGCAATCCGCTACCGCTGCTACTTAGTTAAGACCATCCTAGTGGCAGTCCACTAGTAAATTGCTTTGAGTAAAATCAAGCTCTTAAATTAGTCCCAATAATAAATTCCCGGTTAACTAGATATAATGTTCTGTCGACCGTGTTAGGGAAATCATGCACTAAGCGACCAATGGTGTTTGAACCAGGCTTGACATTTTTCAATAGCATAATAATTTGAAAAATCAAACTGAAATTCTCTGCCATTGGGCGGGTGATAGTTTTCCAATCGATTGCCATGACTATAACGGTTCGGTTTTTCAATTGATACCCTTGCCGTAAAACGTAATCCTGAGAGTGAGTGAGTAAGAAAGTGAGTGAGAAAGGGAGTGAGTGAGAGAGAGAGAGAGAGAGAGATTGAGAGAGAAAGCGAGGGACAGAGAGTGAGTGAGAGAGAGAGTGAGATTGATAGAGAGATAGAGAGAGAAAGATAGAGAGAGAGAGTGAGAGAGAGAGATAGAGATAGAGAGAGAGAGAACGAGAGAGAAATAGATAGAGAGTGGGAGAGTAATAGATAGAGAGTGGCAGAGAAATAGATAGATATAGAGAGAGAATGAGAGAGAGAGAAAGAGAGAATAAGAGAGAGAGAGAGAGAGAAAGAGAGAGAATGAGAGAGAATAGAGAGAGAGAGAGGGAGAGAGTACAATGCTCTAAAAAGGTGAAATAAAGTCACCGAAACTGTCGGATTAAGAAACAAAAAATCGTTTTTGCTTCTATACACGGACTGATTAAGCCGATAAATCTACAAAACTAAACAGTAACGTGCAAATGGAAATTGATTTTTTGAATTTTGGTTTGCGATAGGTCTCAAAAATTATGTCTTCGAAAAAGAAAATGGTTTCACTTCATAGGTTCGATTTCGATAAAGTTAGTTCAATAAAATCAATCTAGCAATAGATTTGAATCCGTTACTTTTCCCCCACGTATAGAGCCTTATGTATTACAAGTCCCTGACAATTTCATTTCGACAATTACTGTGCATTTTATCGGCCATAAAAGTAATACTATGACCGCTTTGAAGCACGTGCTATCCCGAAGTACGATTGAACTAAAATTTTGCATTTAATATTGAAAAATAAAACAAGTAAAACAAATGAACAATAAACTGCGCACCCTTAGCCACTGAGAACATTTATACACAAACACAACCAAAACTTTGGAGAAGCATTTGAAAACTGCGCTGGATATCAACAGTTCCCTGTAATTCTGCGACTACCATTGTCCCTTGGGGGATTATAATCAGCCTACCCTTATGTGGACAACCAGTTCTTCAAAATTTTTGTATGCTAATCCCAGCATTTGCCGTACTTGACATGAATAAGTTCGAAAGACGTTCCTTACACGTTGAAAATAATTGTTAAGGTTCACTTTTCACAAAAAAAGAGACAAAAACTTAATGTGGTCTATTACCGCGGAATTACATCGCTTTGTGCAAGTTTCAAAACTACTTGCGATTCTGGAGGGAGATATAACATTTTCACAGATTCTTTCCCAGGCGATCTATTGATAGACATCTTGTTCAGTTTACATCATATTGCCGGACGAATTTGGAAAATGGTAATCAATTTCATACGTTGGCTAGAGTCATGTTCGATGAATCGTCACCTCTGCGCCAAGCTTGCTGTGGCGAAATCCAATCACTTTACAAACAACTCCGTTTTTCCTCAAGGCAGTAATTTCGATCCACTATTATTCTCAATATTTTTCAACGACATATCCTGCTTACTTCAATATGTAGTACGACATGAGAATGAGAATAACAATTGTGAAAAGTTTCAGCGAAATCGGAAATGACATGTGTGGAATGCCTACGTAAATGGAAAAGCTTTGTAGGCTGTAAATAAATGGTAATTTTAAGATGTTTTCCAAAAACCAGATTTCGTAATTTCGGATCTTGAAATTAATTGATTCCCGGCCTCTAAGAATCATCCCGGTTTCTGATAAATCCAAAAAGTTGAAAAGTGACTATACGACTGAAGTGTCGTAGTGAATCTAATTTAATGAAATTAAATATACTTATTTCTACCCTACTTTACTAACTCACAGAAATACCCATTGTATTGTATGAAAATCGAAGTCACCAAAAAATGTGTCACTACTCATTGTCGCTCTCTTTGTGCATTGCATTTTTTTTTTTTTCAAAAATTCTCTTGTGTTTAACGGTATTACATGTATTCGTAAATATTTTGATTGTCAAGAATGTAAATCATTTCAGAACAGGCTTTAACTACTTGGATTGATAATCACCAGGACTTCTCTGAATACTATTGACGAGGCCTTTGATGTTCCACATACTTGCAAAAGTTGAACTTGCGACATCGATTACATCATCTCGATTCTTAAAATATCCATATTGGGTGGTACTAGGTTTCCCAGAAACCGGGAGTCGCCATCTTGGATTTTAAAATGACGCCTGGAGTCGATTTCCGACCTATTGGAATCATTTTAGTTCCGGAAATACCCAAATTGGTTGGCATTCGTCCATTTTAAATGTTTTTCAAAGATCGAGAATTTCCACCTTGAAATAAGATTTGACGTCTGAGGTCGATTTTTGGTTTCACCCCGATCATTTTAAATAGTTTTCCAGGAATATTGGCTGAAATATGTGTTTTGTTTGTCTTTATTCTAGACCTAAAGTAGAGAGGATGTTGAACTATCTTAGAAACATTCCTTGTACAGTAAAGTTCTTTTTTACACGATTCTACGTACCGTGCAAAAAAACCGTGTAAAAAAAACCGCGTTATTTAGAAAAACGTCGTAAAAAAACCGCGTTATTTGGAAAAACGTCGTAAAAAAGAACCGTGTAAAATAAAACCGTGTAAAATAAGACTTCACTGTACTCTGAAATCCCCTCTATCCAGGTTTTATTCCAGTTGCTCTATTGATTCTCAAGTTTTGCAGTAATTTGTGTTTTTGTTGGTATGGGAACCTCCTTTTTCGAGGAGGGAAGTCTGGCAAATGAAAGAACGTTTTCTCTACTTTCCGTACAGTTTTTCATTTCGACATAGCAAGGAAATTTATTGCCTGAAATCGTTTTCAAAGGTTCCGTTATACTGTAATGCATTTTAGTTCACTGACCAAAATCAAGCTTCAATGCTTTAAAAATGTTTACCTCCCACGAATAAATTGAAAAGGTGTTACCCCCGATAGAATGCAGGAAACTCGGAAAGCATTCACTGGCGCGTTGTCAGCTTTATCAATTAGTTCGATTTTGAATGCCGACGATCCAAGCGAACAACCGAGAGTGCTATAAAATCGATGAATTTGACAGAGCAACAACAAAAAAATCGGGTGCTTTTTGTGGAATGAGAATCACGCCCAACCAAACGCTCGGTTCGAATGCTGCTTGAATAGCAACGAATATGAAAAATTCAATTTATTACCCCCTTCCGCTTGCTTTTCACTGGGAATAATAAAAGCAGAGCTTCTCGTTTTTCCCAGACGAAAAGAGCGACTTCCCGGTCCGGACAAGATAAAAGGTGGCCCTCCGGGCGAATCTCTGGAGCAAAAAGCCGGTCTCTTATCATTGTCCATTCACTTTGATCTTTATTAATAGCGGCCATAAATCTTGAGCTCGCACGAAACCATCCGGAGCCGAATTGCACCTGCGAAGCTGAAAAGCTATCCCGAGCATCCATTTTCATTTACTTCCTTTGGGTGTTTGGGATTCGAGTATTTAGACAGTGAAAATTACTTATCCGAATGTTATTCCGTTCGGGATTGGTCCATCGAATTCGATCGATACGGCTGTGATAATGTTTCATTCTGCGTCGAACAGCAAACAGGACTAAATTTAGAAACTGCAAATATGTGACACGAGGAGGTTACTAATTCAGGGATTTCAACACATGTCGGCATCATTGTTCTGCTACATCTATTGTCAGCACCCCTAAGCCTGGGATGGCAGCAAATAAGCCGCCTCCGGATGGGGGTCCAGTGGCAATTCAATTGTAACTTATCCATTCAATCACAATCTTCTGTCAATTTAAGTCAGGCTCGCCTGCCATCCAGTGCCAAACGAGACGGTCCACCCACAGAGAAGAGCGCTAAGTAGCCGGATTTTGGGATCAGTTAGGGAAAACAAAGGGACAACTTCCATCTTGGCGTTTCGCTCTGCTAGGCTGCCGAAGTTTAAAATTAACCGAACTAGTTTGCGACTCCTACCTTTGATTAACTGCGTGAAAAGCACTCATCAAACGTTGTATTGACAATCCAAGCCGAGCGGGTGTTTTCGTTTTCCTTTCATAAAACACAGTGACAGATTAATTACTACCAGCTTCGGGCGCTAGCCTCAATCGCTCTGTCGTCGAAGGCAGTTGAAGTAACGAACATGAGGATTAATCCTCAGGAAATGACAGAATTTTATCTCTCCACACACTTTGACAGCCCGGCGGCAGACTGGCAAGGAGACGGCAGGACCCTTTCACAACGCACCATCGTCCCCCGAGAGCAGGCGTGCTGCGTTCAACTCACAACACAATTAGATCCGACAGACGTTTATGGCAATTTTATTATATTGCCCCATCGTGAACAAAACGAGTAGCGGAAACAGTCAAATATACGACAATTTGATTTGGTATTCGGAACGTATCACTCCTTTCCTCTGTCTGTCTTTCCGCTCGCTCATCCTGTATCATGCATGAATATTTCCGACGGCATCGAATCCGGTGGGAAATTTGTCACCGGCTTCCCGCAGCAATTGTTGCCGCCGTGGATTGGCGCTTTAATTGGCGACCATAAATTTTTGCCGTAGAATATAAAATGTAAATATAAAACGATGCCTGGAGCCCTGTTGAATCCTATTCGACAGCCGAGAGTCGTAAAAGGTGTACACAGGGAATTTTAAAATTTATGTCCTCTAAATGTAGTGGGTTTGTTGAAAATGAAAGTCACAGTTTTTGAATCATTAAATTAAATTTATTTTGTCCTTTGAACTACGGCAAATTCAAGTGTCCATCATATCGAAGGCAAATACCCTTTTCCAGCACAGGATTGAGTTTTATCTGCTTTTCCCGGACGCATTTTTCCTCTCGAACTCGCATCGTTAGCTTATTATGCAGTAAAATACTAATTTTCCACGCGTAGCACATCCGGCTTTTTGCACCAACCTTTTTCTGTCTGTGCGATTTTTTTCTCTCTCCATTTTCCCTCCCTGTCGAATCGCGCTAATGAAAAGGCTTTCAATTTACGTTCATCCATCATTTGCCCATGTTGGCCCTGTTTCAGGCAGTGTTGTTTTGCAAATGGATGTCGGAAAAATTGATTTCCCGGATGTACAGCAGATGGGGCTGCTTCATCTTTGTACTTTGTAGCTAACTTTGATTAACTGACGACACTGGTTCTGGTGTATTTTTGTAACCTTTCCTGCTATCGTAATAACGAACCCTTCGAAGGGAACTAACTAAACCGAATGGTTGTCAGCAGACTTTGGGACGATCGAAAGCACAGATAATCATATCGGAAACCCTATATTGTGGCGGTACTTTGATGTGTCACACGTCAATTTAGTTCTCGTTCTCGTCGCTCGATCCTGCGTCACATGATACGTTAACGCTGCTCTCGGTGTGTGGATGTCCCCCATAGTAATACAATATTTGTTATCACTGATGCCCGTATGAACTGGAGTAAAGAGAATTCAAGTTTTTTGAAAGAAAGTCGTGTGACATGAAACAATTACGAATATGAAATTTATTGTTGAATGAATATCAACCAGGAGATTGAAATGACTTCTTCGATGTTTTTTAAGTTTCTGACATTTTGATATTTTTACCATTTTTGCTGTTTCGACTTCTAGGACATTCTTGATACTTAAAGAAATTTTTGTCTTTTTCTGGTATTCCTGACATTATCAATTCGCTACAACTCGTCCTCAGAAAGTTCTGCTAAAACCCGAATTCATCTACCTATTGATGTGATCTGGTCTTTCTCATACGACTATACTTCATTGCAAAAATAGGTTAGCACATATGCTTCAAGGTCTTAATCCAAAAACCCATAGATTTTGCATAAATGCTTCATTTCATGTACACTAAACAATAACAGTATTTAATTCTGAAATAAAGGGGTTTGTTGAGGGTTAGATAATATGTTCTTTCCCTTTCATAAGACAAATGGCTGAGAAATTCTTTTACACACAAACAAAACACCCCATTTTAAATTTCCAGATAGTAAAAGCCAAGGCCAAGACTAGTTCAATGTAAGTATTTCGGGCATCGGAATGATGCTCAGAGGAAGGAAATCAACTCCAGATGCAATTTTTAATCCAAGAGTCTGTCTGAAGTCAATTCAGGTCTAAAAACAACTTAACTTGGCAGGATACTATTTAATTTTGGTAGTTTCGGAGCCGGGAATTAACTCCAGGTGTCATTCTAAAATCCAAGATAACGATCTCCGGTTTTCGATAAACAGTTTCAAGGAACGCAATTCTTTAAAAATCATCTTTCAGTATTTTCCTGACATCTTACGTCTCTAAAGTATGAGAAAATAAATAAAGAGATTTTGAACAAATATACTTCATTTTGCAACAAACAGCCCCACAGAGTGGAGAGTACTTCAATCGACACCAACATTAGAATTTTTTCAAAATGAATCTAGATGGATAATTCCACCATAATTTCAGCCAAATCCATAATGGTCGTATCCAAGTGACATGTACACTTCGTATAGATCGACCCATATTGATATACAGTAAATAGTGTTAGAAAGCTAACCAATATTTGGCCGGTTTCGTTTTTATTTTGACAGAATGTACCCGTGTATAGAAAACAAAGACGTAGTCCGACGTCAAAGGAATTTTTAATAAACATAATTTTTTTATTTTCAAAAACTTTTGGTAAACAAATCTAAACTGAGATTAATTGTATTCTAATATTATTGAATGATTAAAGCAATCTTTTTAAAAACAAAAATGGCGTACCTTCTGATAAGATAGAGTGATTAAGCCTAGCCGGAAATATTGTGATTTTAGTGATTTTGACGGGTTTGGCTTATGCATGAAGTTAAAGCTTTTGCGTTGCTCTGCGAAACGTTTTCAGAGGAAGACCCTGAAAACTGACAGTTTTTAAAGTGAAAATGTAGTTTTTCATCACGTTCCCTTGTGCCATTTATTGTTACCATGCGTTTCGGAGTACTATCAGTGTAGAATAATAAGATAAATTTTTGGAAAAATCCATCATGTCTAGCAGAAGTTATTAAAAATTTTGTGATTTGGACGTTTTTCGACATATCACCTATAAGAGCCGTTTTACCCCACTTAACCTCAATGAAAAAGAATTAAAATTTTGCAAAACTTTTTACCATAAACAGACAAACACTGAAAATTTCAGCCCAAACGGAGAACATCGAAGCAACATGCGGTTAAGCCTCTCACGAAATAGCTTGAGCTTGAGCTTGATTGATCACCACCGGTTGCCACTTCGTTACTGACCTGGATCGATTGGAGTTGTAAATCGAATTTAGTGATTACTGCTTGGGATTTAGCTTTTCGATGTGCATCTCCAACCATCCCTGCATGCTGATCAGTACCGACGCCTGCCGGTCCAGAACGTAGATCAAAGGAAGGAAGGACAGGGGTGTTATCTCGATACTTGTTGTTACTAGAGGCCGGATATACTCCTGCACACTCCACAAGCACCACGGGTATAGTAATTTTGTGTTAGTTGTCTGTCGCGTTTCTTCTCTACATAAGATAAAACTCTTGGCGGTATTTATGGGCACTCGTCCACTAAGGTATTTTTCGCGAACCTATCTTTTATGTTTCTAAGACGTTTCATTTCATTGATTAAGGATTTTAGGAGTACGACGGGAATAACGAGTTTTGTACTAATAGAGGAACTGACCGACTCTTCCGATTTTGAGCCCGACGTGCACGCACTTCCCCGAGGTAAGTGGTGCGATCTTCGATATATGAACTCACGAAAGCGCGCCAGGTGCATGTGCATGTTTGAAACCTTATCATATTTGCAGTGACGGGATACAAGCGAATCGTGGAGGTTAAGTGATTTCGGTTACCTTACGTATCGTACGACTCTACGCGTTTCTGCTCATGAACACCTTAATTTACCCATTCACGAATCAATGAGTATTTCGTAAAACGTTAAACTTTATTCGGAAACTGTAAGCCGACCGCAATTTTAGAGGATATAATATCTACAACGCGTTTTTTCTCTTGTAATATAATTTTTCGAGAGTTGGTGCTAGATAGAAAACAACTCGGACGGAATCTCTAAGACCTCCCAAACATCTCACTGTTACACCGTGCGATCATTGAAAGGTAATGCCGTCGTACTCGAAGAGCAATACTGTGCACAACCACGAGAGCGCGCGCGAAATCCCCGACAGACCGCCTATTGCGAAAACAAGCTCGACGCGTTCGCTACTGTAATGAACTAGCTATGTCCCTCATCTAATCTGTAAAATGGCAAAGTTGCATGAATTCGAAGCCTGTGAAACTTGTACAAATGGAACATATGCTAGTTCCAAATTTAATCACAAAACGCCTAACTAATCACGATAAAGATAATGTCGTTGAGGTCGTCACTTCGCCATACATGATTTCAGCGCAACTGAATAACGTTTTTGTATAGCAATATTTGTCAAAAGCTAGGGAATTTGTTAGAAAAAAAATTGAGATAAATAAATTAACAGCATGCCAAATATTACCGATGCCGGAAGTTTTGGTGATGTCATTTTTAAGTATCACATATCATATGCAGAGAAATGGCAAGTCAGTTTGAGCTAACTTTGTGACACGGTAAGTTTCATTTGCTTTCTGTTTTTAAATCGAGCGATCGAATTCGTATGATCTCTGTTTCTACACCAATATTAAAAGATGTGAAAACATTTTAAAATTAACAAACCGATGTAATTTGTCAATGGGATTCTTTCGTATAATGCCCGAGTATCCACCAGTAGACGGCGCTCCAAGCGTCCGTTTCTTTGGCATTTTTAGCTTTGATTCTTTGATCTTTATGTTAGGTGCGTGCCACATGCTAACAATAAAAAATTCGATATTTTTCCTCAACCACTAAGTATGAGCATGAGCAAAACCACATTATTTAAAAAAAAACGACGTGAAAAAAAAGAAAAAGAAAACACGGTATTTGAAAACCCGTTGTAAAAACCGTGTAAAAAAAGATCTTACTGTACAAACAAAGTTTATTTAAAAAAAGCCAAACCATTCAAAATCCGAATATATAGTAGAACTCGTGTCAAGTCCACTTATGAATTTCAACATGATCAAATGAAAAAATGTGAATACTTAACAGTTGTTCAAAAGCTAGAGAAATCATGAATTGTAATAATATAGGAAGCGAATATATATATTTCTTTAACTCACGCTAATAAATGTTTGATTATATACTTAAACTTTCTCTATACAAGCGAAACGGCTTTTTCTACTAACAGATTTCATTTTGTTCGTATGCATCTCCCCATCTATTTCATGGGCAGCTTTTTTTGGTTAGTTTGTCTACCCGCCAGCGACCGGCGGTGGCGCTGCGAGCGTGAAAAATTAAACTTCACGGTTGGTGTTTTTTATGTTGGTTCAGCTGATCTCAAAACTAACGAATAGCTTTAAAAATGTAACGGTACTTATCCTGCTAAAAGCGATCGGATGATCTCCTTCTTCAGAGTTCATTCAGAGTTAACAGGAGAAACAAAACTTTGCCATTTCACCAATTACACTATTTTATTTCATGGGTGAAAGCAGTACGCGCACAGCACTAAGTTTGCTTTGTTATCAGCTCTACCAACCCTATATGATTTACATTGCAGTGGCGAAAGCAAGTCATATATAAAGCAAACAGTTTGCGTTTAGTGTGCGTGACTGGCATCGTCACTTTCGAGAATACATCACACAAACACCATATGATGCAAAAGAATGAGTAGGGATACTTAGCTCGTGTTGTCTCTTTCTCGTTACTTTTTTTCTCTCGTTTGACCGCGTTGTCCGTGTCAAACCAAAAGAAAGCGTTCTTCGCGAGCTTTTTCGATTAACACTTTAGACACATTTAGACACATTTTACACGACCGAAGATTTTCAATGTTCATTTTAACGATTTTTCACTAAACGATGCACTCAAACCTAATTATTTTTTCACTTCCGTACAAACCGCGCACCAGTTTAACATTTCTAAGAACTTATGCTGTTTAAACTTATAAAAAACACTAATAATTTGAAGATTAACATAGAGCAAGCAGAACTGCGTGTTGATTGTTGGCCGTGCTCGGTTTTCGTTTCATTTTTATTTTATTTCTGTTCAGTTTATTTTCGATTATTGTTTTAATTTAATGACATTTTTGTTTCTTTTTTTATTAATTTTGTTATATTCTTGTTTTAGTTTTGTTTTTAATTTTGTTTTATTTTTATTTCATTTTTGTTTAACATTTGTTGCAATTTTGTTTTTGTTTTGTTCATTTTGGCTTAAGATTCCAATCATTTTTGTTTAATTTTTTTTTTTATTTCATTCCTATTCCATCTTTGTTTCAGTTTTGTTTTAATTTTGTTTTATTTTTGTTTGATTATTATTTCATTTTCGTTTCTTTTTTGTTCATTTTTGCTTAAGTTTTATTTCATTTTTGTTTGAGTATTATTTTATTTGCTTTCTTTTCTGTTTTTATTTCGTTCCATTATTGTTTCACTTTTGTTTCATCTTTGTTTCACTTCTGTAACATTTTTGTTTAACTTTTTTACATTTTCATTTCATTTGTGTTTTATATTCATATCATGTTTGTTTTTTTTTTTCGTTTTAGTTTTGTTTCATATTTGTTGTATTTTTGTTCCATTTTTGTTTCAGTTTTATTCCAGTCATTTCTATCGGTCGATTGATAGAATTGAAACAGTATGCCGGCATAGTTTTTAGTCTAGCAAAATCCGCTAAACATAATAAATATAATAAAACAGTAGCTCGAAACGTTCGGAAATTTGGACCTTTCAATCTATTTCTCACTGATAAACGTCGATTATCCAACGTAAATAAGTTTTTGATTCATTTTTGTTTTATCTTGGTTTCAGTTTTATTTCATTTGTGTTTATTTTTTGCTTCATTACCAATTCATTTGTATATAATTTCTGTTTCAGTTTCGTTTGAATTTTTGTTTCAGTTTTACTTCGCTTTCTTCATTTCTGTTTCTTTTGGTAATTGTTTTATTTTTATATCATTTTTGTTTCAGTTTTATTTCTTTTTTGTCTAATTTTTGCTTCGTAAATGTTTCATTTTGTTTCATTATCGTTTCATTTTCGATTCATTTTTATCCCAGTTAGTTTTCGTTTTTGTTTCATAATTGTTTATTTCCTGTTTCATTTGTTTGATTTACGCATCGGTTATGTTATATATCTGTTTCCTTTTGTTCCTTTTTTGTTTCATTTGTTCCATCTTTGTTTCATTTTTGTTTTATTTTGGTCTTATTTTTGCTTCATTTTTCTCATTTCTATTTCGATTTTGTTCATATTTGTTGCATTTTCGCTTCAGTTTTATCTCAGTTTTCTGTTTTAGTTTTGTCTCGTTTTTGTTTCATTAGCATTTGATTTTTGTTTCATTTTGGTCTCATTTTTGCTTCATATATTTTTCGTTTTAACTTTTGCTTCATTTTTATCTCAGTTTTGTTTGGTTTTTGTTTCATTTCTGTTTAATTTTTGCTTCAAATATTTTTGGTTTTATTTCATTTTCGATTCATTTTTGTCTCAGTTTTGTTTTTGTTTCATTTCTGTTTCTTTTTTAATTTTTGTTATATATTTTTCATTTGTTTTTCATATACTTTTTTTGTTCATTTTTCGTTTTATTCATGCTTACGATTTGTTTAATTTGTATTTATTCCATTTTTGTTTTATGTTGTTTCATGTTGAGTTGATTTTTGTGTTATTCCTTTTTCATTTTGATTTTATTTTTATTAAATTTCGTTGAATTTCGTTTTCATGCCATTTTTTTTGGTTTCATTCTTTCATTTTTCGTTTCTTCTTAGTTTTATTATTGTTGTAATTTTAGGCATATATGTCATTTATATAATGTTTGTCGGTGTACAGATGTTCCAATGAACTGAAGGTGGTGTGTGTGTGTGTTTACAATTCATCTCTCACTGGCCGGCAGTGCTTTTATGGAAAAAAACCTATCTGCATCTATTTCTATTTGAAGCTGATTTCTACTTTTTTTCTTTAATATATTACATAATATAAAGATGTAAATATTTTTAGCCCTGGAGATGAAAGGTGACAGCTCTAGCGTTCATCCAACGACCCATTTCAAGAATGCCTGGTAATACACGTACATTCCGAGATCGCTTTCAAAAACACTAAGCCTCGCATGGATACGTTGTTATATCTATTAGACATAACATTGTATTCACACTTCCAGACTAATTTACATTAGTGGCTCGAATTTAATATTAATTGATGTTTTTTATACAGTTTAGAACGATCTTACCAACTTCTCCTTAAAGAAATTCCTCGCTGTTAATATAAAGATTCAAATCTGCCCAACTTTTCCGTGGCAGCTAATTCGTTTACTCGCCACCAAACGGCGGTGGCACTGCGAGCGTATCAAATTTCACTTCTTGGTCGATAAGTTTTGTGGCTGGTTCAAGTGATCCTCAAAAAAAAAACACTTCGAAAATATAACGATACTTATTCTGTTCAGAGCTGTCCGTTGATGCTCTTCTTCACTTTTCTTTATATCAGGGGATCCGGAACTTTGCGGTTTCACCAATTGATTCATTATTATTCCGCGGGAAACAGCCTTAATCACTATAATTTTACGTTGAAGCAGAACGCGCACAACACTTAGTTGGCCTTGTTGCCAGTCCAGTCGCGGTTAAGCCTCTCACGAAATAGCTCTAAAAACTTGTATGCAAGCTTTATTGTGCTCAAGTTATCCCAAGTAACAATATTGGTTTTATCAAAGTTTTGATGTGACAATCGGTGGAAGCTGTCAGCAACTGTTGAAGTTTGCTGTTGTTTGTTTTTGCTTGATATGTTGCAGAATGTTTTGCTTAAACCTTCGACGTCGCTACGTTTATTGACCGTGTGATTGTTCGTTATTATGTGGCACATTTCTAACACGTTTAGCGCTGTTTTTCGTCTATTTTTATCCAGGATACACACTTCATTCAGCTTAAATAAATGATTCTCCTCGATGTTGTGTTGGAGTAGAGTAGTATTTTCCTTCAGATGATGTGTTTATGTTAGTCTTAGGCTCATCCAGTACAGCGAACAGATTGGATGAACAGAAGTCGGAGTAAATTTTACTTGTTTTGTTAAAAATGCTGTATCACGAGTTTTAATCGTGATAGCTCTGAATAAACTCTGAATAGATCTCCGAGATGGTCTCGAGCTACGATGCTAGCCTAACAAACCATTCGTCGTAGGTTCCTATCTCGGCTCGGGAGAGACTGTTAGTGTCAGTAGGATCGAAGCGCTAGTCCCGCAATTGTCATGTACACTAAATAGTTGAATGTGAAAGGTCCGAATCGGAATTCGCTTTTTCATGTTAAATTTTCTTAGACACACGATGAAATTCTCACGTAACTTTTCAAAAGGATCTGAGTACCATTGAGAGACTCTCTTTGTTTACTTTCTTTTTAATTAATAACTAAGTTATTTTCACTCTTTCCATTAAATTTGTTGCATAGTAAGCTAGGCAATATGGCAATCTTTCGATTTGTGGCAAGATGTCGTTTGAAACTTTCATAATGACGCTGTAAATAACGAATCAAAGTGAGAGATAAATGAATCTCCATTGTTAGTTAGGTCTTTTTGCAAATATAAGTGAGAATTGTCAAATCGAAAGCTGCTGAAAATCCCAGGAAAATTAACTTCATTTCTCAGAAATCATGTTTTGCTTGTAACACCGCGAGATAAGTAAAATTTTTCGAATAAAATATGGTCATAAATACACTAAGGTCGCTTCTCACGCTCTTTTTACGTGTTTTTTTTACGCGGATTCCGGAATCTACACGTTTTTTTTACGCGGATTCCGAAATTTACGTGTTATTTTTTTTCACGCGTATTTCGGAATTTCTTTACTTGGATTCCGGAATTCACGCGGTTTTTTTCTCACGCGGTTTCTTTTTACGCGGTACGTATCTCGGTTTTTATTACGCGGATTTTTTAATCAACGTGGGTAGGGAACCAGAAACGTCCAAGTGTTTATTAATTAAAATATTTAATCAGCAAAAAACGGCCGTCCTCCGAAAGATCCGGAATGACCGTCTAAAGCCTTTCTAGGTGGTACGTATCCCCCGCGGGAAAAAAAATCTGACTGTACCCAAATTCAAAAATGTCGTTGACACAGGGTGTGAGATGAAATAACCTAAATTAAACGTAAAAAAAATTGAATTTCGGATTTAAAATGCTCTTCTTTTAACATTTTTTTCTTAATTCTGGAATTTAACCTGCAAAAAAGATTCCATCATTGAAAACTAAAAATAAAAATTAGTACCTATTCTAATTTTTTCTCAAATTTTGTCGATTTTTTTTTCACGATAAATATTTGAATATAACATGATGTATTTGAAAATTTACATTCTCGGACAAAATTTATGTGAATTTTACATATTTTAGAACAAAAAATTTTTGAAAAAAAACTTGCGTGTTATTAAATTGTCAAAAATTGTCTTCATTGCTTAAGCAGCCATCTAACAATGTATGGACGATGCGAAGACTATAAAATAAAATTAGCATTACAAAAGTACATATAGCAAAACTCTGGTTGATCTCAATTTTTCCCAGTACAATGTTTATTTTACAATTCAAACGAAGTTCGAAGTTTTGATACAAACACTACAATCAGGAAAACCGACCTATTGACATTATTTATGTTGATTCTATGCATATAAAAATGGAGTTCTGTCTGTCTGTCTGATCCTTATCGACTTGACAATTACTGGACAGATTGGTGTGAAAATTTGCGTGTAGGTTCTTCCCTCTCTGGAAAGGGGAGGGGACACAAATACACAATACACAAACATCTGCATAACTTGACAACTAATCAAGCAAATCGAACCAAATTTGGCACGTGGAGGTTTTTGGGAGCAAGGAATTGTGATTCGACAACCCTTTCTTCTCTGGAAAAGAGGTGTCCTTTGCAAATAAAATACAAATTACTACGTAACTCAAAGATTAATAGAGCAAATGGAACCAAAATTGGCATTTTACGACTTTCTGACGTTACTGGGTCATTTGGGTCTTTCCTGCTTCTAATTGACCTAAACTTTGATGATTTTTGATTCGCGATCATCATTGAATTCGGTATGCTCTAGCTATATTAGCTGATGTGTTCCAACGACTTTGAATTTTATCAATACAATTAGCGAGACAAGGTGATGAAGGACAAGGAAATTTGTTATTAATTACTCATAACCACCCTATTTGAACAGCGTACCAGCCCAAGTAACAAAACTAGTTTTATCAAAGTTTTATACGCGCTGTTATTGTGACTAGGGAATTTGTATACGTGGGTTCTCAAGTATGTTTCTAGGACATATTTTCATTTAGTTGATGACTGACCATATTCAATCGGTTGTATTGTTCACGGCCAGTAAATGCATAATAAAGGTCCAAGAACAGATCCTTGTGGAACACCTGAAAAAATGTTTTCTACGTCTTGAGTTCTCATCCTGATACTATTCTATAAACGCCAAGGCAGCACGAGAGAATGCAAATTGACTATATATTTTTTTCAAAAGTTTGACATGTGAAAAATCTTCAAGTAGCAAAAATGCTGTACCTTTTTATCAATAGTCCGATGAGTGTCATCATGCATTTTTAAAAGAGCTGTTGTTGTGCTATGATTTGAACAAAATCCTTATTGGTGAGAGAGTAACAAATCGAAATCTGAGTGGAAGAAGATTGATTTTTTAATTATTCAGAGTGCCGATAACTAGTAACAACTATTTTTGAGAAGCATTTATTTTTCGTGGCGTTACAATGCTCATTTTTCAGCAAGGGGTATTCTCACTCCGTTGTCACGTCACGAAAATATGGATCAGTTCAACAACTGGGTTTATATATTTCTACTTCTACTTTATGTTGGGACAGCTTAAAGGGGAATCAGTTTAAAATTCGCATCCCTTCAATCTTTGATATCAATGCTAAATAAAGAGAGAAAAATGGGCTGGACGAAGTTTTTCGGGTTCGCTAGTCTGCTATAAATTATCATTTCTGTAAACTATAAATAACTATAAATATCAACCTTGAATGTAGGTTTGATTGTAATGGCCGTAAGACTGTTCAACTTTATTAGCAGATTTTAGGTACCAGAAAAATCGATATCAGGCTCACCCTAAACCCCATGCATGCACAGCAACACGCATGTAATCTCAAACGCACCGAAGCGTAAATACTGTTTACTTCTGTACGTAATTCTGTTTGCAATCCGGATGCAGATTTCCCACTTTAACGCCTGTTCCTTCGTGCCATCGGGAACGGGAAACCGTGTAACCGGGCGAAGCGAGTGAGCGGGTGGAAGTGTATTTAACGATAAGATTACCAAAGCCTGGCCCCGCTGTCCTGTTGTCATCCGTAGGCTTCGGTTGGTTGGACGTTTATAGTTGGAAAAGCGACAATTTGTGCTGGGGAAATAAATTACAGCGGGTGCAGGGTATGGGCGGCGATAGGAGGGAGCAGTGGTCAGCCTGTGTCACTCGATGGAAGCCCCGGCGTATTTTATCATTTGACGGCTTCCCAGCGGGTAGTCGAGAGTGGGACGATGATAGCCAGAGCGTAGATAATTGCACTGTGGGAAAGTTTCTACCAACTGCCCCAAGCCCCCGCTCTTCTTTAGCCAGGGTTAGAAGCTAGGGAGACACTCTGTAATGATGTGAATCATTTTCGAGCTCACGATAAATTTATGGGATTAGTATTTGAAGGTGATGGAGTAAAAGAGAAAGATAGATTCAACTATTGTTTTAAAAATGACAAACATTTGAAGAAACGCGTAAAACTTTGCCATACTCAAAGTCAAGATTTTTTTAATTATTCATCGGTCGCAATAGAGTATCCTTTATATTACCTTCAACCGTTATTCTGTACGTCTCCATCTTCATGTACCACCAGCAGTTCAAAGAACGTATCAAATCTCCATCCATAGGAGCTTTAACTAGCCATTACAACAATAAGCTCTTTACCGACCCAGCAAAAGGACCAGGAAGAAAGTAAAACCTGTCAAAAAACACAGAAAACACTCCCCAATCCCGCTGCTGGTAATTCCCGGTGGCTTTTAGAGAAGAAACACGTCAGCGCCACTAACCAGCCAAGCGTATGTTCACTTCCAGCGGAACCACTTGAGGCAGCATACCATCAGAACTTTCAGCCCGGCATGTGGATCTCATCCTGCCGGAGAAGAAACCAGCGGAAACACAATTCGACACAACACACTCACGCGGAATAATACCTTGCGCGCTGACGCCCCAAACTGCGAGCTTTACAATGAGTGTGTATGTGTGTAACTTCGGTATTTGCACCGGAAGAAAACAAAAAGTAGCTCTGGCAATCACGGGAGCAGAACCTTTTATGTGCCATTTGCCAACGCGAATGCACTGGGTCGAAATAACAGAACAAAAAAGAACTCCACCCGAAAGCCCTCTCAGAAGTGGCTCTTAGTGTTATAACAATCACAATCAGCACTCATCCGTCGGATACAGGCTATGGGACGAGTGCTCGTGCCCCTCTCAAGATAGTCGATTTCGTTCTTTGTGTTCTGACAGGAAAAATTGTAACTTCACTTTTCCCGCAACAATACTGGGGAAGTGTGTCTTGCAAAAATAAAAGCTTCAATCGACGAAAAAGTCAATAATTTTTTTTCTTCTATTTTTCAGCTTCAACTGAGCCAGCACAAGTTGACCCCGACGTCGTCCGTGATAGCCAATTCCGTTTCCACGAGCCAGAGCAGTTCTCCGCAGAACCTTTCCAGTACGAGTTCCACCGCGACACAAGCGACCACGAGCGTTGATTCCGCTGCTAGCACCTCCACAGCGGGCAGCTCCCAGTCACAAAATTCCGCCGTGAGTCAAGCGCTGAACAAGTCCGACCAGAAGCCAGTCGAATGCAACCTGTGCCACCGGAAGTTCAAAAACATCCCGGCCCTGAACGGCCACATGCGTCTGCATGGAGGCTACTTCAAAAAAGACTCCGAAACGAAAAAATGTGATAAGAAAGAACATAGCGGACCCCCGCTGCAGACCGCCAGCGTCGGAGTACGAGCCCTGATCGAGGAAAAGATCATTAACAAACGTAGCAAGGACTTGAAGGTAGGTACCTAGATGTTCTCGCAAATGTTATCGGTGTTTGGTGTTCTAATGTAGTCGAATTTTTCCCAATTTGGTAACCGTAGAATCTGTTGTTGAAGGGCTCATTCGTCGTGCCAGCAGCACCGCTAACCGCTCGAAGGCTGCTCGAAGCCAGTGAAGCGTTGCTCACCCCCAAACCAGGAACGGTAGCGATCGTATCCACGCAAAATGGAACCACCCAAATTATCAATCCAAAAGCAACCATAATGGCGTCTGCTGCCGGCGGTTCACTTTCGGTTAGCAACAACTCGGGTGGACTATCCACCACCGAGTTTAAAGATGCCACCCTGATAGAACTGCTAAAACGTGGAACAAAAGTGGCAGTTAAGCGTACCTGTTCAGATTCCGGTCAATTAGCAATCGCAACACAGACAACGCAATCTTCAGTCGCAACGAAAGCAGCCACCAGAACCGTAGTGCTGCCGACCAACCTCAACACTACAATTTCCTCAACGGCGGGTGGCACTGCATCACCACTTGCGCTATCGATCGCCAACAGTCTGACGACGACCGCCAGCAGTGATTCTACGCCACTGTCACTCACAATATCACAAGCGCCTTCCGGCAGTGCTGATGTCTTCACTCTAGCCTACTCCACCGATGCAACAGGCGCTGCTGCCTTCTTTAGTGATAACGATGTGTACAGTGTTAGCGATACGACCATGCTATTGCAGGCCGTCGATTCGATCCAACTACTTGAGGATCCTGCGTCATCTGAACAGCTGGACGAAATTGCATCTCTTTCCGACTACACAACCATCAACGAGCAAACCTTCACACCTTCCCGTCAGCTTCAAGCCGTACTGGACTCTCCACTACCGGAAAGTTTAGCGGAGTTCAGCGCTCTTCATTCCAAAGATTTCATTCTGTACAGCGGCAGCTCATCGAACGCCGGTAACACGTCCGACCCGACAGGAAGTCAAACATCCAACTCACCCCTTCCATCGCCACTGGCATATCCAACACCACCGGCTTCCCATGAACCCGTAGCGCAGGCATCTCCCTTCCTGGATGACTCCCGTCACTTCTCCGATGCCAGTTCCTTCTTCGATGACAAACGCAACACTACCAACTTTCTCGACGATGGCTTCTTCAAAGCGGATCCGAAAGACGTTAAACTTAACGATGAAAAAATCCTCGCTCTCAAGAACGAACTGCTAGATGAAAACCACGACCTTTTCCGCAGCAACAAGAACATTCTCGACGATCACTGTCACGAGCTGTTCAAAAGTGAAGACAGTTTTTTCGTCGAAGAATCAACCACCAGCAAGCCAAACGATTCTTCTATTGCCTCCGGCGGCAACGTTCACTCGCCATCCAAGATCAATCTCGACTTTCTCGACGAAGCTCAGGCATTTATCAACGAAAATCGCAACGCTTCCTCTCCACTATCGAATGCCTTCTTCTCCGCCACCATGTCCAGTGCGGAAGAAGTCAAGGAAGCCCTGGAAGAGGTACTCCCAAGCGACGAAGACGTAGCCATCGCTGAAGCCGACATTGATTTGTACTACCTGAATGGACTTTCCTCGCTGCAATCGCAAATGATGCCCAACTCGGACGATCCATTACTATCCTCATCGCCGAAAGACTTTGCCCACCGGCAGCACCAGAAGTTTTTATTCGAGCAACAACAACAACAGCAGCAGCAGCAGCAGCAACAGACCGGCAGTACAGCAGCAAGTAACAGCACCTTCTCACCACCGAGTGCCAAAAAGCTCAAAACTGAAGCGGATGCGCCAGCATTCGTGACAGCTAGTGATACAAACAAAATTCCACTAACCGTACAAACCGAACAAATTCCAAAAGACAACCACAATGACTCCGTATTTCTCAGCCCAAACAGCATCTCCAGCAACAGCAGCAGTGGCAGCAGTAGTTCACCTAAACTGCAGCACGCACTTCTGCGCAAGCGACCCTCGCTGCTGCCCACGGTATCAATCCGAAAGACCCCAGTATACCACTCGAAACTGCGCAAATCCACGACCGCAGTTCCCGTTACACACTACACTCCACAACCGATGCTGAATCCAGGTCGAACAGCTTCCGGACTTTATTCCACGATCGCTTCCTCGTTGGCCAGCCAATCCAGTTCCGTTTCCGACTCGACAGTAGACGATACTTCCGATATTTTTAGTGAACCACCGCTTCCTATCCGACCCCGCATTAATCTAGGCAACGACTACCAGGCAGCAATTCCCGAGTGTACCACTCCCAGTTACCATCACCTAAATCATCAGTCTGATCAGCACATGTGGGATCCCGCAGTGGTTCAAAGTGAGACCCAGATTGCGCGCTACGTTGAACTCTCTCGCTCTTCCGCCGTACCACTGGGCTGTCATTCGGAAGAAACGGCCTTGAAGGCCCTGCTGGAAGCTCAAGGAGAAATTCATATCGCTATCCTTAACCTCATGCAAGCCTCACCGACCGGTCTGCATCGGCGATGGTCACCCGGTGAAATGGAACAGTTTATTCGTGGGCTGGAACTGTACGGCAAGGACTTCTTCCGAATAGCATCCGAGTTATTGCCGACCAAATCCACCGACGATTGCGTTCAGCTGTACTATTTCTGGAAGAAACTGTGCGTAGACTACAAAACCACTCATCTTCTGCAGCACGGTGACAATTCGATGAAGTTCATCAACATGAACGTCGGTCCGGACGATTTACTGCTGGATCACGCTGCCTACACCAGCAATACGGTAAAGTCAAGCGGTCTAGGTCATCATTCGAGTGTCAGTAGCAACAACAGCTCCACTAGCGACGTGCGGCCGCACGTCTGTGAGGTTCCCGACTGTTCAGCGGTAAGATTCCTTCAATTGTTCGTTTCGAATCGAATACACTAACTCTTTCCGCTCTGCAGAGTTTCTCCTCGAAGGCCGCCCTGCACGGTCACATCCGCATTCACTGTATCGGACGTTCAGCGGCACACCTGAACGGCACTACGCAAAATGGTAATTTCTTGAGTACTACTGCTGCTGGTAACCCTATTAACCCTAACCACATACCAACAAAGGATGATTATCCCTGCAAGGTGTGCGGCAAGTAAGATCACCCCAGTCATTGTCCGTAATTAGAACAAACAAGTACACGAACAAACAGATTTAGTCCAAAACAACAACCTTTTCAGAACCAGTGGTGTTACAAGCAACCTGCGCGTTCTTTTTTCCGTTCTTATGTTCAGTTTTAACGTTCTGTACTTAGTTAAATCCTCAGTTCGCAAGACAACAAGTTTCTTACTATATTGTTCTTCTCTAGACAACTCGGCTTTGTGTTCGTGTGCTCGTCCGGCCAAGTAGCATATCTCTTCAGTTTGCGTTCGTGGTTAGTAATCACCGTACCTACATTTCATCCGCAGCAGTGTAGCCAGAAATCAGAAAAAACACAGACAATCAGACAGACAGACAGACGCGTCTATACTAGTTCTACTTCTCTTATCTCTATAGTTTCTCCTCTTAGTCAGTGTTTGTTTTTGTTACAGACAGTAGAGAAGCACGTGCTCGGCTGCCTAAAAATCCTCAGCGCTGCCATCTATCTTATAGTATGTACGTACAACAACAGAAGGCGAAATACGAAAAAAAAACAATAGTTTCACATCTGTTTTAGGACCTTAAAAATACATACAGTCAATGCCGCTTCTTATTATGTCAGTGTGTGTGTTTGTGTGATGCGTCCCATTATTTCCTAGAGCCTTGTATACTCGTCTAGCGCATTCTAGTTGCGAACCGCGAAGACACCGCCGGAGCGTAGATCGGTTTGCATTGAACACTTGAAAAGCCGGAGGGGCGGCTAATCTACGCTCCGACGGTGTCTGAGCGGAGAACTTATCAACTAACACAACTAACAAACAATCGAACATGTTGCCTTCGGAGAGTGAGATATTTATCGGTTGAATTATTGATTTTATTTTTTGTTTCCGAACAGGTATTAGAAGCAAAGTAATACTTCGTAATCATGGTACTCAAATTTATGATTAAATAAAATTTGGTCGAACCAAACGACGACTAAACCGGATAAAAAGCAGGTTTTCTTTCAAATCGCTAGAAGTCTGACAATCGCTGCAAACAATAATATTACTCGCCTTAGTTATTTCCAAAAAGGGTCAATACTCGACTCGGCGAGTGTTTAAAATTTTTCATCAGTTTTCCACTTTTTTTCAGAAGCCGACAGACGCTATTTTGAATGTCCAAATGGCCCAGGACACCGATTTCCTGTTTTTGAGCGTATTTCATATTTGAGCATTTTCATATTGAAATTAGCTTTTTAGCACCCCAGAATTATTTGATTTTGAAGTAGTTAAAATTTTTCTGCTACTCGCACCTATTGTGTTATTCTCTTGGGTATTAGCAAGCTGTTATAGACAACTTAGCTGCCGAAATAACAACAAAACGAGAATCATCACACGTCATGCAAATGGCAATCTGTAATGAAGAGAAATTACTTTCTTAGCGCCCCACAATAATTTGATTGTACAGTATTTAAAAAAAAATTTATGCTCTCACATTGTACTCTAAGTTTTTTTCTCAACGTTTATTTTTGATTGTGGTCAATCAGAATGCTTCGTTTTCTATTTCTCATTCTGGCGTCTACGAAGCTCTTCCTTCTCTACAAGTTTCTCTCCAAAGCCTGGTGTAAAAGGTAGCAAACGGAAATTTTTATTTCATTTATAATCTGGATAGGCCGAATTCATCGTTTGCATTGTGAAGACTATTGATACTGAAACTCTCGTCTATCTGTGTGCTACGCAATACTAGCGCTGCACTTTCTACTGACACTAACAGGCTTAATCGAGCCGAGACTCGAACCTACCGACTTGTTAGGCCAGCATCGTACCTCGAGTCCTGCTGGGAGGGTTTAGTAGCTGATAAAGCTCTGCAAATGATAGGACATACAGCCGAGATTACAACAGAACGGGAATCAACTCAAATGACAACCTGTAATGACGAGAAATTAAACAAAATGACCGGGTGTCACTATTGCGACACACGAATGGCGCTTCTAAGCGCCCCAAAAACATTTGTTTGTAAAGTACCGGGTGACAACTAAAAATTTGGATTTTTTTCTACTGCTGTCAAAAAAAGGTGGATGAACTTAGAGAAAAACTGATTTATTTCTTATGACATGCATTATAAATTTTCAAAAAATATTGAACATTTAAGAATGGTCCGTTACCGGCTTCCGACGAATCTTTCTTGTGATGCCAAAACAAGAGCGTTGTGCGGCCTTCAAGTCCGCTTTTAGAATGAATCTCTTGATTGTACCAATCAACAGTTCGCAATTCGTTCATCTCCAATTATTTTTGCACCGAAGCAGCTCAAAATCCCACAGAAATCTTCAACTGGACGACACTGAGATAGATTCGTTTGGTTGCGTATTTTGGGTACAAACGGAGTCGAGTGGTTGCTCAGAAACGTTTGTACCTTTTTGGCCAAAACACGGTCATCGGTATGATGTTTCGGAAGAAATGGAATCATAATGTTGTTAAATCATTCGTTTTGGTTTATATTTTGATTGATAGCCAAATACTAGGCTTGACCATGATTTTGACAAAAAGGAAAAGTCCTTTTCTGTCCACTACTATAGATTATAGTTGAGGTGTGCAGGGAATTTACACAACAGAAACCGAAAGATTTCCGCTTTCGAAATTGATTACCGTGACCTTTTTCGCCAAAATTGTTGCGCAGTTCATATCGAACTGTACAATGCGACAATCGACGCCAATGACTGTGAATGCTAGTTTTTTGTTACTTTTTATTAATTTTCTGGTGGTTTGTGAAAATTACCGAGTACAGATTATACCTATGCTAGTGTTATTCATAAAAATTTCAATGTGGCATAAGTGGAATAAGACATTTCAAATTGGTTTACAACGAATTGAAATATTTGATTTATTTTCTCACTTTTATTCAATCGCTAAAAAGTATATTTGTATGGCAGGTTCTACTAAATATTGATTCGATAGCCTTTTGATTACAACAACATAAAATTCGATTGCTTGAAAAATGTTTGTAGAATGTTTTCCTCGCAATAAAGTCTTCCTCAGAACATACTAATTCGAGCATACGATGACTTGCTCGATTTCTGGTTTCTGGAAAAATGGCCGAATACCAGGCCTAGAGACCGGAAATCAATTTCACACGCCATTTTGAAATTCAAGGTGGTGACTTCCAGTTCATCTGATGTCGTTTTGAAGTCTCTGGACAGCATCCCGATTCCGACAGTATCCATATTAGGTGATGTTTGGTCGATTTTAGCTGTTTGCCGTATACCGGAAGTAACTATATTAAATTTCAAATGGCGTCCGAAGTTGATTTCGGGTCTCTGGACATCGCCCCGATTCCGGAAAAACTCATATTCGATGGTATTCGGCCAATTTTAGTTTCCTTTCAGATACTGGAAGCCGCCATTTTGGAATCCGAAATGACGTCGGGGGTCGTTATCCTGCCTCTAGATTTCACCCCGTTTCAAAAATACCCATATTGGATGGTATGCGAAGTTGTATTATTTAACTGTTTTTTGGCCACCAAAAGCCCCGGTGGAGTCTGTTCCGGATGACTATTTGGGGAGCATATCTCCATAACACCCAAAACCATAAAAATGGCCTGTAAATATAATTTTATAAACTTTGAACCAATAGTAGTAAGATTCTATTCAAATATTTATAAAATTCCTCCGTTTTGGAACATATCCCCGAAAAACCGGATTTGCGGCAATGAGAATATTCTTCCAGAATAAAACTATGAAATTTCGTCTTGTGAAACTGAAAAAGGTACCTAGGCACCCCATCGAGCACATAACGGTTGAAGAAATATTTTTTGAGAAGCATTAAAAAATATAAAATACGAGGTTGGTTTTGCGAAAATAATCTGCCAAAACAAGTCTACTTTGTGATTTTAATTTAGTTAAACTAGACTGTTTTTTTTCACGAATACATTGCGTATGTCTGATTTCTAGACTCTGTTAACGGTAATGTTCATTTGGGCTCCTCCTGGTAGATTCGAGAAAAGCATGTATTGGAAAAAAAATTCATTCAATTTCATTTTTGAAGTTGACAAGAAACCCGAATTCATGTCTGCTATTACGGCGCGTAAATAAGAATGTTTTTAGTAATAAAATATCAACCGGCATTAATGAATTCATTAATCTGAAATTTCCGTGTAGCTAGCTCTGCAACGCTTGAAATCTCACTGGAGCGCGCGCGTCGGTGAGTTTATCTTCATTCGCCTTGGTGAATTTGGGAGTAGTTTTCCACGCTATAGCGCAGCCCAGCGTTAAGAGCTTTTTCTTTGTTTTTTTCACACTTATTGTCGCGCACGTACACAGAAAGCGTGGTGAGCACGGACAAGAGAGAAGCGCTCTCGTTACAGTTCGAAGAGTGTGAGGTGAAATTGGAATTTTTCTTTACCGCACAGAGGATACGGACAACTCTGCTCTCCTTTTCAACGCCATCTTCCGAAATCCACTCCTTTCTGGTGAACAACTCATGTTCTTGGTTCCTTTTCTCTGCAATTTTTGCCACTCGCAACGCAAAATGCTCAAACTGAAGCACCTTGTTCTCATACAACGTGTCACAAAGAGCAGTGTTTCTCACTTGAAGTTATCCTCCATACTCACTCCATTTTCGCAGTCACTCTAAACGCCTGTTTCTGTTGTAAAAGCGTGTAGGTGACATTCAAAACAACAGCCCTGTGTATGACGGCGCCCTGCACGCTGCTGGTCGATCCGGTTCCCAGTAAATCGTCCTCTTACAACAGCTCAAATTTCCTGCATGTTTGCTTTTATACGTGACTACTGGGATCTATACTTCCGGTGGGCGCGGACAACAACAACTCGCAGAATAGAAAATGGCAAGGAAAATAGAACATTTTTGATAGCTGGCCCTACCGCGGTCGAAAAATGAACACCAGGAAGAATAGCGAGTACTCAGTTATCACTGTCAGAAACGTTTTGGCGAATGGCAGGAAAAAACGTCAACTTCTTCAATCATATGATTTTGGGGCGCTTGAAAGTGCCATTAATGTTTCCTCTGTTGGTTCGTTTGCTGTGGAAGGCTTTGATCAAATGAGCGGTTACAAAAACTATGCACACAGGTTTTCATAATCGTCGCCGACTCAGCTCTGCTGCACTGAGATCAGTCGCTGCTCTGCTTGCTGCGGGTCAACCCAGTTTTCAATAAACCATCCTCTTGCTGTAGTGATCGGTTATGTATTAATAGAACGAGGAATAAATTTCTGCATGCTAGCTTTTTATACGTGACTACTGAGAGTTATATTTTCGGTTGGCGTGTCATTGTACACTCGAGCGAGCAAAACAACAAAAACAACTCGTTTACAAAGTTAAATCGTTTGTATACTTTAATGTCGACTGTGCCGTAGCGTTTGTTCTCAAATAATGGACTTTTTTCGAATGGTGATAAAAAAACTAAAAGTTTGATAAATGTCTCATGGAAGATAATTATATTAGGTTACTTGCGAAAAAACTCTACTCCCTTGCGATCGACCTTCCACCAGGTAACCGAAACTTTCGCCATGACGGACGAAAACATGCGTGAAGGCATGCTTTGGAGTACCACATCCACTAACGGTCGCTTCGAATAATCCATCCCCACTAACGATCACTTCGAGTAATGGACCGACGCCAGATTCGGCCAGAACACTGCGTCTTCGCAATTATAGTATTTCCTGATAAACGCAACTTCCGACAGGCACTTTGTACTATAAATTTCGCCGTTCACGGCCAGTCCGGTGCAAAAGAAGAGCGGTTTTGACATCGCCTTCTCGCTAATTATCATTCACAGCGGCGCCTCTTAGGGGAACTTGGTGTGTGAAATGAACTTCACCTCGGTGCTCACTTCCTTCGTGGGGGAAGTAAAATACATAGTGCTCTGCCAGGCGTTGCCATCCAGAGCGAGATAGGTCTCGTCGTCCATCACAACCTCCACGTCGCAATTCGCCGGGAAAATCGACTTGACAATCTTATTCAGGCGCTGCCGCTGCGTCATTGCCTACAGTTCCGAGATCAGTGAACTGGACTGCCTCTTCCTGAAATGTATGTGCATGTTCGCCAGGTACTTTTTCACTGTTTGGTCGGTTGCACCAACCTCCCGGCCAAGCGCACGCAGCGATATAACCACTTTTCTCTCGGTCTTCCTCTTCAGCATCCTTTTGGAGCTCGGCCGCCGGGCAGTATCCACGAGCTGCCGCACGATGTCCGTTTTAGACGCGGCGGGGTTCCGTTCTTTGAACGCGCACATTCTGAACGGACTTGCTTCACTGTGTTCGCCATCACGGTTAGAGTTCAAATGATAGAGCTGTCAATTTTTCTCTGCTGTCTCATGGGTTACTACGATTGATGCTGCATGGGTAGTTTCGTCAGTGCGTGTGAAGGTAAACCCATGAAAAATCTGTAGCTTTCATCCATTTTTTCAATGCAAACAGTTCACATTGCAGTTCTAAACATCTTGCACTCACTATGACGCTTGCCTAAGAGTTTCGCGTGATATTCGGCCGTGCTTTCAGCGCTGATTAGTCGAAATATGCGTTTAACAAGGCTTCATTTTTCGATAGTTAGATAGTTAGCGTCACATGATCCGCGATTTTCCGCACTGTAATGGACGCAAGGCTAAGTTTTACGAATAAAAATCCAACTTGTTCGGCAATGTTGTGGCACATTTTATAAGAAACAATTTTTTCAAAGACTCATACTTCCATCTACCTATTTAAAAGAACTTTTGAGGAGTTTTCTATAAAATTTGTAATGGTCTTTAATTTAAAAATCGTTTATTTAGTTTACTAAGAGACGATGTGAACAGTGCTATCTTTTGAATGAAAATGAAAATTAACACAGTAGAGGTTGCCAAATCTAGTATTAATCTAGTATCTAGATATTGAAAAGCTATTTTTTGTATTGCCTGAAATTGATGATTGTCACTGAGTCTTAATTTTTTTCTCGAAATTTTTAGTTCTCCTATTTTTTTTTCTGATTTTGACCCATCGATAAACATCTCACGTTCTCTCGGAGCACCTTTTTATTAACGATACAACGTCTGATTAAATCATAATTTCTGTGTTTTTTCTTTCAATAAAAAAAACAATATTCAACCACACCTTAGGGTATTTAATAAGGTAAAAAGTCGCAGCGCCCACATGAAATCGCACAGACCTCAAGATGCAAGCGATCAACTGCAGCATCAGCTGCAACTTCACCAGCAGCATTTACAGCAGCAGCAGCAGCAACAACAACAACAACAACAGCAACAACTCCAGTGCTCAACGTAAACAAAATCCCAGTTGACGGTCGACGGCTGATTGGTTGTCGATGGTCAAAGCAACCGATAAAAGACAAAGAATAAACGAGCTGAATTTCGAGACAATCTTCAAACCGGTAACTGCGTTGTTACAAAACAAAACAAAAATAAATAACCGAAAGCCACCTCGAATAGTAACCAACAAAACAAAAAAAAACTTTTTAAGCAAAAGTAAAACCTGAGCAAATCACTGTAACGGAGGTTGTAAAACAAAAAACGCAAATAAAATGAGAAAAATCCCACAGAAGCAAACAAGGAACAAACTGAACACTTACACAAACTCACACGCAAACATACATACTTACACACACACACACACATTTTAGAACACAGAAAAGCGAAAGCGACTCGTCAAATTATCTTTAAACATATTATACACATTGAGGTAAAACTTCCAATTAATCTTAAATATATATAAATATTGATATATTATCTACTTTAATGTAAGCTAAAAGAAAACTGTTTTTGTATACTTTTTGTTGTTAAACTTTCTATACACTTCAAAGACGTAACATGTACTTGTACATAGAAAAAAAACAATTGTTGATGAGAAATTGTGTATTCTTTTAAAACTCTTTTAGCGAGAACAAAACGATGAAACAAAAAATAAATAAATCAAACAGTCGAAAACAAATCAAAAAATACTAAGAAGATACTGGGCGTGGCCTTTTAACTGAGATGTAAGAAGTCAAAACAAAAGTTTTAGCGAAGCTATTTCTCTTCACCGCCAACAGTGTAGACACGCCCTTAACCCGCCCTTCGAAGATGTTTTTTCTAGCGTGTGTGATTGTAACTCCTTTGCTCTTTCTATCATAAACCACAAAAAAAAACAATTACACACGTTTACTACCAAACAATAACAACAAACACAACTATGAAGCAATGCCAACTTAGATTCCTATGTAGTCGTCCTACAGATTCTCTAAAAAACAAAAATCTTACAACTCACAACTCTCTAGATGACTTTTTATCTTTCCAGTATTATGTAGCGAGAAAAAAAAGTAAACAGAAAGAAACCTACATTACAAAACAATAACGACCGGAGAGAAGAGAACCAATTTCCGGGCGGAAAATGCTCTTTAATTGTAGAGATAATTCAAACTGATTAAGGCAGAATACATTTTTTCACGAACACACACACACATACGCCAAACGGCACTCTCACACAAACTCATTCAAACGTAGAACAATGTTTAACCCAAAACCTTCGAGCAAAAGAAGAAAAAAAATGACGAAGATAAAAACCATGGTTGTATCTAGAACTTAAGTGTTGATCGATGTCTCTAATTCTATATATTATTATTATGAACAGAAAGAAAACTACAAGAAGCCCAGCAAGAAGGCGAAGAAAAATCTAGCACAGAAAAATGAGAACAAAAAGCGACAAAAAGATATATATTAAAGTATATTTATTCCCTAAAAAGATATATTACGTGATCACCTTCTCACGGGGCCCGGCTTGTGGTCGGCAGAATGAGAGAAGCCCGCCAATTTTACTGTACTGTGTAGAAGAGGACAAGCGCCAGGATTTTGGAACCAGCGGCCTGAGCCAACTGGTTCCAGAATGGCAAGAAAAAAAAACGGAAACCCAAACTCGCTCACTCAAAACTTTTACCGACCCTCCGCTCTTCCCAGACTCGGGGAAGTGTTAATCAAATTGTAAAAGCGCCAAAGAAAAAAAACAACGCGTTGTGACTCTCACACCCGCTCACTGCAGCTGCAAGCAGGTTTTCTATTAATTGTGATACTAGTTTTTTGTTTAATTTTTTTTTTTTTCGAATCGGAAAGTAAACGAATAGTGAAGAATGATAATAGAACAGAATTCCAGAAACATTGGATATATGCTCGAATAAGATTTAATTTTTTTTTGGGCGGTATTAAGTTGAATTTAATTGTAATCGGATCTATATGTACCTTTATAATTGCACAAAACTCTTAGAGTGCAGATGAACGAATGTAGCAAAGCTCGTTGCGTTTGTTTGTCTGTGACATTAAACTTTCACCGGTGATTGAATGGGTGAGACGATTGCACCGCAAATCACTAACCACTTATCTGTTTACCAAATAACGAATAAAATTACTTTGACAGATAGAGCCAGAAATTCTTTCACGGCACAATTGCCCGCAGGTTGCTTTGATGCTCAACAAGACAAGGACTCCCCATCAAAATTATTATAAAAGTTCGTTGGGAGTTATCCCTTATCAGTTTGTTCTGTACGAAAAGACAATTTTACTCCAGGTGCAATCAACTTCCCAACATAACATTCGCTCACTCGCCACACTCTGTGTTGTGATTTACCTTACCGCCGAAGGTTGAAATGTGAATCAAATCTATCTATTGTACGACCTTAATTAGCTGACTGATCTGCTGCTCAATTTAGTAAGCAAACAAAAAACATATTTTCCCCACTCCACAGAGACACAGATAAAAAAGTTTTTAAAGACACCTAGAAGGATAATTAAAATCCATGCAAAGAAACTGTGGCCTATCAAAGTAAAGCGAAACCATAAAGTTCAGTCTTCGATTCGAATTCAGTACTATAAAATCAGTTTATTTCCGCTAAAAGAAGGCGGCTCGAAGATGTTATTCTATCAATGCAGTCGGTCGGTCGGTCGGTAGAAAACTGCATACGAGAGACAAGCAAAGACACGGTTGGACACTCTAAAGAAATCCAATAATTAAAAAAACAGTAAATATTGAAAAAACTGAAATTACAATGAAGAAAATGAGATAATAGTTGAAACATATCAGTTTTCTAGAAGCAAAAAAGTGTATTTAAAAGAAGTAAACTTAGTAAGCAGATTGATTAAAATTAAAAGAAGAAAAATAAACATTTATTAAAAAGTCACGAACGTTGAAAGCCATAATTCAAAGAGAAAAAAAAACAGCTCACATTTAAGAGTAATGAACTACGAAAAGTGTTGTACCTTATCTTAAACCGAAAAAATAACGAGTAGAATAAAAGAAATCGTAATTAAGTCAAAACTTTACAGTTGCACCTTAGGCTTAAGGTAACCAATGAACTACAACTCGGAGAAGAGCCGAACAAAAACAATAAAATATGCCAAAATGTACAGAAAAATAGAAAGAGAAGCAGGCCGGGATATCGCGGAGAGGAAACCAATTCGGAACGGTGGCAATCGGATGGAGAAAAACGTGTTTCGAAAAGCTTCCCCTACACTCAGCGCCAACCGAGCATAAGTTGAAAATCAAAATAAACGAAAAAGACAAGCACACCCTTCCGGACAGTTGTGTGGCTGGCAAACTTGAAAAGTAATATATAATGACAATCCTGAACGTTTGAAAACTCACAGCGGCTGCGGGGAAACCCCTTCAACTGCAGCCTCGTTTTGTACTGTTTGTAAATATTGATAAATCACATGGCAGTTTGCGTGGCCGAGGCCTCAAACTGTCAAAGCTAAGAGTAAAAAAACATAAAAATAAGGAGGAACGAATGAAACAAGTCAATGTGTCTTCATGCTCAATTCTGTCTCACAGCATTTTTACTGTGCAAAAAAAAAACAACAAAAGAAAGTGATTATTGTCCTAGCAACTGGCAACAACAGAGTAGCTAAACAATACCCTTCCCTCTTTTTGATGAGATCTGAGTAAGCATAGTGATTTCTCCTGTGCTACCGAAGCTTGAACGGTCTTTGTTTATGCCATATCCTGCTATCCCGCGAGGAAAAGAGTAGAAATTGCTCCTAAAATTAGCTTGTAGGTTCTGATTTAGCTTTACACACTCTCTAGCTTTAAGTTGCCCAGTTACAAATCGTTTTAACCCTGTTGAGTGTTTCGTTCTCTTATTTACACTCGTGCAAACCTACAAAAAAAAAAACAAACAAACGTTGACGTTCGAGACGGCTCAACGAAAGCGATCCACTTAACCCGTAAGTTTTAGTTAATTCTTATTTATTTTCGTTACACTCTCTATATGCTGAAACTGGTTTTCACATAGAAGCAACAACTCTAGTTCAATTATTGTTACGAGTTTTCTAAAAACTTGATTCGTTCGTTAGTTCATAATTAGTTAGTTCAATATAGGTGCAAAATGTCCCAAAAACAGTGCCATGACTGCACTCACGAGCCAAAATAAAAGCAACTTCTCGTTCTCCCGGTGCAAAGCAAGACCACTCCCCCTTTCCCCACCTTCGCAACCTGTCCTCGATTTCCACCACCACCTTTTTCCAACCATTTCCATCTGCAGTTCCTGCTTTGCTTGTTGAGATTTATACAAAGAACTAAACTACAATGTTCGATAATTTTCCGACGGCTTTGAGCTTACAGGTACGACCCCCATTTTTAGCTCCGTAAACATTGTGTACTTTATTGATTGTTAATCTTAAGTAATTGTGAGTAAAACCAAAAGATAATTACACAGAATGCCAAAAACAAATAAAAAACCAAACAAACTAATGGAATTAAACATACACACAGTTTGCGCTGATTATTAATTACCATTAGAGTATGTTATGTCTCTCAATCAAAAACAAATGGCAAACAATTAAGTTATTTGTATTTAATAACACGAAGAAATAAAAACAAAATCAAGCCGGTGAAACGAATGAATGAATGCAAGTAAACAACCCAAAATGCTCATGACGCTGCAAAGCAGAAAAGAAAGATAGAAATACACACACACACATACACACAAATTGTCAATGTTTTAACTGCTAGTTTTTAAATCGTAACGAATCTGGATGCAAGTGAAAAGCGCCACGCGAGATCAAGCAACGCGGGTTTATTTTAAGTCTTACAATGTACCAAAACGTGTAAAGATTACAAGTTTCCAACTTCTTAAAGACATACTTCATTGTGCAGAACAAAAAAAAACAAATAAACTTAAAAGAAAGCAAAAAAAGCAACCGAGAGAAGAAGAAGAAGAAGAAAACAGTACAGATACTATTAAAACAAAGCCAAAACAAACGAGAAAACAAAACTATTGTTGTTCAAATTTCACTCTAAGTGAAGCTTCTTTTCTGTTGAGGAAAATAAATTGCCTAAATGTGTAACGTTTGCTTGTTTCTTGCCTTTCGATAACCGCCCTTCTCTTTTAGCATAATTCCGTTCGGATTGATCTTCTCAATGTTGAACGGCGTGTGTCATCCGAATACTGGCTTTCATTCATAAGTCGCCTAAAGTCGAAGTCAAAACGAAACGTGAAACAAGCTCCAAGTAATCAACGGGGAATCACCGCGACTGTCCGCTTCGCTGGGTTAAACCATCACTGTGAGGCATGAATTCTCCCGCAAACACTCACGTTGGCCATATCAATGGGGAAATTTTTCCTGATGAACTTGAGAGCACTGATCGTCATTGGCTGGAATGGTGCAAATTTTGTTTCTCTCTTTTCCTCAGTAGTGGTCAAGTTCGGTACGCGGCGGCAGTTCAGTTGCAGCTACTAAATGCAAATCATTGATTCGCTATGTTGAAAAACCGAAGGATTAGTGATTGAATTAAATGTCAAATTTACGCATCAAAAAAAGTACTCTTAATCCAAGTATACCTAGACAAGAGAGAATACCTGCGAATGGATGCGAGCCTGGTGATAACCGGAACAAACAAATTTGGAGCAAGAAGTTGTTATGTTATGATTACCAGACGAAAGGAATGGAGATGTTAGCTGCGCAAAGACCTCATGCACTGTCATGGTGCTACAACGTTGTCCGAACTAACATGTTTCAGCTTCAGCTTAAACGTGAATATGTGGAGTGTCACAAAACGCAATGCGTTACCTCAGGTAGATATTGTTCAACAATTGATCAAAACCGATTTAACATCTAAATTCACCTTAGCTAGATTATTTGATGGAACATTTCTACGTTAGTTTCACCTGTGAGTTATGATTGTTATTTGTGCAGTGTTTAATCGTTTCTTTCTTCCAGATATCTACTACTCAAATGCATCTAAACAATAGTTTTGAATAGCTCGGATGAAGGATAATTTTCCGTTTTTTTTTTTTTTTTTTCTTCACATAACATTTATTTGACACGGCACAAATACAATTTAATGTTTAACGGCGCCAATTATATCTGATGACTTAAAAACTAAAGCAAATTTTTTATCCTCGCTGCCGACTTCGAGCTGAAATTAAGTCTAACTTAAAACTAGCATGGGATTTCCAATCAGTGTTTTGTTGTTCAATGGTCGTCTGATAATCGTCGAATGGCATGTATGGATTCGTTCTGCTGAGCCACGATGTCGTGAGTTGGGACAGAGGCTCGTAGTCCTTGGGTCCTGGTTCTGTTGTGCGGGGTCTGGTTGCTGGTTTTGTGCTTAAGGTTCAAACGTGTTCTTGTCGTTTTGTTGGGTGTAGACGGAGGGGAACGGGACTAGACTGGGGCGTGGATGGATTTCAGGAAAACGTATATAAGGGACATGTAGGATAGGTCACGGCTCGCCAAGACATCACGAACAGGAACAGCCGGCTGTCTACCCTCGGCCTGCAGGGAAGCTATTAATTTAGACCTGGCGTCACGGTGTACAGGGCATGACCAAACCACATGCTCTATGTCGTGATAACCTTCACCACAGGCACAGATACCACTTTCCCCGAGCCCAACACGACGGAGATGTGCGTCAAATCTATAGTGATTGGACATAAGCCGGGACATCACGCAAATGAAATCCCGACCTACATCCAACCCCTTGAACCACGGGTTCGTCGATACTTTGGGGATTATGGAATGTAACCACCTTCCCAATTCCCCTCTGGTCCAAGCATTTTGCCAACTGATGATCGTATTCTGACGTACAAGTGCGAAAAATTCATTAAAGGCAATTGGTCTTTCATAAATATCACCGTTTGTTGCGCCCACCTTAGCCAAAGAGTCCGCTTTCTCATTACCCGGTATCGAGCAGTGAGAAGGGACCCACGCTAAGGTAATCTGAGTAGATTTTTCGGATAAAGCACTCAGATGTTCCCGTATTTTCCCCAGGAAATACGGAGAGTGCTTAACATCTTTCATCGATCGGAGAGCCTCAATGGAACTGAGACTGTCCGTAAAGATGAAATAATGGTCCGTGGGCATTTTTTCGATAATCCCTAGGGTGTACTGAATTGCAGCTAATTCTGCGACGTAAACAGAAGCAGGATTATCGAGCTTATGGGAGACGGTTAAATTGTTATTGAAGATACCGAAGCCAGTGGACCCATCAAGAAGTGATCCGTCAGTGTAGTACATATTGTCGCAGTTGATGTTTCGATATTTATTGGAAAAAATTTTAGGGATCTGCTGCACGCGTAAATGATCCGGGATTCCACGAGTTTCTTCTACCATGGATGTATCGAAAAACACAGTAGAATCAGAAGTATTTGATAAGTCGACACGATTTGGAATATTCGAAGAAGGGTTAATATTTTGGGACATGTGATTGAAATACAATGTCATAAAACGGGTTTGAGAATTAAGTTCGATTAACCTTTCAAAATTTTCAATCACGGGACGGTTCAAGACCTCACATTTGATTAGAATACGAGAAGACAGGCTCCAGAAGCGGTTTTTCAATGGTAGTACTCCAGCTAAAACCTCCAAACTCATCGTATGGGTCGACTGCATGCAACCTAAGGCGATACGCAAACAACGATATTGTATTCGCTCCAGTTTGATCAAATGTGTGTTTGCTGCGGAGCGGAAGCAGAAACACCCGTATTCAATAACAGACAATATCGTTGTTTGGTAAAGCCTTATAAGGTCTCCTGGATGGGCTCCCCACCATTGTCCGGTTATTGTACGAAGAAAATTCACTCTTTGTTGACATTTTTTCATCAGATACCTCACGTGACAACCCCAGGTGCCTTTAGAGTCGAACCAGACACCAAGATATTTGTGTACCAAAACCTGAGAAATCGTTTTACCCATTAATTGTGTTTGAAGCTGAGCAGGTTCATGCTTCCTAGAAAAAACTACTATCTCAGTCTTCTCCGGAGAGAATTCGATACCTAGCTGTAAAGCCCAAGCAGACAAATTGTCCAAGGTATCTTGCAATGGTCCTTGCAAATCGGCAGCTTTGGCTCCTGTAACAGAGATTACACTGTCGTCTGCAAGTTGTCTTATCGTGCATGAATTTGCCAGACATTCGTCGATGTCATTTACATAAAAGTTGTAAAGAAGGGGGCTTAAACATGAGCCCTGGGGAAGACCCATGTAGCTAATGCGAAAAGTTGCCAAATCGCCATGCGTAAAATGCATGTGCTTTTCGGACAACAAATTGTGCAAAAAATTGTTCAAAATTGGAGAAAATCCTTGTCGGTGAAGTTTACCCGAAAGAATGTCAATAGAAACGGAATCAAAAGCCCCCTTAATGTCCAAGAACGCAGACGCCATTTGTTCTTTACGAGCATACGCCAGCTGAATATCTGTTGAAAGCAACGCAAGACAATCATTCGTCCCTTTGGCACGGCGGAAGCCAAATTGAGTTTCTGATAGTAGACCATTTGATTCGACCCAGTGGTCTAAACGACGGAGTATCATTTTTTCCATCAATTTCCGGATACAGGATAGCATTGCAATCGGCCTATAAGAGTTGTGATTAGAAGCTGGTTTTCCCTGGTTTTTGGATGGCGATCACCTTCACTTGCCTCCAATCCTGCGGTACAATGTTTTGCTCCAGGAACTTATTGAACAAGTTCAACAAGCGCCTCTTGGCATTGCCGGGTAGATTCTTCAACAAGTTGAATTTGATTCTATCTAATCCAGGCGCGTTATTGTTACAGGACAGGAGGGCAACTGAAAGTTCTGCCATCGTAAAAGGTGATTCTATCGCGTCGTGTCCCGGAGACGCATCGCGAACAATATTTTGCTCAGGAACAGAGTCCGTACATACTTTCCTGGCAAAATCAAATATCCACCTACTTGAAGACTCCTCGCTTTCGTTGACCGTTACGCGATTCCGCATTCTTCGGGCTGTGTTCCAAAGAGTGCTCATCGATGTCTCCCTCGACGTCTCGTTCACGAACCGACGCCAATATCCACGTTTCTTTGCTTTAGCCAAGCTTTTAAGCTTGGTATCAAGCTCCGAATACCGTAAATAGTCGCCAGGTATACCTCCCGTCTGGTAGGCCTTAAACGCGTCGGATCTTTGCGTGTAGACATCGGAGCACTCTTGGTCCCACCACGGAGTGGGAGGCCGTTCTTTGATCGTTACGCCGGGATATTTCTTCGTTTGGGCTTGCAACGCGGCGTCGAGAATCAAGCCCGCGAGGAGGTTGTATTCTTCAAGTGGTGAATGATGTTGAATCGACTCGACCGCTTTTGAAATCATTTCCTCGTATAACTTCCAATCGACATTTCGTGTGAGGTCATACGGAATGTCAATTGGTCGCATGCGAGTTGACCCGTTAGTAATTGAAATAAGAATAGGCAGATGGTCGCTACCGTGAGGATCGAGGATTACCTTCCATGTGCAATCCAACCGTAGCGACGTCGAACATAAGGATAGATCCAAAGCGCTTGGGCGCGCTGGAGGTTTCGGGATACGTGTCATTTCACCGTTGTTTAAAATAGTCATGTCGAAGTCATCGCAAAGGTTATAGATTAAAGAGGAGCGGTTATCATTGTATGGGGAACCCCAAGCCACGCCATGAGAGTTGAAGTCTCCCAAAATCAAACGTGGCGAGGGAAGAAGTTCTATTAAATCAAAGAGCAGCCGTTGCCCAACCTGTGCTCTGGGAGGAATATATATTGAGGCAATACAAAGCTCTTTACCTTGTATTGTCATTTGACATGCGACAACTTCGATGCCTGGAATCGAGGGGAGGTTAATACGATAGAAAGAATAGCACTTTTTAATCCCTAAAAGTACTCCTCCATATGGGGTGTCTCGATCAAGGCGAATAATATTAAAATCATGGAAGTTGAGATCAATATTTGAAGTAAGCCAAGTTTCACAAAGGGAAAATGCATCGCATTTGTTTTTATTTATCAAAACTTTAAACGAATCAATTTTTGGTAAAATACTTCTACAATTCCACTGTAAGACAGAGATAGAATCCTTCATATACGCAGTTGAATTAGGCATCGAAGGATACAATCGCTGCAAGGAGAGGCCATTGGGCAGTCAACTGCTTCAAAAATGATCTAACTGTTGGGAGGAATGCTGTAAGAAAAATTTTAATTGGATCGGGTACATTGAAAGTTTCAAAAATCCAGTCCACAATGTCAGAAAATTTCACTAATCCAGAGTTTGTTTCATCAACTGGGAGTGTAAAAGGAGCAACTGGGGTTTTAGATGTTCCTGGCAGTGCTGGGAACTCCTTCTGGGACTTTAAATTTGCCAGCCCAGGAGGAGTTTGCTTCGGTTTTTCCGCAGCACTGTTTGGTTTGTTTGTAACTTTCATTTCACTTTGAGAAATCTTAGGACCTTTTCTGGGAAGTTTAGGAGAGGAAATATTTTTCCTCTTTCTAGACTCCCCAGGATTGGCGTAAGATGCTCCCGCTGGTGAATCGTCAGAATCGGTTTCCTCAGAGGGCAACAGATCGAAGGGGTTCGAAGTAACGGGAGAAGTGGTAACGGTCTTCTTCAGCATGTCAGCGTAGGAACGCTTTGAACGCTCTTTGAGAGACCGTTTTATTTTATCCCTGCGCTGCATGTACACCGCACATGTCGAGAGCTCATGCAGATTTTCTCCGCAGTGAATACACTTTTCAGCGTTAACACTGCAAGAATCTTCCGCATGAGACTCCCCACACTTGCCACAACGTGCCTTATTGCAGCAGTAGGCGGCTGTATGGCCTAACTGCTTACAATTCAGGCAGTTCATGACGCGGGGCACGTAGAGCCTCACAGGGAGACGAACCCGGTGGATCGAGACGTGGCTTGGTAGTGCAGACCCGGCGAACGTAACTCGAAACGAGTCTGACGGAGTGTATACTGTTTTGCCACCGATGATCGATGCTGACCGCAATTGCTTGCAGTCGAGCACCTTTACTTCGGGACACGTTTTGTTCTTAAAGCACCCTTTGGCACTTTGCAGTATACACTCGACGGACAGACTCGAATCGGTTATGACACCGTCGATCTCCACGTCTCGTGCGGGTATGTAAACGCGATACTCGCGTGTGAAGAGCTCAGAGCAAGCTATATCGTTGGCCTCTTTCAGGTTACCGACCACGACACGGAGCTTGTTAGGCCGGTCTTGGAAATTTCGGTCACGCCCTTGTACTCCTTCGTCAGGTCTTTAGAAATCTGCAAGAGGTTCAACTGTTTCGATTTCGGTCCCGCCTTTGGCCGAAAATAGACAGTATAGCTGCCCTGGGCTCCGTCTGGGTAAAGCCTGGGGCGAGGGGGGACTGAAGAATGAACAGGGGAGGGGGTAACAGAAGGGTCAGGGTCAGAGGGGTTCGGGGATGGTGGCGCGGGAGGCGAGGGATCTACATCCATCGCGCTATGTTTAGCGCACTAGCGCTGACAAGAACACGTACCTTTTTATTTCTCCCTTCCAGTAAGGTTGGTTGTCCGATCGTTCGAAGTAGCAGCCGTTACAGCCAGCAGCACCAATACAGCAGCACCAAACAGCCACCAGCAGCGAGCCAGGTGTGAGATCACTCCACACAGCGATACGACTCGCTGACACTGATGGCTTCTTCTTTTTCCTCGTTTGTGTCTCGTCCACTGCTGTAGCACAATCCAGCCAGCAGCCAAATCGGCTTACGCACCAGCTGGCAGTCACGATGCGAAACAGTTGCACAAAGGAACGACCTTGAACCCGGATTTATTTCACTCGACCAGGCAAACAATGCCAACACTTGTTCACACGTCTTTTGTTTTATACTCTATCGGACCGATCACCAAACACGTCCAGTACTGATGCGTGTTCGGCACAGAATGAATTTTCCGTTTCAATGAGTTGAAACTGAGCGATGCGAAAATGGTGAAACGTGTGATTTCAATGCGCGGAAACGATGACCGGACTTCCAGTCGAAAGAGTTCATGTATTGTTACCCGGCATAAACCACGGAATAATTCACGTAAAATAATTGATATGCGTCAAAAATATTTTCATACGATTCAGGTCCAAACCGGTTGAAACAATGAAACAAAATATCATCAAGGAGTATGCGGACAAAATAAGGTTGAGAACCGCTGAATTTTTATACTTATACCCCTAACAACAACTGAATAATATTTCCCTTCAAAGAATTACGCTAAAGAAATGTCTTCTGGAAGCACTGCTGAAAAAGTTAGTAGGCGATGGGAAGCTTGCGGAAAAAATAAAACAACTGATAGTTTTTCTTAACATAGTAATCGTAGGGAGCCTATACACCAGAGAGACTAGTCAGCCTATACACCAGAGAGACGCCGAAACACTCACCGTTAAGGCAGCTGTCAACATCAAAACGGGCGATCTGTATAATTTTGCATTGCCGTTATCCGTTTTGATGTTGACAGTTGCCTTAACGGTGAGTGTCTTGTCATTTATCTAATGTATAGGTTCGCTAAGAGAGACGCAGAGACACTCACCGTTAAGGCAACTTTGTTTATTTGTTTATTTGTAAAAATTACATCAACAGGCCTTGTGGCCCAAATGATCGTACTATGCCAAAAATTACGTGCTAAAGTCAGAAAGCGGGTCTTCAGCATCTCGCGGCTAGTGTCGAAATCGAAGCTTGTAGCGAAACGATTAAAATGGCGCTGGAGACCGGTTATCGTGCTGAAGCTACTGTAGTTCGTTCGCCTATTCTGAACTTGAAGGAAGAGGCTATTTCGCAACATGCGTGGTCTAACGTAAATATTTAGTTGCTCGAGAATTGCCGGACAGTCTATTCGTGAGGTAAGCACGTCCGCGACGAATATTGCCCTGGATATGTCCCGACGGATTTTCAGTGTATCCAAGTCGATGAGTCTGCATAGCTGTTCGTAGCTAGGTAGTCGAAAAGGGTCGTTCCACGGAAGTCTTCTGAGCGCAAAGCGAACAAATCTTCGTTGCACTGACTCGATTCTGTTTACTCCATTCAGGTAGTAGGGATTCCACACTGAAGCGCAGTATTCCAAGTTGGAGCGCACCAAAGCGCAATACAGTGCCTTCAGGCAATAGATGTCGTTGAAGTTTTTGGCGATACGCATAATAAATCCCAAGTTTCTGCTAGCCTTGTCAATGATGAATGTCATATGTTGTTTGAAGCTTAGCTTTGAGTCAAGCAATACTCCTAAATCTTTCACACAGTTTGTGCGTCGCAGAGGTGTATTTGACAAATTGTAGTTGAAATTCAGTGGACTACGCTTTCTGGAGAATGTTATTATCTCGCATTTGTCAGCGTTCAATTGCATGCGGTTGTCCGCGCACCATTCTGCAAAAACCCTTAACTGGTTCTGGAGCGCTGCGGCATCTGACGGAGTTTTAACCTTGGCAAACAGTTTAAGGTCGTCAGCGAATGACAGCCGAGGGCCTTGAAGTCGAAAATTGACGTCGTTTAAGTAAATCAGGAATATCAAAGGCCCGAGATGACTGCCTTGCGGAATGCCTGAGTGAGCGGAAAAAGATGTCGAAAAAACTCCATTAATGTTCACAACTAAACGCCGGTCAGACAAATACGACTGAAACCAGTGAAGCAGTGGGCCTCCGATGCCAAGCTTTGCCAGTTTAGCCACGGCGATTCGGTGGTTCAGTTTATCGAAAGCGGCGGATAGGTCCATGTAGATGACGTCCGTCTGAGACTGGTCGTCAAAGCTGTCCATTACGTAGGATGTGAGCGTCAGGAGATTTGTGGCCGTTGATCGCTTAGGCATGAACCCGTGTTGTTCGTCGACGATGTACTGCTTGAAGAACGAGAAAGTAGGTTCAAACACAACGAGCTCGAAGAGTTTCGATATGGAGCAAAGTGCGGAGATTCCACGGTAGTTGTCGATGTTACTTTTATGGCCTTTCTTGTGCACTGCCGTCTGGTCCAGCAGACATGGAAGACTTGAGTTTCGAGGCGGCCAATGTTACCGCGCTATCGTCAATGGAGAGGTTAGTCAGTGCACGGCCAAGAAAAGGGACACGTTCTGTACAGGTCCTAATTTCATCCGTCGTTAACCGTTCGTTCACAAATACTCTAGAAAATTTTCGCGAAAACAAATGGCAGATTTGCTCGACAGAGTTCGCAGTGACACCGTCTAAGTGCATACTCGAAGGAAGGCCATCATCTTTACGCTGTTCGCTAACATATTTCCAAAACGATTTGGGGTTGCGTTTGAGTCCGTCGTTAACCGTTCGTTCACAAATACTCTAGAAAATTTTCGCGAAAACAAATGGCAGATTTGCTCGACAGAGTTCGCAGTGACACCGTCTAAGTGCATACTCGAAGGAAGGCCATCATCTTTACGCTGTTCGCTAACATATTTCCAAAACGATTTGGGGTTGCGTTTGAGCCTACGCTCGACATTACGAAGGAAGCTTCGAAAACAGTAGCGACTTAATTGTTTGTAGCGGGTATTAATCGATAAGTAGTGGTTCCGTAGAGGTAGTGTTCTGTATCTAGAGAACCTTCTCAGGGCTGCTTTTCTCTCCGATTTAAGGCGTCGTAATGTGGGGTTCAACCAGGGTAATTTCTGTTGGACGGAGATGGTCCTTTTTGGGACGTGTCGATTAATGGCGTAATTTAAAATGTGGGAGAGAGTTGAGACGGCATTATCTACGTCGTTCGTGTCCAAGACAGCATCCCAATCGATTTCAGCTAGTAATGCGTTAATACTATCAAAATCGGCGCGGACAAAATCGTAATAAACGGTTGTCGGTGCCGAAATCGTGTTGTGAGAGACTCTCTGATGGACTGCCATAAGCAGGGCCGGGTGATGAGGAACGTGTTTAACGAGTGGACAAGGAGCCAGCGTCACTTCTGGGGCTTGGCAGCGTACAGTAGCGAAACAGAGATCCAGAAAACGTCCGTTTTCATTGGTTATTTTATTGCACTGTAGCAATCTAGCAGTTCGCTGGAGGTTGGTGACAACGTAGACGAGCCGGGATCGACGTACATGAAGCCATTACCTCTTTCTCGCCAAATAATGCCGGGCAAATTGAAATCACCCAAAACAACCACATCATCGACAGCGGACGTCATCGAAATGATGGTATTAATCGAAGACATATGTACGCGAGTCCGATCGGGAGGGATGTAGATGGCACACAAGTATAATGTGCGATCCGAGAGTTTGATTGTCACCCACACCTGCTCAGCAGTCGACCACTCGTCGCGCTCGAGGATAGAGGCACTAGGTTGGCGGTGAGCTGCGATCAAAACTCCACCACCTGAAGTTTTACGGCTATTTCTTGAGCTCCGGTCACAACGGAAGACTTCATAGTTGGGCCCGAAGATTTGCCGCGAAAGTGAACGATTGTCGAGCCAGGATTCGGTCAGTACAATGATATCGTATGGACTGTCAGCACAAGCCAGTAGGTAGTCGGTGACGCTGGCGTTGATACCACCCACGTTTTGGTAGTAAAAGTGGATATTTGTCATCGGATCGGTCGACGGACTGAAAGCGGGTAGCGGATCAATGGGAGGTCTGGAATTAGCGTTTTCGCACTTGCCTGTTCTGGGGTTTTGGATGCCTCGTCCCTCGCATCCGCACGCAGGACCGGGACGGCTGGTGATCGCTGGCTGGATTGGCTCGACTGCGGCGGGGAGGTTAGAGGCATCCATAATGCCAACATCGATGCGTCCCGGTGTAATGTTACGTGTTATGTCAGTTGGAGAAGGTCTCGGTCTTGTCCTAATAGTACTGTCATGCTGGTGGGAGTCGGAAAATTGGTCATCTCGAAGCGGTGGGTCGGCAGACGGTCGGCTAGAAGCACGGAGCACATCAGCATTTGAATGATTGTGGACAGATTTATACTTGCCGCAGAAAGCAGTCTGGAAGTTCCGTTCCCCTAGCCCGCACGCAGGACCAGGACGACTGATGAACGCTGGCGGGAAATGCTCGACTGCGGCGGTGGGGTCAGGAACTTCCATGATGCTGTTAACGTTGCGTCCCGGTGATGATGGAGCGTGATTGTTAAAAGATCCACTGTTGCGGGAGTTTCCGATAAACCAGCATCTGACGCAGTTGCACCAAAAGGGGCGGGCTTGTGCTGCTGAGGTAGCAGATGCGGTTCCAGTAGCAATGTTGTCGTTAGGAACAGTCACCGGAGTGGCTGGAAAAACGGAAGCGGTGGGAGGTAACCAAACAGTAGAATTGGCTCGGGTGTCGGAGAATTCTCTAAAAACAATCCCCAGACCTTGAGCGAGACAAAGTTAAGGGACTGAAGGTCGGTACCTTTTTTCACCAGAGGGACGACTTTAATTGCGTCTTGTGTCTCTAAACCATCTCTGACCAGTTTTTCAACGACATCAATTGTCACGGTGGGATGAAAACGTGAAAGGTACACCCAAAACAAATTAGGTGGAGTTTTAGCCACAAGCCTCTCTTGATTTTCGACGTGTCTGGTACCAACCGCAGGTTCGTTTGGAGACTCTGACTCGCCACGACGACGCTTAGCAGGACGGTCTCGATTTGGTATTCGTACCGGGGTAGCTGAGTTTACCTTATCGGCAAGTTTAGCTACATGTTGGTTGTTCTTAGCGATTTCATCTTTAAGCTCCGAGAACCTGTGCAATTGATCGCCGAGGACTGAGGCAACCACACTCCCGAAGGAAGAAACAACATTTTTAAATCGTGTGTATTTCATCAATTTTACACACTCATCGCACATCCAAAACAGGTTGTGTTATTCACGGACGACCTTAATGAACGGCACGTTAAGACCAGCACAGCACAGATTTGATCGCAAAAACCCATACATTTCAACAGTTCATCTTCCTTCTTAACAGATTTGGCACAACGGTCACAGGCAGCCAAATCAGTCATAATGACCCGATAAATGAGTAAAGATAGATTGGCGTGTAAATGATGAAACAAACTGGAACTCGTGTGATGATGCTCTTAATCCGGATAAACAAATTCAAAGGCGAGTGGTTTAAGAATAGAGCCGAATAGGTAAACAAACTATCTGAGCGGGAAAACCTTGCAAGTTAAATGACTAAAATCACTACACTGCGGAGCGGTAAATGAGTTCACTGATATTGGGTGGTATAAAAGATGTTCAAGCGCTAAGCACGGATAACGGTAACAGAAAAAAAAACACAAACAACGTAAAAAATATGAAAAAACTTCACAAGCTATTAAAACACGTCATGCACCATTGAATACACGGAACGAAAAAAAGAAAAAAAAAGCAACTGTCAACATCAAAACGGATAACGGCAATGCCAAATTATACAGCTCGCGCGTTTTGATGTTGACAGATCCCTAAACGGTGAGTGACTTGTCATTTCTCTAATATACAGGTTCATTAAGTAATCGTTTACAGGTTCACTAAGTAATCGTTTACAGGTTATCACAGCGTTGTTCAGGGATGAGTTCAACTTCAATCTATTTGATTGCGACGATATAAAACGAGGTAGACGACCGTTTGGTGAGAGATTGAATCCTCGGTATTACGAAAAGACTGTCTTGATAGTTTGGGAATGCAAGGTATGAGTCCTTTGCATCGTATTTACGAGACAATGGATGGCTTATTCTAGGGTCAGAATTCGTGAAACGGATCACTAAAAATCGCGATGTCTAATTTTTTCCAAATAAGTATTAAAAACTTAAAGAGTTTCACTCGGGAAGGTGATTTTCCAAGTTTTATTGAATTTGAGTAAGTTTTCAAGTTGTTATTGTCATTTGAAATTTAGGTCAAAATTGTTTTTAAATAGACATAGTATAAATGTTGCATCGATTTGATTAAATTTTCACAGCAAATGCATCCTAAGTTGTAGTTCACGAAAATATTTTTTTGGGAATAAAAATAATTTTTGAATTGTAACTATTTAGAACAATATGTTGAAAAACTATGTTCTGGGGCACTGAAAAATCTGAAAAAAATCACAAGTATTTTTGACGAAATTTCGAAACTTCCCTGAACATTTCGCGGTGGTGTTATTTTTTGATCAAAAGATATGGGCTTTCAAAATTAGTGCCGCAACGCATTTTCAAGCGAGAAATACTCCTTCCTTTTTAATATACAGGTTCACTAAGACTGACTTGACTACATGTTCATACTGTGTATTGGTGATGACGTCAGCTTTAGCCCCATATTCAAGCCAACCAACACGCACGGTGTCGATTTGCTGTCATTTGTTGTTTGTTCACCACGCACGATAAAGGAGCACCGCGACGTCGTAGTTAAGTTGTTTGCGAGAGGTGAGCGTCCCGGCGATATGTTCCGGCGGTTACAATCCCACGAAAAATGGGGCGGTCATTCCGGAAGACCGTTGCTGACCGAGATGTGTCGATCGGGACTGCCCACACTATCTTGAGGAAGGTTCGGTTCCAAAGCGTGGACCTCTCGGCTCCCCGTACCTTAACCCACTGGACTTTTATCTATGGTCGTACATGCTAGCCAAGCAGAATAAGCAAGAAGGATCAATTTAGGAAGCTCGTTTCCGAGATCTGGGACGAGATACTCATGGACCAGCTGCGTGTCGCGGGCGATTCTTTTGAGAAACGCCTCAAACTCGTAGAAAAACACAAAAAGAAAGAGGCTCTTAGCTGATGTGTCATAAAGATTCTCCACCAACATTGCCTCAATAAAAACTAACTAAGAAACGAATCTCTTGTATTTTTATTTCTAACATATTTTAAAGTGTATTCGAACTTATTGAACACCCTGTAATTATTCAGATCCTTCTTTGAAAGGTTTAACTATTTCTGTGCGGTCGAAGTGTTAGGCTTGATGTGCTCAATGCTACAGAGTCCAGGAACCCAATAATGGTTTACCTTGTTGCGTGTAGTTAGTTGCTGAAGCATTTGAACACATTTTCGAACTAATTAGGAAGTCCAAGTAACATACTTTAAAACATTTAAGGCTGCTTGGCTATTATAAAACCTAAATTAATCCACCTAGCGGTCAGACCCAGCCTTTCTCATTCAAACTTTTATTTGTAAAAATATATTTACATTAACGCTTCAACCCAATTAATGTATATTAACTCTTTAAGTTCTAAAATATTGATGTTGTAATCTATACATATAAAAATGCAAGCCGGTCTGTCTGTCTGATCCATATAGGTTCGAAAACTGCCGAACCGATCGACGTGAAAATTTGTACGTAGGGGTTTTTGGTGCCGATAAAGGTTCCTATGATAGTTTGAGACCCCTCCCTCTTCTGACAGGAAGGGGTCCCATACAAATGAAACATAAATTTCTGCACAACTTAAGAACTAACCGAGTAAATGGAACAAAATTTAGCATGTGAATGTTTTTAGAGGAAACAAATATGTGCATAATGATTTGACACCCCTCACTCTTCAATAAGAGAGGGGTTCCATACAAATGAAACACAAATTTCTGCACATCTCGAGAACTAATCAACTGAATGGAACCAAATTTGGCAGGTAAATGTTTTTAGTGGTAAAAAATATGTCCATAATATTTTGACACCCCTCCTTCTTTTAAAAGGAAGGGGTGCCATACAAATGAAACACAAATTTCTGCACATCTCGAGAACTAACCGAGTAAATGGAACCAAATTTAGCATGTGAATGTTTTTAGGGGTAACAAATATGTCCATAATGGTTCGACACCCCTCCCTCTTCTAGAAAGGAGGGGTTCCATACGAATGATACACAAATTTCTGCACATCTCGAGAGCTAACCAACTAAATGGAACCATATTTGGCAGGTAAATGGTTTTAGTGGTAACAAATTTGTTCCATAATCGACTTCAGGCAACATTTTGGATTGCAAGATGGCAACTTCCGGTTTCTGGAAAACAGCCAAAATGGCCGATTTCCACCCAATATAATAATATCCGGATCTAGAATGATACATAGGAGCTAAAATCGATCGAAATTGTCTTCAAATTCCATTAAGAAATCCAAAATGGCGACTTTCGGTTTCGGAAAAACAGCGACAAACGACAAAATACCACCCAATATGGGTGTTTCCGGAACCGTAATGATGCACTGGAGCCACAAATCGACTTCAGACAACATTTTGAATTGTAAGATGGCAACTTCCGGTTTCTGGAAAACAGCCTGAAATGGACGATTCCCATTAAATATGAGTATCTCCGGAACCAGAAAGATGGACAGAAGCTAAAAATTGATCACAGACACAATCTTGAATTTTAAGATGGTGACTTCCGGTGTCTGGCAAACAGCCGGAAATGGCCAAATACCATTCAATATGAAAGTTTTTTTTTTCGGAACCAGGATTACGCTCAGATGACAGAAATTGATTTCACAGGCAATTTTAAAGTCCAAAATGACGACTTTCGGTTTCTGGAAAACAGCTCAAAGTGACCAAATACCACCCAATATGAGTATCTCTGGAGCCAGAATGTTGCAAGAAGCTAAAAATTGACCTCAGACACTATTTTGAATTGTAGGATGGCAACTTCTGGTTTCTGGAAAACAGCCGAAAATGGCCGATTCCCGTCTAACATGGGTATCTCCGGATCTAGAATGATACACAGCAGCTGAAATCGACCACAGACCCCATTTTGGATTCTAGGTTGGCGACTTCCGGTTCCTGGGAAACAACCGAAAATGATCGAATAACACCCAATATGGGTGTTTCTTCAACCAGAATGACGCATAGAGGCCAGAAATTATTTTAAATACCATTTTGAAATCTAAATTGGCGACTACCGGTTTGTGAGAAACAGCCTAAAATAAACAAATGCTATCCAATATGAGTATCTCTGGAACCAGAATGATGCAAGGAGCTAACAATTGACGTCAGGCACCATTTAAAATTGCTAAATGGCAACTTCTAGGAAACAGTCGAAAATGACCGAATAATACTCAGTATGGTTATTTCAGTAATCGAGATGATGCATAGAAACCAAACATTGACCCTGGACACCCTTTTGAATTTAAAAACAACCACTTTTAGATTCTGTTAACCTGTGTTGTTCATCAGTTAACCCTCAGCTAGCCCGCTCATCTGATAATAATATTGATCAAATCGGTTGTGTAGTTTCTGAGATAATGAAGCTTTGTGATTTTCACATTTCGGTACATTACAGACGAAGTTACAGTCCGATTACAGTAAAATTCAACAGGGTGTTATGAGGCAGCTAGACTTTTAATTTTACACTAATTTTGTGGAAATCGGGTCAGCTATCTCTGAGAAAAGTGAGTGAGTCCAAGTAGTCGTTGTTGCTTTTCATAGCTGGATTTCACATTTTTAAACATAACAGGCAAAGTAATAGTCCGATTGCAAAACAAATCAATAGGGTCTTATGGGGTAACTAGACCTTCCATTTGACACTGATTTTATGAGAATCGGTCCAGCCATCTCTGAGAAACATGAGTGAGATTAAACAGTCTTCAGAACACGTTTCTTTTCATAACTTTTGAACCACAAACTCAATCTTCATAAAATTCAAAATTAAAAGGTATTTCAGGTAGCCCGTTCCTTTGAAACTAATTTTGTTCAAATCGGTAGTGTAGTTTTTGAGATAATGATGTTTCATGATTTTTACATTTCGATACATAACCTCTAAACTAAAAATCCGATCACAATAAAATTTAATAGGGTCTTATGGGACAACAAGACCTTTCATTTGCAATTAATTTCATGAAAATCGGTCCAGCCATCTCTGAGAAAAGTGAGTGAGAATAAAAATCTGCACATACACACACAAATACACACACACACACATACATACAGAAAATGCTCAGCTCGTCGAGCTGAGTCGAGTGATATATGCCATTCGGCCCTTTCGAGCACTTTTATACTTTCGGTTTTGCAAGTGATTGCTATACCTTTCTAGGAGAAAGGCAAAAATGCCCATGTTAGCTTTTCAATATTTCCTTTTTGAACAAACATACATTCCAAAATGGCATAGATTTCATCGCTACTGAAACTCTTACTCCAGAGCCTAATATGCGAGTCCCTGCTTGATTTCCCATTTTCACTATGACTTGGTTCTACAACAATAAACAAATGGTTGAAATCATTGCATCAGATCTTAATTTTTCAGGATTGGTTTATATAAACTACTTTAATATGCGTAGGTGGTCATTTATGTCTTTTTCTAAATGGTTATATAAACGACAGAGTCTAATTGCACTTTATCCGCATCTAGTCGAATAGTCTGAGATAAGTGGAAAAGATTGAGAAAAGCATCCGGGGCCTTGAAAGAAATGGTACCCATTACCCCTGTAATATTTAACTTCCTTAGAGAACATCAACAGAACTCTGTAAAAATAAAGAATTTTAAGATTAGTTCTTCTTCTTTTTGTAAATGATGTCGAGTGTAGTTTTGTTGGGATTCATATTCAGTACTTCTCTCCTTCACCACGAGAGAGTATAGTTAACGCTAATTGCATTCGATTTGTGATAATGTCATCCACGTCATCCACAAAACCGATCACTTTAAACCCCAGTGACTCCAAGTTTATCAAAAGATCGTTCAATGCTAAGAACAATAGTAATGGAAAAAGAACTTTAAGCATCATATCCAGTTTGAGCATTTTCGATATTAGAACTGCAGTCAAATATTGAAGAATTTGTTATTGTATTCGAAATAGGAAGAGAACTAGAAAAAGGAAGTTGCATCAAGAAGTAAGCAATCCTTCCGTTTTTTTTTTTTTGAGTCATCCGAGGCCTTACGAGTGAGTGTTTGAGGGAACTTTCTGAAACCTGCTGAAGACTGGTAGGTTTTCAATTTATTCGCAATAGAACATCCTGTCTCTTCATGTGGATCGTCTCACCTCCTTATTACACAGTGCAACATTTTTTTGCCTTGGCTTCTACGAATGATTAATTGATGTATTTTGATATAAAAACAAATTTCGTCTCGTTTGAACCTGTTTCACCTTAAGGAGCAACAATGGCACCATTTTAAATTTTTGAGAAATCGGAAATTTTAAAGGTTTTTTGGACACCTTTTTAAGAAAGCAACATATCAAAATTCTAAGAGCTTGTTTTCTTATCCATCTTAAAAAAAACAGATCTTATATCGGACAATCAGCGGATCCAATAATTCTCTACATTCTTGATATTATTTTGCTTTGTAAAATATAGTACAACCATGTCAAAACTGTTTTTGTAAAATCATCGTTTTGAAGTTTGAAGGTTTTTTTTAAAGATGGGTAAGAAAATTAGAATTTTAGAATTAGAATTTTGAGATTTGGCTTCAAAATAAAATGGCGTCGAAAACACAACTAACACTTCTGATTTCTCAAAAATTCAAAATGACGTCATCGTTGCCCCTTAAGGTGAAATGGGTCCAAACTCGGGGAAATGTGTTTCGCATCAAAATACATAAGATTATACATAGAAACCAATGCAAAAAAATGGTTGCACAATTATTATATTGTTACAGCTGCATCGAGCTGCTTACTGTATAGAAAACGTTTAATCATACACAATTTCTCTACCCCCACGCTAAATGAAATAGCTACGGCTTTGGGTACAACTCAATCTGGTTCCCGTAATACGCAGAAGAGTTGAAAATCCGCTTCTACAGAGTCACCTGGCAAGGAATTTTAATTACCTGTCAAATTTACCATGAGCTTCGCGGCCCCTTGCGCGGACTCTCGGTTGGGAACCACTGGACTATAGTATATATCGACCCAGTAAAGCAAGGCTATATTGAACGTTACACTTTCGGGACTGTTCCTAAACCACGTGTTCGTGTTTTGATCAATTATTATTATTGGAGTTCATTAATTGACTAAGTAATGAATACATTTCATTCACTATTTTAAGCCATAATCGTAAATCGATGGTTTTTCACTTCAAGCACATGCAAGAAGGCCGTTAAAATTAAACTATTTTCTTTATGAGAGAGCACTATTACACTAAAAACTGATTTTTTCATTACGTTTCGCAAATATACTGCATTCAATCGACGGTGCTGGAAATCATTGTCTGCCACCGCTCTTCTTTAAAAGCTGTGCTGAGCCGCTTGCATTACCTGCAAGAATAATATCTTTCCAAGGTTAAAATGTTAAAAAAAAATTTTCTTGTGAACCCTCACGTAATTTGTGGATGAGATCGAAGCAAGCTGTGATCAAGAACGGACGTGAAAATGCTTCTCGTCGGAATTTTTCATCGTTTTTTCAAGTTTTTATAAGTTATATATTTTCTATTTGGAAAAGTGATGTGTCCACGTTTATTGAATGAAGGCCGCTGTTGTTTCGGTGTGAATTCCGAGTGTTTGATTTGAATCGCGATGAAGTGTTCCGAGGATTGTCGAGTACGGTTGGGGATAGTGCAATAATGTCGACGTATTTTATTTAGCCTTCCCGTCGCGTAATCGTTATATTTTAAGTGCAAAGGGTGGTAGTAAAAGGTAATACGAAATGTGGCGGTTTCGTATTATCGGTGAGAGTGACGTCAATGTTGAAATCCGTGAAAGATTCGTGCAATTTTGTGGCTAATTTGTGAGAGCTGCATACCTATTTCGGTGGCGGAGCACGTTTCCCGCTAGCCCTTGCCTTGTCATAAGTGTGTGTGTGAGTAAGTGCAAGGTGAACAAGGAAAAGCGAGAGAAGTGCGAGTGCAGGATGACCGTTGCTCTTGCGTGCGGCACTTTCTCGCACTAGCATGATAGTTCAGAGAGGACGCGGGAATTAAAGGATAAGTATTAGTGTTGGTCAACCCGGTGGCATCACTGACGTTTACGTACAACATAAGTGAAGCCAGCATTAGCTGGATCACTGGATCAATTTCACATGCAATTTGACAGCTGATTCATCGAAACAAGAGCATTGTTCATACGTGCACACAGTGTCGGTGTTCAGCGGCAGTGTACTTACGTGTTGTTTTCGGATGATATGTTTATTACACATAACGTCGAGAGGTTTACTTGATAAAACAAAAAATCACAGGAGGGTTGTGTGCAAAGCCACGACCGCAAGGATGAAGTAGAATACTTTTACAAGAAAACCCGGCTGCTTGCGTGTCAGTCATTTTTTAATTTGTTGTCCAATTCAATATCGGATAAGATACCGATCACATCTTGGCGTTATCACTTATCAAACAGTGGAAAGCTGATTTAACATTCAAAACTAGACGGCTCATGTGTTGTCAAAACGAGTCAACTTTTCATTGAATGCATTTACTAGTGCCCGCCATCGCACAGAGACTGCATTTCACTAAAGTGCCTCACTGCATCAGCTGCTATCGATGCTTAACCCGCTGCAACTGCTACGCTATCCGTAGCCATGTTAATGTTTTGGCCGCTATACGCCGCTATTGGTATCCGCTGTCGCTGCATCAGCTGACCCAGCTGCTATCGATGCTGAGATCCGCTGCAACTAGTGCACTATCCATTGCCATGCCACAGCTGTGGCCGCTATCCGCCTGGTATCCACTACACTGCTACTGCTGCTGCTAAGGGAAGACCGCTGTTGTCGCTGTCTAGAACTATTATGAGCGGCTTCGATTAAAACAGGCTCTTATATAGGGATGAAAAACCTATCGATAGTAGTAGGAAATCATCGATAACTATCGATAGCCATTTCAGTCGATGATTCCCATCCTTACTCTTATACAGACAAATAGCAAATTTAAAATGACAAGGTATATGATTCTGTCGGCCGTGCTTGGGAAGCAATATATTAACGACTAATCAGATCAGTCAAATTTCGCGCTTCAACAAGAATTGACCATTCTCAATAATATAGTTGCTTGGCATGATTTGGACTTGATAATTTTTGAATTTTGATTATGCGAAAAATAAATTTTTATGCTGATAATGAAAGCTTTTCGGATGTTGTACTCATGACTGAAGGAAAAAATAATTCAGTACGTTCTAAGACACGGAGATGAAGCCAAATATAGATGTTCCAAATTTCCTGAAAGTGAAAATTGATTTAAGAGAAAATATTAACTCTTCAGTTAGGTTTTTATTTCATGCTGAAAAGGACAATTTGTTGTTTAATTCAATGTTTGATAAGATGCCGATCACATCTTTGCGTTATCACTGGCAGTGCGAATAAAGTATTCATTGGTGGAAAATAAACACTGAAAAGCTTTCCAGAACGTTCTTTTTAATGAAAATGAAAAGGATGCATTTGCTATTGTGCCTGCTATCGCTCAGAGACAGCATTTCACTAAAATGCCACACTGCATCAGCTGGCCCTGCTTATATAGATGCTGAGACCAACGTCAACCGCTGCGCTATCCCCGTTGTCACAGTAGTGGACGCTTCCGTTGCCATTGGTATTGGCTGCCCTGCATCAGCTGGTCCTGCTATCGATGCTGAGACGCGCTCCGCTATCCGTTGCCATACCACAGCTGTGGCCGTTGTCCGCTGCACTGCTACTGTTGTTGTATCCACTGCTGCTGCTAAGGGAGGACTGCTATTGTTGCAGTCTAGAATTAAAATGAGCAGCTTCGGGTGAAACAGGCTCTTATATAGGCCAAATAGCACATTTCAAATGGCAAGGTCTATGATTCTGTCGACCGTGCTTGAGAAGCAATCAAATAACGACCAATCAGAGGCCGAAGTTTTCGTTTTGACAAGGCTTGACTATTGTCAATATTACAATAGTTTGAAAAATAAAATTACAATTATCTGCATTTGGGAAGAATCTTAGAAGATTTTCCCATCTATTGCTGCAAGAACGAAGAAAATCCATCGAATACTAACCGATTTATTAGCATTTGAAATTGGACATATTTTTCACTTTTTTCGGTTTTAGATTTTCATTTCACATCCCTATATAGCCGAACTTCCTGAGAGAAGTATTCTACTTCAAAATAAATGCGTTGCATTGTTATAGAATGTACACAACGTTTGCTCTTGCCGATTGCGAATGGCGGTGTTTCTTGCAGGTAGCTGGCAAACGTGCGATGACTTAAAGAATACCATCTCAATGTATGTGTAAAAGAGAAAGCGTATCAATGCCTGTGTGTTTCAAATTTACAAAGCTAAGCCAAGCTATTTAATAATATTTAAATTGATTCAAGCCGCATAACTCTCTACAACATATATTATGCTTTGCTCGTCACGCTTACACTGCTGTGTGAACAAACCTTCAAGAACATAAATGAGACTAGCGCCACTGTCTTTCACGGCAGCTTCAGGAAACAAGACCGATGCCACCGGGTTGGTGTTGGCGACGTTTTGCCTGTGTTTTTTGTTTGATTTGCATGGCAAAAGGGAACCAATGTTTTTTTTTCTCTCTGCTTTCATTTTGAGCAGTTTTATGTCCTTGTTTTATGATTTTTCTAGCTTTTGAGTAAATACTGAAACACATAGACAATTTTTAATTTAATTAAGTAGAAATCTTGTCGGTTAGCATGGCAAATAAATTTTGATTGCGATTATTTTGGCATTTTGTTGAATCTAATTAGTACTCGGTCTTGTTAGATATGCATATTTGCATTTTTTTAAATTTTCTAGCTATGAATGCATGAAACTTTGCCAGTTTTTCATACTCAGTAGGTATCTTCGCTTCATTATTCAAGAAGTAAGTGGTAATCAACGCGAAATACCGTGTCTCCGCGTATGCGTTGGTAAGAGGGAATAGAGCGGTCGCGCATAACTTTCCGGGGTAAACGTGTTTTCGGCCCATGTGAGCTTTGCTCGAATATGGATTTTCGGTGTGTTGTGACTTCCGAGGTGTACCAAACCATTTATTCGCAGACTGTCCACCCGTAGGTTCTATTCCAGCACGCAGTGATTCGGAGTAGGTTCCGTTCGTTCGATAAATATCGTAAATAATTAATCGCGACAAAACATCGTAATTAATCGCCACCAAATATCGCAATTATTTGCAATTATTATCAGGATTATACGCACACATCCTTTTTTTTCTTTTTCTTTCTTTTTTCGTTCGTTTCAAACGGCGATGGCCAAGCAAATAGGCCGTTTTTGAAGTTCTCTTGCTGACCGCTTGCAGTATGTGTTGAGGGCCTATATATTTACTTTTTTCTTGTTTTTGGTTAATGCATATGGTTAGCTCGTAACATTGTGTAGTCAGCTGAGATAAATCAATGAGAGAAACGTTTCGGTAGTTGCATAATGACTTCATAAACAGATCTGCGAATATTTGAGTCTGTCTTGATTAGGTTATAGGTCCGGTATCCTTGCGTGCGCTTTATTTTTGCGGTGTTACATCATCAACCGAAATGAGTTCGGATCGCGTTATGATTTCCGTAAAAGATATAATGAACTCGTACGCGCGATATTTGGTATTATGAACCCGGTATTAGAACTCAGCGCATCGTTTACCAAAACGAAACCTCCTGCAAACCTTACCCTTTTCTCCAACATCCCAGTGATTTCTCGTGGAAGTGCAGAGGTGTTCTCGGCTTCCTATAAAGCGAGTATCACGTCAACATATTCCTATACACACTCCTTCTTTAACCTGCATTCGGATGCGGCCGGCGCTGGTATTGCCTAATATAAAGATTAAGGTCACCAGTTTTTACACATTGAGGATGAATGTTAATCCCAAGCATCATCTATTGGTTCTCTGTGTAATTACAGCTGATCTGGCAATAACGGAGTAGCAACCGCGGGCGGTCAATCATGCTCATGCTCATGCTCATGAACCCTCACGTAATTTGTGGATGAACCCATACATATTTACGAGTACGGGGAATGTTGCAACAGACGGTAAGCAGCAAATTTTGATGCAGGTTCACGAGTATGTGGGGTGTTTTTGTAATAATGGTATTGCTGTATAGCTGATAAACGGTTGGACTATGCGTACCAATCGGTGCCAATACACTGACAAGAATAACATAGACCCCACACGTGGTCCTTAGCCTCATATCCAGTCACCCTCCACGCGGCGCACGCTGCGATACGAGCAACCAAGGGAAGGACGGGACAACCAACCGCGCTGTTGAAGCGTGAGTACGACCACTACCCAAAACATGATATCGAGATCGTCATCTGGGTATTCAACGCTCAGGTCGGCCAGGAGGATGAATACAAACCGGTGATTGGAAGGTTCAGCGCGTACCAGCTGACCAACGAAATGGGCCTAAGACTTATCGATTTTGCCGCCTCCAAGAACATGGCCGTGCGTAGTACCTGCTTCCAGCACAACCTCTTATACAAAAGTCACCAAATCAGACAGACCCGTGCAGGACAAAATATCATTATAATATCACAACCAGATATTGGAAATACACCTCATTTTGATCTTTTTTTATATTAATTGGTTTCAATCTTGACGGAGTTTCCTTCAACAGAGAAGTTTTCATGTTTATGTATTTTTGAGCTGTTAGGGTAACTCGCACCATTAACCCGTAGAGGCAGACAGACTACCCCTCATTTTGATCTTAATATGGTTTACATAGTTGGTAAAATAACAAAAAATAATACCAAAATATTGTTCCTCCGAAACTATATGAATAACAAAGCTTGATATTTTAATAACAAACCAAGAATTTGCATTAAAAATCACGAAAATGACCGATTCAGATATTTTCAACTTATTGAACACTGAATGCATAACTGATACATTACAAATAATCAATATCGAACAATTTTTACTCAAAAACTTACTTTTAATCCGATATTTTTAAATCATCTCAAACAGCTACGCCTTCAGCGAGATATGATATCAAAATTTTATGATATTTTCATATGCACGTTTGAAACGTGAATATCTTTCGAATAACACGATAAGTCCTCATAACTAAATATGTTATTGATGAGTTATGATTTTGTTATCCTCTCCTGCCCGGGGAAACACAGATCCATCAAATTCTGATTGATTGTCGGCAATTCCCAGACATTATCGAGGTCAGATCCTATAGGAGCATTAACGTCGACTCAGACTACTACCTGGTGATGGTTAAGATGCGCCCAGAACTCTCCGTTGTTAACAACATTCGGTGCCGACGCCCGCCCCGGTTAGATCTCGCCCAACTGAAGCAGACCACCGTCGCCGAAAACAACGCGCATTCGCTCAAAGCTGCTCTGCCGGAAGAGGATCAGTTAGGGGAAGCTCATCTCGAGGACGATTAGAACACCATCAAAACAGCCATCAACAGCCAATGTAGGAGAGTGATGGATGAGGAGAACACTGCACGGGCGGCTAAGATGCGTAGTGCAACTCGTCAGAATGTAGAAAGACACAGACTGAAGAAGATGCAGTGAAATCTTCTGGGAGAAAAAGCGCCGCCTGAAGGAGGAGGATGAGAAGTATGCAGAGCTGGAACAGCTGCATCATTCTCAAGAAACGCGAAAGAGGCTTTGTGCCGCCAGCGGAAATGTGCCGGGATAGAGATGGTAGTATTCTGACCGCCTATCGTGAGGTGACCGAAAGGTGGAGGCAGCACTTTGACGAACACCTGAATGGCGCACAGGCAGAGGACCATGGCGGCAGAGTAAGCGATCCCGTCGGTGCGACAAACGTAGAAGGCGTGCCAGACTCAACAAAGGCCGAAGTTAAGGATTCCATCAAGCAGCTGAAAAACAACAAATCGGCTGGCAAGGTTGGCCTTGGAGCGTAACGTATAAAAATGGAAAAGCTGGCCACCTGTTTGCACCGGCTAATTGCAAGAATTTGGGATACAGAACAGCTACCGAAGGATTTAAAATATGGGGTTATCTGCTCTAATTATAAGGAGAGTGACAAATTGGACTGTGGGAACTATAGTGCAATCAGCGTCTTGAATGCCGCCTACAAAGTGCTTTCCCAAATCATTTTCCGCCGACTCCAACCGCTAGCTAACAGATTTGTAGGAAGTTATCAGGCCGACTTCTTGGAAGGACGATCTATAATGGACCAATCTCTACTATACGGCCGATCCTCTAGAAATGCCATGAATAAATACCCCTGCGCACACCCTATTCATCGACTTCAAAGCCGCGTATGACACTATCGACCGGGAAGAGCTTTGGAAGGTCATAAATGAAAATGGCTTTCCAGGAAAGTTGATTAGACTGATAAAAGCTAGCAGCTGGCCGACGGAACCGAAGCCGACCAAAAACATCTAGGCTGTAGTAACACAGGGAACAGACGTTCATCTAATTTTCGAAGAATGTGTTAAAACTTGAAACCGTCATTTCAACGCAAGTAGCAATGCTCCCGCTACGAGGCGCTCGTGTCACTAACAAACCAAGCTCTGATATCGACAAAATATCGATATGGATACATTTATGCAGTGCGCCTGGGGCCCCACGAGACAGATGTCGCTAGTGTTTCAACGTATTTTGATTCAAATTTTTACACACGATTTTCAAGTTTTAAAGAATGTCTGTTCTCTGTGGTAGCGATACGATCGACGGGGATGAGTTCGAGGTAGCCGACGAGTTTGTCTATCTTGGCTCAATGGAAACTGAGAACAATGATACTAGCCTATGGGCTCCACAGGCAATTGCGGTCGTCTGGTCGACCCCCGTACGAAGTGTAACCTGTACAGAACGCTCAAAGGACCGGTTGTCCTCTACGGGCATGAAACGTGGACAACGCTTGAAGAGGACCTGCGAGTGCTCGGAGTTTTCGAGCGACGGATACTAAGACCCGCCGACCAAATAATAATAAAATAAAAGTGGCTCACCTTTTTTCATTCACATCAGAACTGCTCCGAATCAGCCATGGTGAAAACACTGAACTGTGTTTTTTTTTTCTAACCATTCAGTGTTCGAGTTACTGAGAGTGATGTTAGGAAATGGTTAAAGCAAGTTTCCACGTAGGTGAATCGCGAAGGAATAAAATGTATTATGTCCTTGTGGAGCTTACTATTTTAAGCAGTAGGGATATATCCTTCATTGGAAATTGTCCTCAAGAATAAATTATTGAAATTGGATGATTGAAAGATTGAAAAAAGTTTATTCTTAATAAAGACTTGCTACCTCGAGAGGCTTACAAATTTTTATACAGGTTTGCGAATATGAAGCGCGTTTTTTTTGTGATAGTGGTTTTGCTGTATGTCAACGATGTGGTTAAAGGGAAAGAGGGGTTTGTCGTTTATTATTATTTAAAACCAATAAGCTAAATACTGCAAAAAAAATTCATTATTGCAAAAAAAATTCATCGAACATCACAAAAGAGTTTCCGAATACGGAATGTTATTTTGCTCCTTTAGTTCGACTCTAGTGTTAATTTGAAGACAATCTGGAACTATGCATGGCCAATCTGATTAAACTTATATAATAATGATCATCGTTTTACCTTATCTCATTATTACTATATTGAAATCTTTTACTTGAAATCAATGGAAGGTTTTAATAAATAAACTATACATGAAAAAAAGAAATCTGAGGGACAAATCACTTGCAGGTATAACCAAAAGCTAAATCTAAAAAGAGGACAACGAAAAATTAGCATATATTTATATTTATATGCACACAGTCAAATACATACATTGTTATACATGCGAATGTTTTTCAGACAATATATAACAATAAAAACAGGCAAAGATTTAAATATTACGAGCGTTTTATTTCGTCCCCATAATTGACTCAATCCACTGGAGAAAGTAGGAAACGCGCGTGTAAACACCTGGCTTCCGTGCAGTTCCACAGACTCCGCCGATCGAGGTGATTCCAACGATGTCGTACTGACAGCTCATATTTTTCGAGCGTACCTGAAGCGGCCCACCGGAATCGCCTTCGCAGGTGTCCTTGCCACCGTCCAGCTCACCGGCACAAATTTGCGACGGTAGTACGCCCAGTGGAAGTCGCCGAGTGCGCGGCCTGGACAGCAGCCAATTACATTCGCTCTGGTCGACTAGTGGTAGATCTACCTGGTGCAGTTCTGCCGGTTGGTTACCATCTGAAAAAAAGGAAGTACGATGAGTCAATTCAGAATGAAAAATCATAATAAATTGTTGCCTCCGGGTTTAGAGCAATCTCAAACACTATTCAGATCAAAGAATGTTTGAACTTTGGTGACGTAACATGCAACAATGTACGTTTGTCGGCACTAGCTACGTAATGAGGACATCAAAGCTCAAGCGTACTCTTTCGACTGATTGCTCGTTTTTACTAATTAGGAGGCAGTGGGGCCGGAAAATATTTCGGGATCCTACCACTACTTACTGTAGCCCAGCTGTCCCCAACCGATCGCGTTCGGTCGCTCATCTGGTAGTGATTGAAGTTGCCACAAGCAAGCAGGTTGAATAATGTGGCTGAAGGCCACGGTCCGATTCAACTGGATCAGTGCAATATCGTTGTAAGCCCGAACACCGTTGTAAGCCGGATGATGCACGATGCGGGAAATTGCCACATCCTGATGCTCACCATCGTCATCCGTGCTCAGATCGAACTCACCAAGACGCACCAGTCGCGGGGGATCCCTGCAATCGGATAACACACGTGAAGGATATTCTTCCAGATCCGGGTGTTTGCTACTTACAACATCTGACTATTGGCACAGTGGGCCGCGGTAAGCACAAATTGGGCCGAAATTAGTGATCCACCACAGAACCACTCTAACGAGTCATCGCTTTTTAGGCGCCCAAGTATCGCCATATGAGGAAACTGTCCCTGGTTGGCTTTCCACCCTCCTACCAGGTACTCCATCATGAGAAAACTTTCACACACGTTTACAGCCAGCAGAAGTAACCAATGCAAGAATGCAGCCGACATCCTGATCTTTTACAATTCTTTTTTTTTCCACCGGTAGGTACCAAGGGCAAACGCTTGCTGGATGATTTTTGAAACGCTTCAGTACTCGACAAATTACCAACTTGGAATGATTCACGTTTTGGCGCTCGGGCTGCTGTAAGGCGCTGTTCACAAGCTTTTCTAGTTGGTGTTCACTTCGCGCCGTTTCGCCACCTCGGCCGCTCCCACCCTTTCGAGAAGCCCAGCAGAGATGATGTCCGCTCTCGTATACTCTACATAGGAATTGTAAGAATTTGCTACTGCTGCCATAATCAATCGCGCCGAAAGTTCGCTCGCTCGAACCGATGATAGTGACCACCGAAGCGAGAATTCCCACCATTTGATTTGATGGTGTTTCGATTTGTGCTTTTTTTATTGCTCGTTTCAATCGACATCTGTTTTGCTTTTTTTTTGTTTTGTTGTGCTATGAACTGACCCCAACACGCGACGAAACGGCGAACTTGATCTTCTGCCGCAGCGGGGGTGGCGGTTCCCATATTTTGTACCTACTTATCAGAATGACGTCAAAACTACGACGCGTTCGGAGACGACAACAATGTTGAACACAAGTAGTGCATTGTTGTTTTTTTCGAACCACTTATTGTCCCATCGATTGTATTTAAAAATTTCCTTCTCGTATCAAATACAAATCATGCGACTTGTCATATCTGTCCAAATATTATCAATACCATTTTAAGTACCTTTTCTGTCACTCTATCAAATAAAATATTGCTAGTTTTCAAATTAGGTTGGAATAAAAAAAAACGGTGACTTACTATGGAATAATATATTGCGCATTTTACTCCTATAGGCTCACAGTAAAACTATTTTGTCCTGTCAAAATATGCTCACACACTGCTCTCTTCATTGTTACCATTCTCTCCTGATATTCAGGTCTTTGAATTAAAAAAAAAAGTACTTGTGTAGTTGAATCGTACTTTCAATATTTTTTTCGAACAATTCAATTCAATTGTGCAAACATTATAAATTGATTATATTTGAAAGTTTATCAGATTTTGATTGCCAAGAAAAATTAAAAAATATTAGGAATTCCAACTAACAGATGTCTACTGCATTCGTTGTTTTGCTTTCGTCTCGATTAGACGCAAATTGTTCATCTCCGTTTGAGTTCGCAAAATAACAATACACGAGTTATCGTACGGGTGTTTTTTTTGTCGATTAGTTCTTGTGCTTCGCGATAACAACAGCCGGCAGTTTATCGGCAGAAACATCTTCTGCACACTGGTAGGGGCAGGCTACCCCGCCAGTGATCTGATACGCAGCTGATATATCAGCAAGAATAATTCTCCCGCACCGCTGTTACCCCGCTAGCAGCACGGACCATCATTCGATCGAGCGAGTGGAAGTTAACTACAAGTGGCATCTACAAGGTCGCGTGTAGGATACGGCCACTGTGTCACAACACGAAGCTGGATCGTCATTGTTTGTTCTCGATTAATCCTACTATCAGCCGTGAGGTCGTGACTTAGACGTTCGGTGAAGTATTCACTTTAGAATTTTTATCATTATTATTAATAGTATTATTATTATTGTTATTATTATAATTATTATTATTATTATTATTATTATTATTATTATTATTATTATTATTATTATTATTTTTATTATTATTATTATTATTATTATTATCATTATTATTATTACTATTGTTATTAGTATTAGTATTACTGCCTTTTATTTATTTTGATCCATTGTAGTTTGAAAAATTCTTTTTAAAATTTAATAGCAACTACTTGATAACCCCCCCCCCCCCCCCCCCCCATTCTAATATTTATCGTTTGTGTGCGATAGAGCGTAACGCTACCGCAAAATGGACGACATGCAGGTGCAACTATTCCTGGATGTGGAAACAAATGGGGAAGAGATTGAGATCTCCCCTATCAATTCCCCTCTACCTTCCCCGCTACCTAGCCCCGTACCAAGGGTACCGGCAACACGGGTGAAAGCTTACCCAAATGCTTCGAAAGGTCCGTTCGTAGTTTACTTCAGGCCCATAAAGAAGCCTCTAAATATTATTCAAATCGGCAAGGACCTGGCAAAACAGTTTTCGGACGTAACCGAAATTACAAAGGTTAGACCGAACAAACTGCGAGTTGTTGTGAGTAGCTTGAAGCAAGCAAACGCAATTGCTAGCTACGAGCTCTTCACGAGAGAGTACCGCGTGTACATCCCTGCCAAGGACGTGGAGATCGATGGTGTGGTTACCGAAGGAAGCCTCGATGTCGATGACATTTTGCGTCACGGGGTTGGCTGCTTCAAGAACCCCCTGATTCAAGATGTAAAGATACTGGATGTCAAGCAATTGCATTCAGTATCCATCGAAGAAGGGAAGAAGAAATTCTTCCCTTCGGATTCCTTCCGTGTAACATTCGCCGGATCCGCACTGCCGAACTACATCTCTTTGGACAGGGTTCGTCTGACTGTACGCCTGTTCGTACCGCGGGTCATGCATTGCCAAAATTGCAAGCAGTTAGGTCATACAGCCACCTACTGCTGCAACAAGGCACGCTGCAGCAAGTGCGGAAGCAATCATGCTGAGACCGCTTGCAGTGAGGATACTGAAAAGTGTCTTTACTGCGAGGGAACTCGGCATGACCTTTCGGCGTGTCCCGCGTACAAACAGCGCGAGGAAAAAATTTAGCGTTCCCTCAAGGAACGATCAAAGCGCTCTTTCGCAAAAATGCTGAAGAGTGCTGAGCCACCCTCGACAGGAAACATCTTTTCCTTTTTGCCAACCGATGAGGGTACATCTGACGATCCCGTCGAAGGGTGTTCTTATGCCATGCCAGAAGGATCTAGGAAGAGGAGAATGATCAACTCTCCTAATCTTTCTCGCAAAGGTCGCAAGATAACCCCTATCGGAATGACCAATAAGCCAACACAAAAAGGAAGCGGTGAAGAAAAACCGAAGCAAGTACCTCCCGGTTTTAATTTTAAATCAAACCAGGAGTACCCACCGCTTCCTGGGGCACCAAAAACCCCTCGTGCACCCATTTCTCGATCAGAAGATAAAAAAGAAACAGGGTTCATAAAATTTTCTGATATTGTGGACTGGATATTTAAAACATTCAACATACCAGATCCCCTACAAAATATTCTTCTTGCCCTTCTTCCTACAGTGAAAACCTTTTTGATGCAACTAGCAGCAACTTGGCCTCTCATTTCAGCTATCATATCTTTCGATGACTAATACGGCGAAAGAGGTTAGGAATTTTATCACTGTATTACAGTGGAATTGCAGAAGTATCATCCCCAAATTCGATCTATTTTCTCATTTAATAAATACATACAATTGTGACGCATTTGCGCTCTGTGAAACCTTTCTCAATTCAAACGATCAACTCAATTTCCACGATTTTAACATTATTCGTCGAGATCGAGACTCACACGATGGAGGGGTACTTTTAGGGATTGTCGATGTCGTGACTTATACGGGTTTATAAAAAATGCTGGCATTAAAATTTGATTTCTTTTATCTATTTGCTAGAATACAATTTCTGTCACAAACTGAAAGAGAATGATACACCCGGCTGGAGACACTAAAACGAAGACTCGGCATCTCTATGTATACGCAGACACCTCAGACCAAAACTGCTCAAATAGAACATCACTGGTTAGCCACGTACAAATGAATACATTCTGTAATATAAAATAGTTAAAAACAAAATTGTAACACCCCTCCTCTCACCTTAAATCCCCACTAGCTCGTAGTCGGCCGCGAGAATAAAGAAAAGGCCTCCCTCTTTTCCCTGCTAATTTAGAATTTAAAAAAAAATGTACTTGGCTCAGTTAAACATAAATTGTATCGTGCCGTGTCAAATAAACTATTTAAAAAAAAAAAAAAGATGTCTACTGAGATTTGATTCCTACCCGAACAGAAGTGACAAGAAGTTGTTTATTTTTGTTTTGGTTAAATTTTTCGTTTCGTTGGGCTTACGAATGTTTTATAGTTTGATGAGTGATTTCAAGTGAATATTCAATAATTTCATCATTATAATTGAAAATGGATGTCGGTAAAGAACATGCATTGAGAGAAACCGTGTAGGGACGAAGATGAGCAGCGGCAAAAGCAGTTCAAAGGACAAAGGTTCCCGAACTTACGTTGCTCACTGGGAGTTGTCAGCAGGAAATGATCGTGAGTTCACGGACAAAGTGTGGAATTTATCTAAGCAGTATTGGGCTCATAAAGTTGTGAAGTCGTATCTAACGCTAATGGAACATCAAGTCCATCAAGGAGCTCCATCGAAAGCGAATTTCATAATATTGTGCTCTTCCAATCTGGCTGATGAAACTACCATTACCCTCGATAAATTAAGCGATGAGGCAAAGAAATTCCTGTGCTCTTTGGAATTCAGTAAAGGACGTGCTGATTGACCCAGCTGCAAAAGGAGCAGCGATGACTCGAGCATTTCTTGAATAATCTGATGAGCTCAGAACGACACACGGTGATCACATGGATGGGCATGGATTGGCTTGGTCATTCTGGCCCAACAATATTTTAAACGCTCTTGCTCACGTACGAGAAGCAATGAAATATCATTCTACTCAGCATTTATCGCATTTCTTTCACTCGAAAGATCACCGCTATTGGATCAAAATTGAACGTACCTTGTAGTGTGAATGATAGTTTTTTTTTTTTCAGAATCGAGATTTGAACACTTGAATGGAACGATGAAAATAGTAAAGCATTGCCTCGAGGTCCTCGAGATAAGCTGCGAAACCCTCATCAGCGCAATGAAATCACCTGCGAGTGTTGATCAAGGGAAAATCCACGAACGCTGAAGAATTTGACCACATGTAAGTTGTTTTCGTTTCTTTTCATTTGTTTCTGTATACTTTTATTCGAATAAAACTCTACGGATAAATTTGGCAAACCAGATCAGATCAGATCTTCTGGGGCGGCAATTTTTTGGATCGATAGACAGGCTCCAATTTAGGGAGGGGCAAAGGGTGCAAATGCCCCGGGCCTTCCGACACGAAAAGCGCCCCTAGTCCTGGGTCTTCATGACTGAGTGGAGACCTTTTTTTGCTCTTCACTTTATAGCGAAGCGTTGAGTCATTTTAAATTTTTAAATTTGCTTACCTCTATATATTTTGAGAAAAGAGGGCTACACGAGAATATCTGCCCCGGCCCTCCCAGCACCTAAATCCGGCCCCGTAGAGAGAAATAACCGCATTTTTAAGCAATTTAGCCATACTAACGAAGAAAATGCTTTTACACTACACTTTTAGTTCACTTCACTTTTTATTTCTATAACTTTTCACTTGCAAATACGCATTTCAACGCTGACATAGCTCGAATTCACAATCTCTGCTTCCAAGGTTCTGAGATTCTGGTCCTGAACATTCTAGCAAGCCCTTCTGACCTTTTATACAAAGACAATAAACTCTAGGCCTTCCAATAAATCCTCCCTTGCCAAACAGTTTATTGTTCTTACCTGCAGACCCATGAGTACGCAAAATACCACTATTGTCAAATGAAACTTCATCTAAAAACACTAAACAGAAAAAATCTTAGTTCGAATTGTGCAGTTTGAAGTAAAATCTAAACCTAAATATCATCCTGCCGGATCTGAACAGCCTTTTGTTCCAGGCTCTTCCATGGTAAGCCTCCACTAGGGAGAGTTCTGCAAACGGATGAGGCAGAACGAGTTTTTTTTTTTTCAAATACTTCTCGAAAGCGGTTTTGAGTATAATAGGGGACGTTGTTTGTAATAGCCACAATCATTGTTCATAGTTTAATTGCTGTTTAACAGCTTCATTATGCTTTCGCTCCAATGTTCGACATCGTTCATAGTTTTGAATCCATAATATTAAGCAATACGACCACTCTAATGCAAACATTAAGTCCACTGTTATGCAGGAAAATCAAAGTACCATGTTTAACGCAGTCGAAGCAACCCGTTTTAGCAAGACGCACCGATAGCTGTCAAAAGTTGAAATGAAACAAAATTTAGGACCTGTTCCTTGTTTCAATTGATTTTTTCTGAAACCTCAACCCCAAAAAATCCGAAGCGACTGAACGCCCAAGGTAAACTACCGCGAAGGATTACTCTGCCATAACGCAGGCCTCCAGAATAGGTCACTTCAAGGTCTCGAAGTAAACTTGTCCATGAGTTCCCGGACAGGTCAGAGGCGGCTGGTGAAGCAGAGGACAGAAAGGTAAAGCCCCCGGGAGCGGAGCGCGGTTGAAATTCGCAAAAGACCACTTCGATTCGATCGATCCGGTGAAGAAAAGCAGAGACGTGAGGAGTTGGTCCCCTGTATTGTGTAGATAAGATCATGGATCAGCTATACCCCTAAATTCTGGAGAAAGGTAAGTTGTCACACGCCGAGTGGGAGATGCCCCTGAAATGGCAAATGGCAATAAGACCGTCAAAAAGTGATTCCAAGATAACACAGTCGACGTAATGGGGTGGCTAGCGCAGTCACCGCATTTAAACCCTATAGAGAACCTATGGGAGATCATGAAAAGGTCGTTGTACACGAAGAAATCGAAGAATAAGCAGCAGCTGTGGGAGAGGATCCAAGCTTGTTGGTACGCCATACCGGTCACCACTTACCAGAAGCTGGTGAAATACATTGAAGCACTGGACTGGATTATTTTTCTCAAAGTTGGGTCTCTTCCTTTTATCGCTTGGGCAGAGGTCTTAATGTTTTATCCGACACAGTATATAAAAGAAAGCATGGCTCGGTCAACTCCCAAAAAATCAGAGGTCGGATAGATATACACTAAGGTCGCTTTCAACGCGATTTTTTTCAAGCTTTTTTTACGCGGATTCCGAAACTTATGCGCTATTTTTTTTTACGCGGGTTCAGTAATTTCTTTACTCGGATTCCGGAATTTAAGCGGTTTTTTACGCGGTTTCTTTTTACGCGGCACGTATCCCCCGCGTAAAAAGCGACATTAGTGTATATCCAAATCTACAATCACCATTGCGCTTTTCACTAGGTTCCTCTGTTGGTCAATCCGCTTTGGAAGACTGTTCTGCTTGCTGCTGGTTGATTCAGTTACCAGTAAATTATGCTCTTGCAATAGTGATCGGATAGACAATGAAGACTAAATTTCTGCATGCTAGCTTTTATACGTGACTACTGAGAGGTTGTTTAGTTTGATTTACACTGACACTGAGGTTTTCGCCTGATATTTGGCTTTATATTCAGCTCTGGTCAATTGAAATATACGACGTCGACGCACAGCTAATTTTCCAATCAATTCTTGTAAGAATTACGAAAATCCGTTGAAAACTGACTAAATTTTGAAGCATTTGAAAGTAAACAATTTTTTTGACGCTTTCGATATATTCGGTTATTCAAATTAGCTTCCGTATTTTGCCTACTACGTAATTCTACGTCAATTGATTTACTTTGAAATCAAAGCGTGATTCAATGAAATATATAATATAAAATAGAAAGTCATTGCTGAACTCATTCATTGATAAAAATGGAAATCTTACACAAATTTACAACTCGCCGCCGCGACGACATATGAATCAACCCCCGATACTGCACGTCATGGAATCGACGAAAGTGTCGGCGCATAATCTTCTGCAGCGTCAAATTCCACTGTACTTAGGCATCAATCTTCCGATGAATATATATCATTATGACGAACTCACATCCCGCGAACTATGATGCGATTTATTTTCTAAAGTTACTCATGAAATGATAATAGATATGGCTGCGAATGTTTATATTCCCAATTTTCTACACTCCCCCATCTACGAAACGCTAGATATTTTCTAAAAACTTTTCGAAGCATGTCATGAGTAGCATAGGAGCAATAATAACGTCTACGCTCCCCACGAGAAAAAACTGTCGCAATTGGAATTTCTTTCTACCTCATCATCTATACATTGCAAAAATTCAAGGCCGGTCAAGATCATTAGCGCTATATGAACTGGTGTGACTGTCTGGTTTTCGACGGCATGACAGTAGAAAACAAGAGAGTGGTCATCATATTGGAATCTAATTTCAACATTTTTTTTTACTGCAATATAATTCGCGTGAATAAGGAAAAATCACGAAACTTCACCTGTTCCGAGGTCGGCCACAAAAGAGCACTCAAAAACTGTAATGAAATTGAAATTTTGCATATTCGCAGGTCATTCCTACTGTAAACACTCCACTAACGCAGCATACTCGCAACGTAACTCACTGACGTGAGTCACACAGAGTGAAGCACCCGTGTATTGGCATACACTTCTGCAACAAGATTCAATGACATCGGGCAATCATCATTGTTTGTTCAACAAACAAAAATGATGGTTTACACTCTATCGCACCTAAAAAACAAATTAAGATCGTATTAAAAATTTCTCCCCACTTTAAAGTTAAAACAATAAAACTTGCACGTCACGCAAAGTTCAAATACCTATTCCAAAGTACGAGCATGAAGAATGCCTGCGCGTCCGACCCGTAGCAGGCGATGATGATGGGTGGGAACAGTAAAAATTCCTTCGCTCAGTAATCAGACCAGGTGTCACCGAAAACATTTACTACCGATCGCCGATAGATTTAATTGCCCGAGTGAAGATTTTTAATTGTGCCACCCAAGATTACCGGATCAAGCTTTGCAGCCTAGCTTTTTTTTCGTCAGATCGAATGTGAACGATTGGAACCAAACATGAATGAATCATCGATGCAAACCGGCACCGGCATCGTGTTGCCCATTATGATGAAACTGGTCCACCATGCATGTCCACATGCTGCTACCAGATTCTTCGCGCAAAGTGCCGCACCGGACAACATGTGAATAACTTATCGCGGCATATTCACGTTTTACCCGGCACGCGGTAGACGCTTGTGACTCACCTCGTTCGACCTGACCTGTGCTGTGAAGATCCGTCATCGGTAATTGATTCCATCGCAGGACACGCCGACGCGACCATGCGCAGACGAAAAGAAAGAGAGCAAAAAAGCAAACAAACGGATCATCTCCAACTCCAGCTGGTGAAAAGGCTCCAATAGAGGCGGACGCACCCGAAGCAGCATGCTTCAGGAGAGCATTCGTGTTGCGTTTTGATTTTTGCTCCAAACAAGCTTCTCTCTTTTTTTCTGTTGTATGCATTTACGCAGATTATGCCAGCCCGTATGACGCTAGCGATCGCGATCGATCATGAAACCTGTACTAACTAGACTAGGGCTGGGCGAGATTTTGAATAATTCTGTACAAATTCATAGAAACTCGACAAAAAATCAATATTGATATATAGATGAAAATGACTAAATTTGTGGGACCCCTAGATCGTGATAGTGTTATAGATCTAGATCGTATTATAGTGTTATTTTATGCTAAATTAACGTCAACGCAACGCAATCGTATCCATCGTATCCAGCCTTTAGTATGGGTGAGTTAATGCGTGGAAGATGGAAAACTTTGTTGATGATGACGACTGATGGCAATGGTTAAACTCGTTGGGGTGGAACAAAAGTTCACCGAAATAGCTGCCGACGAATTGAATCGTTAAATAGTCCAAATAAATAAAATCAGAACGATGATTATAAACCAACTATTTTTGTTTTATTTTCGGCTGGAATTTTTTCTAGGAATGGAAGCCAAAATCATATACGAATTACCTTCGACTAGATTCAAGTAAGAAATTCCACACTTACGGAAAAGTGCCCCTGAAGCTAATTGCTGTTCGACGCTGAAATCGAGATATTAGGAACAGATAGAATATGGTCTGCAAACACCACATTCTTCATGATAGAAAACGGCCAGCAACCGCTTTTGGATAAAATATCCGCTCAGCAACTGGGAGTTCTATGCATCTACTTGGGGGCGCTTCATTTGTTTTCATCAAAACTTCCAAACCGACTCTTAGATCTAAACGCTGGGTCTTAGGGCTTCAGGCTTTTTCTTTCAATATTGTTAACCGAAAAACTTCAAAAACTTCAAGACTGATATCTCATTTGGATCAGGCGGGGGCCTAGTGTGGTTGGTAACGTCTCCGCCAACCACGCTCGACGCCTGGGTTCGAATCCCACCGCCGACATAGATGTTGATGGTTGTGAGGTGGCGTGATCCACTCACAACCAACCCAACTGGTCTAGATTCAATCGTAGCCGACACCGGGAGATTTTCTGAGGCGAAAAACCTCTGGGATCACGCCTTCCATCGCATGAGGAAGTAAAGCCGTTGGCGCCGGTCCGTTAATAAACGGGTCGTGAGTTAGAGTCCTGGGTGTGGAGTCGCCTCCCTGGGCGTCGGTGATTAGCCACAACAGTGGCGGAACTAGACCGACGGAAAATAAGCGAGAACAAAAAAAAAATCTCATTTGGATGATACTTTCTAGAATGAAGAATCAAAGGTATTCATACGTACACTCAAAATATTTTTCACGTTATGATTACCGGAAAAGTTATGTGAATATTTTCCACTGTCATTTTCACGTAGATTTTACGTGATTTTCATTTGAGTTCATCATGATCTGGTGAGATGATTTATCCTGTGAATATTATTCAGTAGACATATGCGTTTCATGTGATTTTCACGTAGAATTTAACTACCGGTAAAGTAAAAAGCATTTGATTAACGGATAGTTTCTACGTTTTATAAAACGTATTAATTTCGATTGTGGTTTCCCAAATTCTTGAGAGAGAAATTAGATTTCAGATTTTTTTGAAATATGTTGCTAGATAAATCGCACGGGCATGCAAAATTTCCAATTCGCAAATGGATTGAACGACATAAAAACTGACAAATATTAAGACATTCACCGTCGATAATTACTGTTAGCTGCTACTATTTATGTTCAGGTAACTCCTGGATCTTTGAACTGAATCCGTACAAAATCTGTAAGCTAAAGATTCCATGTCGAATTATGGTTTTTCTAAATCTCACTCATTGGCAAGCCATCGATGAAATCAATTTTATGTTCAGAGACCGAATTACACAACAGCTTCGCCATTTTAATTCTTGTATATTTTCGCACGGAGAGTTCATTCTGTTTGACGTTGCCAAGTTCACGTAGATACTACGTGATAAAACATAGTATGCATGTGATTCTCACGTAGATGTTATGTTTGTCACATAAATCATGAAAACTGACAGAAAATAAATAAGTACAGGAAATTTCACGTAACAAAAACGTGAATAATACTTTGAGTGTAGAATTGAGGTGAAGACATTGGCTTCTTTAGGCGATACTTTTGGTAAAAACACCGAGATTTACAGGGTGGCGATGTGAAAGTGATACACTTTATTTATGTCATAAAACCCAAACCAGTTTTTATTTCTCTTCGAAATCGATTTCAAAAACATCTATAAGAAGTATACTTACAATGTACTTAGTTGAGTTCAAAACTTTCACCTTTGTGTTTGATAACGGCCCGTCATCACCAAACGTTTTGCCTTTCTCCTAGAAAGGTATAGCAATCACTGGAAAACCAAAGGTATAAAAGTGGTCCCAATGGCCGAATGTCATATACCACTCGACCCCTTTCGACGAACTGAGCATTGTATGTATGTATGTATGTATGTGTGTATGTGTGTGTGTGTGTGTATGTATGTGCAACTATTTTTTCTCAATCACTTTTCTTAGAGATGGCTGGACCGATTTTCATAAAACTAATTGCAAATGAAAGGTTTAGTTGCGCCATAGGTTGCTATTGAGTTTCATTGTAATCGGATTTTTAGTTTAGAGGTTATGTATCAAAATGTAAAAATCACGAAACATCAATATCTCAGAAACCACACAACCGATTTTAATAAAATTTGTTTCAAATGATCGGTCTGTCTCCAGAACCCTTAACTTTTGAATTTCGTAATGATTGATCTTATGGTTCAAAAGTTATGTAAAGAAAAGTTATTCTGAGGTTGTTTAAACTCACTCATTTTTCTCAGAGATGGCTGAACCGATTTTCACAAAATTAGTGTCAAATGAGAGGTCTAGTTGCCCCATAGGTTGCTATTGAATTTTATTGCAATCGGATTGTAACTTTGTCCGTTGTTCATGAAAATGTGAAATTACATAATGAAAGTAAACATATTGACTTCCTCCTAACGATCACTGGCTAATTAAAAGGTAGAAAAGTGATCCAAATGGCCGAATGTCATATACTACTCGACTCAGTTAGACGAATCGAGCATTTTCTGCATATAAGCATGTATAGGTGTATATGTTTGTGTGTGGGTGTGTACGTGTGTATAAGCACCTTTTTTCGCACTCACTATTCTCAGAGATGGTCTGACCGAACAGATTTCAATGAAATTAATTGCAAATGAAAGGTCTAGTTGCTCTATAAGACCCTATTGAATTTTATTGTAATTTGATTTCTAGTTTTGAGGTTATGTATCAAAGTGTAAAAATCACGAAACATCAATATCGCAGAAACCACAAATATGATTTGATTAAAATTAGTTTCAAATGAACGGGCTACCTTAAAAACCCTTAACTTTTGAATTTTACAAAGATTGAACATGTGGTTCAGAAGTTATGGAAAGAAACGTGTTCTGGAGACTATTTAAGCTCACTCATGTTTCTCAGAGATGGCTGGCCCGATTTTTATAAAATTAGTGTCATATGAAAGGTTTTTTTGCCCCATAAGACCCTAATGATTTTTTTGTTACAAACGGATTATTACTTTGCCTGCTATGTTTAAAAATGTGAAATCCAGCTATGAAAAGAAACATATTCCAAGACATTTTACTTGGACTCACTCATATTTCTCAGAGATGGTTGACCCGATTTCCACAGAATTAGTATCAAATAAAAGGTCTACCTACCTCATAACACCCTATTGAATTTTGCAATAATCGGACTGTAACTTCGTCTGTAATGTATCGAAATGTGAAAATCACGAAACTTCATTATCTTAGAAACTACACAACCGATTTGAACAATATTGATATCAGATGAACGGGCTAGCTAAGGGTTAACTGATGAATTATGATTGAACACGTGGTTTCAAAGTTTGGCTGCCCCATACGTTACCTTTTCATTTGATTGTAATCAAACTTAAGCAAGCGTTGTTTTAATTTGTAAAACAACGAAAGTCAAGTATTACACGACTTATTTGAACATAACTAGTGTCATACAAATGAGTCATCTCTCAAACTTACAAATAACAAACTTCATAACAATTTGATATGCTGTTTAAAAGTTTTAGAAAGAAAAGAAATTCGAAGAATATTCAACACTTTACCTGCTCCGATCAATATATATGGCCTCAACATGATTTAAATGTGGTATCGTACTATCTGAACGTTCCCGGCATCGCTCGTGATTAAATTGTTCGAAATTAAGAGTCATTGCTTTTATTTCGCTATTTCTTAAGTACTAACATTACGTCAAATTTCATATTTTATACTTTTATTACAACATCAATATTTTAGATCCCAAAGAGTGGATAAACATTTATTGGATTTAAGCATTCATGTAAATCTATTTTTACAAGTTTGAATGAGAAAGGCTGAGTCTGACCGCTAGGTGGATTAATTTAGGTTTTTTTCAATTGTGTTCGAACTCAAATACCTAACGTTGTCCAACTTTCTTAGCATGTATTCCCAAATACTGAAGTCTAGCGAAGTCCGGTGACAATGCAGGCCATTCTAATCAACTGATGAATGCGCTGATGCTGAGTCCTGCTAAAACCAAAAACTGACTTTCCCAAAAAGCAATTCAGCCCAAGGATGCAAATGGCCTTTGGTAACGTGTTGCAAGTAATACTCCTAGTTGATTTGCACGCCTCTGTCAATGAATAGTAATGGTAATTTCACTTTGGTCGATATAGGGGTTCCTGGGGTAAAACGCACCAGTAAACGAAAGCAGAGTATATGCAGAGCAGAGATAAAGCCAATGTTATATACTGATCAATATATAAAAACCCTTATTTATTCGTTCAAACTCCCATCTGATGCTAAAACATTATAGAAAATGCATAATACACATTTTTGCCTTTCTCCTAGAAAGGTATAGCAATCACTGGAGAAACCGAAGGTATAAAAGTGGTCCCTATGGCCGAATGTCATATACCACTCGACTTCTTCCGACGAACTGAGCATTTTATGTATGTATGTATGTATGTGTGTATGTGTGTGTGTGTATGTGCAACTTTTTTTTCTCATTCACTTTTCTCAGAGTGGCTGGACCGATTTTCATAAAATTAATTGCAAATGAAAGGTCTAGTTGCGCCATAGGTTGCTATTGAATTTCATTGTATTCGGATTTTTAGATGTTATGTATTTTTTAGATATTTGTATCAAAATGTAAAAATCACGAAACACCAATATCTCAGAAACTACACAACCGATTTGAACAAAATTGGTTTCAAAGGAACGGGCTACTTAAAAACCCTCAACTTTTGAATTTTATGAATATTGAACATATGGTTCAGAAGTTACAGAAAGAAACGTGTTCTGGACTCCAGAACAAACAGTCTCTAGAATCTAGAGACTGTTTAATCTCACTCATGTTTCTGAGAGATGGCTGGACCGATTTTCATAAAATCAGTGTCATATGGAATGTCGTGTTGCCCCATAAGACCCTAATGATTTTTTTTGCGAACGGATTATTACTTTTCCTGTTATGTTTAAAAATGTGAAATCCAGCTATGAAAAGGAACATATTCTGATGACTACTTGGGCTCACTCACTTTTCTCAGAGATGGTTGACCCGATTTCCACAGAATTAGTATCAAATTGAAGGTCTAACTGCCTTATAACACCCTTTTAAATTTTGCTGTAATCGGAATGTAACTTCGTCTGTAATGTATCGAAAGGTGAAAATCACTTAAATTCATTATCTAAGAAACTACACAACAGATTTAAACAATATTGATATCGAATGAACGGGATAGTTAAGGGTTAACTGATAAATTATTATGAAACAAAACGCGTTTTTTCAAAGTTTGCTCCCCCATACGTTCCCTTTTCATTTGATTGTAATCAAACTTAAGCAACCGTTATGTTTTAATTTGTAAAACAACGAAAGTCTATTATCTCAAGTACTACACGCTTATTTGAACATAACTAGTGTCATACAAACGAGTCATCTCTCAAACTTACAAATAACAAACTTCATTAAAACTTGATATACTGTTCAAAAGTTTTGTAAAGAAAAGAAAGTCAAAGACTATTCAACACTATAGCTGCTTTGATCAATATATATGGCTTCAACATGATTTAAATGTGGTATCGTACTATTTGAACGTTCCCGGTATCGCTCGTGATTAAATTGTTCAAAATTAAGAGTCATTTCTTATATTTCGCTATTTCTGAAGCACTAACATTACGTCAAATTTCTTATTTTAGACTATTTCTTATTTAGACTTTTTTAATTACAACATCGATATTTTAGAACCCAAAGAGTGAATATACCTTTTTGGATTTAAGCATTCATGTAAATCTATTTTTACAAATAATAAGTTTGAATGAGAAAGGCTGAGTCTGACCGCTAGGTGGATTAATTTAGGTTTTTTAAGAGAGTGTAATAATTTTATAAAAGTCGTCAATCGAGGCAAAATGCACTATTCCTGGAGTAAAATGCACCGCAACAAAGGGGCAAGAAGCACCATGCAAATGAGGTAAAATGCACCCCGTTTACGGCGCAGAACGCACTACAATATTGGGGCTCATTTGTCATCTAATAAATAAAGGCAAAAAGGTTTTCTATGGAATTCCATACACTCGAGCGGCATGGTTTTGGGAAACACCATTTTCGATTGCCTCTAGCACCGATACATGACCGCCGATTGGACTTCCGGACAATGCTGGAAACGAGATGAAATGTAAGCAAAAAATTTGTTTACAAAGAGTCCTTTTGCCCCGAGCTGAGGGAAGCGTTATGCCCCGAACGAAACAAAACAATGTTTCGGGCTACATAACGGTAATTCTCATTGAAACTTATATATATTTCATCAGAAATATGTTGCTCGACATAGGGTAGGGAACGGCTTAAGCAGTAGCGCCTATTTTAATCAGTCGAAGAAAACAGGCCTCATACGCCTGCATTTTGATCAATATCGACAATTTCAATGATGGAAACGAAAACTTTGATTGTCTAGCTGTCTTGCGAATATAAGAAATACCGTTAATCACAAAGAAATCTGTGAACAATTGCAATTGAAACAAATCGACCTATATTGCAGCCATTCAGGAGCCACTTCGGGTGCTAAAAAAACGCCTGCAAAACAGATGGAAACTGCTTAAAATAGGTTCGGGGTGATTGGAATAGTGTCCCTCGATTGGTAACTTTGATTGATGATTGTTAAAGTTTGCTAACTTAGTTTTACAATCTGAAAACAAGTTCTGACAGAGAAAACGATAGCGAACAGATTGATATACTACTGTTTGAGTTTCACACAGCACATTTCGAGTATTTCGTCTGAATACACGGGTGGTTCCTAAAGCTGCTTAGAATATGTTCCCTACCCTATATTCGATACAATAACACTTTTCGCTGGAGGAAAACATCAATTTAAGATCTAAAAACACTTAATTTAGCTGAGAAAAAAATTAGACAGTATGCAACGAAAACTTTTTTTTTTATATTTATTCACATTTTCTGACATTTTAGTGCTGCCAAATTTACAGGGTGATTATAGAAAACATAGATTCAAATAATAGAATTATTAGTTTGTTATTAAAATGTTTCTCCATTGTAAATCAGAGGGGGTGCATCTTGCCTCAACGGTGCTTATTACCCCAGGTACCCCTACCTCCCCAAACATTCACAGCAGACGCATTTTGATATTGCTCGACTGCTCTTTTATCACGAAGTCATGCTCCATAGGCACGGTCATTTTGCTTGTTCGAAGTTACCTCCAGAGTAAACAAGTTTTCGCCCGAGAAAATAATGTTGTGACCTGCGTGCGTCTTCAGCAGCAATCAAGATCTAGCAACCCTGTCGGTAATGTTTTTACGAGTTAATCCGTGAATTTTCTGCTTCTCAAAGGCCCAAGCACAATGAATACGTTTGCGTTGCGTTGACGCTAATTTGACAGAAAATGGATGGGCTAACTGTCAAATTGTCGCAAACGCAGCCGCAACGTATCGATTGTGTTCAAACCTTAAGGCCCAAGCACAATGGATACGTTGCACAGTGCGTTGAATGTATGGGAACACGTGACAAAAATCACAACAGCCATTCTTCCATTTTTTCAATTAATGTGACACGAAAAATATTTAGTACCGATGAGAGCTACTATTTGCATAATTGGCGAATGTCAAATGCGTAATCGCAAAAATGTCTCAAACGCCATTTTTTGTACAGAGTCATAAAATGATAATTTTCCAAGAATATTATCCATTTCGAGTTAAAAGACTTGAAAAGCATAATCAAATAATTTATAGGCGATGAAAAATATACCCTTTTCATTATGTTTATATACGGTTTACTGTTGCAAAACATTAGGACATCATTAATCCAGGGATCTTTTATGTGTTTTACACAAAAATAACGTGTTATACATAAAAATAAATGACAGATGTACGATAAACTGCTCATTCTTGGTTCCAGAGGCATCATTCGAAAACGCGAATTCCAGTTGAAAGAGCAAACTTGAGCAATGGCAATCACTTTCAAAGTTTGAAGGATATTCCAAATAAGGGCAAAAAGTGAAATTCAGAGAGGTGTTTTGGGGTACTTTTTTGACGATCGATTTAAAATCGAAAGTGTCTTTTTTCTTCAAGCATAAAGGAGCTTGACCAAGAAGCCTTTAACTTTCAAATGCGTTACTTTATGTCTCAACAGTAACATGTGAAATGTAGTAGTTACATGCCTCTACAGTTGCCATATTGGTTTTAACTTGAAAAGGTATAGAGTGTATTAAAAAAATAATTTGAAAACTAAGAGAATTTTACAAAAAAAAATGTCTTTTGAATAGTTGAAACCATTTCACAGTAGATGCGTTTCATAATCGTATAGGTAAACTTACGAGGTTAATAATATCATTACAGTATGTCTCAAACATATATAAAACATATCAGCATATAGAATTGGCTCAATAAGAATTTCACTTTTTTGTTTCTTGTCTATGGAACGTTGCACTGTGCGTTGCGGCTGCGTTGACGTTAATTTAACAGAAAATATATGGGCTAACTGTCAAATTGCCGCAAACGCAGCCGCAACATATCCATTGTGTTTAGGCCTTTAAAAACTGAATATCCGGTGGATAAATGTGAAGCAAGGAGTATGTGGATAAGCAGTAAGAGGGTATAGCCTCGAAAAACTGAGCACTTTGCATTGATTTTCTTTTCTACATTTGGATATTTTATTTTCATCTGGGTTCTCCCTTGATCATCTGTTAATTTTTTTTTCTCGCTGCCGTGATGACAGTAAGTCAATATGAATAGAAAAGATTATTAGAAACAATTTGTGATGTAGTGGAATGAACTGTGATTTTATTTTCAAGCGATGTGATATTGAGGGGGCTATGATCAAATTATGTTCTACACAGTACCAAAAAATGAAATTTACAACTAATACAAATGAAAGCACATAACGGTTTCTAGCACATAAAGTGAAAAACTTATATAATTTCACACCGTTAATAATGCACAATACAGAATCGTTTTAAACCATGCAAATTTGTACGTTAAGTGATATAAACTTAAAGCTTTGAATATAAATATGCAAGCAAATTAACAATATATTCATTTACATTGCATGTTAATATAATGCTACACGGAATATTACATGGTCCATTTATGTGCATTTAAAGAAATGTAAATTTTTTTTACTGTGTATAGTTAAATAATAGATCATAGCCATAGAGTCTATTTTCAGAATTGACGATGCTGGACTAGTTTTTATTAAATTTGGTGGATATAGACTGTTTTTTCCAAACAAATCTGACAAATGTTTTTCCAAAAAAAAATTGAGACCCAGCGTTTAATTTATAATACTATCAAACGAAAGTTTAACAGCCCAAACAGAATTTTACGAAGCGAGCTCCAGCCAGGAATCGGGGTGTCATCATGAGTTGCTACGCTTGTGGTCGAGCGGATCATTTGAATTCCAGTAAATGGTGCCGAGCAAAAGAGCAAAGGTGTCATTCATGTGTAAGGAACTTTTCAAAATGCTATTCTAGGTTCAGTGGAAGCAAGGATTCAACCTTGCCATTACCAGCAAACCGTAAAAGACCACCGCCAGAGAGATTTTCGGCGTTTTTGAATCAAGGGGATAAAGTCTTAAGGACGTACGCCAGCAAAGATGCTTTGAAAGTCATCGGAATATTCACGGCTGAGGTTCAGGCAGGTCAGAACAAGGTAATGGCGAAGTTCTTCATCGTTGGAGGAGACAGACAGTGTTTGCAGCTTCAGAACTGCGAGTTTTAACAGTCGAGCTCGATAAGGTGGCGTCAGTAGAATCAACGCGACAGTTAACAAAAATGGAAGGAATTTTGCTGGAAATCCCAGCCAACCTGGATCCCTTGGATCCAACTAGGCTGATCGAGGAAAAGTTGGAGTTTCTCCTCGCCCCGGATGTCATCGAGAAAGTATCACACCCATCTCCATGGGTGTCACCGTTAATACCGGTCCTAAAAGACTCAGGAGAAATTCGGCTCTACGTAGATATACGTGAAGCAGGTTCTGCGAAAGAAACGAACTTGTGGGAAGTTTCCGTGGAGCAATTTTTTTCTAAGGTTGACAAAAAAGAAGCTCGAGATTGACCAGATTGAGATTTCTGAGAAATCACCTGAGATAACTCAATAACAAAATTTTACAAAGAGTTTTTGCTTTGTTCCGGGTTGTGGATGTGCTCTGTATTCCGGAACATGCAAGGAACCTGATGTTAGTATTTGAAGATTTACAAATTTGATTATCGAGTTGTCTTCATGAAGAATCGGTGCGAAATGATCAATCCGGCTGGCGACGTGATTGTAATTGGAGAGTTTGCTGTTTTGTGTAAGGTTAAGTCATCGGATCAGAGTCCAGAGCCTCAAACAACTTCGTGGCATGGTTAGGAGTGAAACTTTCGTTTTGTGTGCTTGCTTGGGAAGCATCAACGTCAATCATTCCAGTACAAGGGTGAGACCATATGCTGAGCCGGATCCATTTCGATTTTTGTGGCCAGATGGAAATGACTTTGTTGAGTGGAAGCACATTTCTTACATTGATTGATAATTGCAGTAGGAAAGGGTTTGTGTACTTTCTGGCGGAAATGAAATCCTTGGCTGACAATGGAACGTGGGAACTTACGAACCTGCTTCCAGGGAGGAAAGCGTTCAAGTCAAAGTGGGTCTACAAGATCAAATTAAAGGCAGAAGAATTGCTGGAGGGACACAAAGCCCGACTCGTGATCGAAGGCTGCCAGCAGGTGGAAGTCGGATACTACCAGGAAACCTTCGCGCCTGTGGTGAGTTATGCGACGGTCCGTTATCAGATGGTAGTCAATTTGAAGATTTGAGCTGAATGCGGTAACTGTTTTTCTTAAAGGTTACCATCCTGACTCTCAAATTCTGATGGAGAAATTCATAAGGTTATGTTCTCAAAAGAACGTGGGATCAAATGCTAATATACGACCAAGGTGAACCGGCTTCAGCGACGCTGAATGAGGGAACAATGCAAAAATCAGAATATCTCGGATCGGATAGGCGTGCGTCCATGCTGGAGGAGCGATAGGGTGGAATTGCTGGCGACAACAAACCGTTATCTTAGCAACATCTGAGGTTTAATATATGGCTCTTTCGGTTGCGATAAACTCTATTCTTTATATTTTTAACAGGAGTGATCTAATCAGAATTTTGAAATTGCTTGCGAAATGGTGGTGTGTTTCATTAATTCATAATGGTGCTTATTACGGGAGTCACATCACGGTGAAATATATTTCACTCTCACGCTCACTCCACTTTTTTAGACTTATTGCCGATTCCACCTCATGTGAGGTGACAAAAATCCATGGGCGCAACTAAGGAAAATTTCTAGGGGGGGCTAGTTTTCATGTATGTAATTTAAAAAAATAGAAAAAGGAGTTTTAATATGCTTATTTAATAACGCTTAAAATAGTGTCGTAACAGCAGAAAAAATCACTTCGGGATAGAATCTCCGAAGATGTACTGAATATCTTGAACACAGCGTCAACGCCAACCTCTTTCAGCAACACTGATTTGATATTGAGGAGAGCCAGGTTTGGTAAATGGCTGGGCAGTGCTTTTTAACAGCACACCCGTACTAGCTGGAATAAAACAGACCCCAGTGTGGTTCAAGGCATAATGCCCTATTCCTACCTCCACGTGTTACCGACTGTGATACGAGCAACCAAGGGAAAACCGGTGAACCGGTGGGAACTTGGTCGTATGCTGACAGGAAAGGGGTAGTTGTTCTCCTTAGAGAGCAGCTTGTCTGAGCACCACAGGCTAGGGGCGGCTCAAACAGCGACTGATCCGGACCAAACGGCTGAACTATGAAATGCGGTGTCTCGCCAGCTACACCTATGGCGGGAGCCCCGTCGCGAGACTAGGCATCGCGGCCCTAGTAAGGCAACATACTAAAATAAACATACTACGTAGAATCGAGAATTCAAAACGAACCGGAACAATAGGCAATGACCCAGCCGACGAAATAAGGACGACGATTAGAAGCTCGCCACTTCGACATCGTTGCGCTCCAGGAGCTTTGCCTGAAAGGAGAGAAGGTACGGTGGATTTGTGACCCCAAGGCACAGTACCACCAAAGCGGTGGCACAATCAATGAGCTTATTAGCGGTTTTATAGTGCTGTGCAGGATGCAGATTCGTGTGAAGAAGTGGCAGGCAATCAGCGACATGTTGTGTTTGTTGAGAATAAAAGGCTGGTTCTACAACTACACTATTCCCAATGTGCACTGCCCTCACGAAGGAAGACCTGATGCAGAGAAAGAAACGTTCTACGCACAGCTGGAGAAACTTTACGATAGCTGCTCGCGTAAAGACATCAAGATCGTCATTGGGGACATGAACGGAAGGAAAGACTTATATACGCCGGTGATCGGCCCGCACAGCATGTACACCGTGACGAACGACAACGGCCAGCTATGCACCAACTTCGCAGCTTCCCACGGGCTGGCAGTCCGAAGTCCCTTCTTTCCTCGACCAACGTACAGCAAAACAATTGACCACGTTCTCATCGACGGCCCGTTCTTCTCAGACATTACATACGTACGCACCAATCACAGTGCCGATCGGACATGACTACTTCAATACGAAAAACTACAGAACCCTGATAAAACCGGTAGTCCTCTACGGAAGCCCTCTTGGTGTTTTCGAACGGAAGGTGCTTTGAACTATCTACGGTGGAGTACAAACGGACGACGAATAACGGCGACAGCGCATGAACCATTAGCTACAAGCGCTGCTTGGAGAGAACCCCATTGCGCACCTGGCGAATAACAATACCAGCAAACCCTACCGGCACCAGAAAGTAAGGGGCGCAGGAACTGGTGAAACACAGCTCGAAACCTAGTAAAATGGCGACAACTTCTTAAAACAGCACGAGACAACTCTTGTCTAACTGGTAAGATGAGTAAGAGAGCTAGGTTTGAGAAACGATCCTGGGTGCAGAACTAGTTCTTAGCCAATGAATGACGACATCTCAATTTGTGTTGATTATGATGCTCTGATAGATAGTATGGAATGTATTTATATTGAATACAATCATTCTCTGGGAAATTCTAGGGGGGGCTAAACACTTTCTAGAGGGGGCTGAAGCCCCCTCTAGCCCTCCCGTAGTTGCGCCCATGCAAAAATCACCTCCGTGGAGTGAGATTGGCAGTGAAGTGAAATTCAGAATGGGACAAGTGAAATAAGATTGTTTCCAGCTCAAAAATATCTAAGTCCCAGAAAGTCGTTTTTTCCCGTTTTTCATATAACATTAGATCTTGACGTGTTCTGCATTTCTAAGACATTCGGCATCAAAAAAAAATGTTGTTTTCGATATCGATCGAAATATCCTGATCTAGTTTGCATTTTTTTCATCGGGCAAAAAAAATGAAAATTTGACCGCTTCAAGACACGGATCAAACTCTGATTCGCTTCGTTGCTGAAGAATGAATTCAATATTTACCATTAGATCACAAATCAATCAACTTTAAGACTTATGGCATCTTCGTGGAATCATTTCACCATTCAAAATGGTCGTGAAATAATTCCACGCAAAACGTCGCTTTTTCCGTTCTCACTTCACTGATATGACACTAATAATAACCCAGATTCCACAGCAGATGTTACTTTGCGACGTTTTTCTCACTTACGTGAGTCCCGTAATAGGATTTTGTTCACTTCACTCTGACTTCACCGTGAAGTGACTCCCGTAATAAGCACCAATGATTCTTTCGAATAAATTTCTCTTGATCAATTGATTGAAATATGATCGCGTAGTTTCGCACCGGCCCCTTGGTAACCAAGCGTCTTGTGTTCAAGGTGTAGTAGCTTGTATGCAATATGCACCTAGTGACACAGCCACTTCTCAAGTGGCCAATAATTTTTTCTATAAAACGCATAAAACAGATTAAAACCATATTGGGAAGAATATTTCTTGGATCTCAACAATCCGAATAGAATTTAATCGAACAACAAAATTTTTAAACTTGTATTAAAGATAGGGAACCTGTATATTAGAGAAATGACAAGACACTCACCGTTAAGGCAACTGTCAACATCAAAACGGATAACGGCAATGCAAAATTATACAGATTGCCCGTTTTGATGTTGACAGTTACACTAACGGTGAGTGTCTTGTCATTTCTCTAATATACAGGTTCCCTAATTAAAGAGAACTAGCGATAGACTGCTAGTACCGTAGCGCTAAGCTTTTGGCTCAGGTACGGTGTGCTTTCCAACCGTTTTGTGATGTTTACAAAACCACCACCGCCACCGTACAAGCGAACGAGATCGACAGTCATCATGCGCGGCCTGTGGGATTCCCGCCGTTCGAGAAAGCTTTCGCGATCATCTTCTCTCCTGTCCGCTAACTGCCCGTTCGCAGGTCAAATAGTAAATAATTATTGTTCTCACTGTTTCCCAGCAGCAGCCGGACCCGATGGCGATTAGTCGTACCGTGAGCGTGAAGTCAAGCGGTTCTTAGTTACGTTACCTGTCCAGTTTTTTTCCTCTTCTCGATCGACTATATGATACGCGTTGTGAGTGTGTGGTGGAGAAACGTTCTTAGTGTCGATGATCTTCTGTGGAAAACACAATGATATGGATTGATAGGAGCTACTTTCTGGTTTTGGTGCTGTCGATCATCCCATTGATAACCAACACCCGTAAGTTCTGCCTAAATATGCTCTAATCACTGCCATGATTTAGAGTAAACAAAACGTCGAAAGAGGAAGCGTGAAGGTTATCAAAATCGTATTAATCAGTTTTGCTTTGCTTCATTCTTGGCTCGTGCACACAATTAAACCGGTTTTCCCAAAAAGCACCGCCAGATATTATGCATAAAACGATGATTTTTCGAGTATGTTCTTGAAAGACGTTTAACTACCGTACCTTTTGATTTTCATTTCCAGAAGCACAAACATGTACTGCGCCAGATCAGAAAACTGGTCGCTGCACGCTGTTGCGTTCGTGTGCTAGCTTGTTTAACTTGATCAAGAAAAAGCCTCTTCTGCCGGAAGACCGCACAATATTAAGCCGCAGCCAGTGTGGTTGGTCTGTGACAGAGAACCATCCCATGGTGTGCTGCACTGATCCCATCGACACGCCGATTCGAGTTGGAGGTGCTTTACTGCCAGTGCCTGGAGTTTGTGGAATACAAACTAGCGATCGAATTGTCGGTGGCACCAACACCAAGATCGACGAGTTTCCCTGGCTAGCACTTCTCAAATACGCCAAACGTAAGTTATTGTGTCACCACCGGTAATTATCGCCTTCAATAGGTGTATGCTTATGTAAATTCTACTAATTCTAGCCAACAACATCTTCGGGTTTCATTGTGGCGGTGCACTGATCAACGATCGCTACGTTTTGACAGCATCACATTGTGTCAACGGAAAAGATATTCCACCTACCTGGAATCTGTGAGTTTGCGTCCTGTATCTTTGCAATAGCCGAGGATTAAAATCCAATTTCCTCTTCCAGAGCCGAGGTTCGTTTGGGCGAATGGGACACTTCGACAAACGAAGACTGTGATGGAGTTGGTGTGGATGCCGACTGCTCGCCACCTCCGGTGGACGTTGTAATCATGCAAAAAACACCCCATCCTGAGTACAACCCAAACGCACTGGAGCAATATCACGACATCGCTTTACTTCGGCTGGAGCATCGCATTTCGTACACGGACTTTGTGAAACCGATCTGTTTGCCAAAAGCAGCCGAACTTCAGGAGAGAAGTTCCGTTGGACTAAAGCTGCAGGTTGCTGGTTGGGGACGTACTGCAACGGCTCGGTTCAGCAACGTTAAACAGAAGGTTGGCGTAGACGGTGTCGATCTGGCCAAATGCAATGAAGTGTACCGACAGGAGCAAGTCGTCCTGCGTGACACGCAGCTGTGCGCCGGTGGCTTAGCCGGGAAGGACTCCTGTCAGGGTGACTCCGGTGGACCGTTGATGGGCGTAACGACGGCCGACAGTAAAAGTCCCTACTGGTACCTAGCCGGGCTTGTATCGTTCGGACCGACACCATGCGGACAGCAAGGCTGGCCGGGCGTGTACACCAATGCGGCTAAATATGTCGGCTGGATTGAGTCGAACCTGGTGGAGTGACGTGGTTTGAAAAATGAGATTTTCACTTTTACTATACAATTTAATGGCTGCAAATAGACGACCATGTTTGGACCAAGTGCATTTAGTCGGTTTTTCGCATTACATTCCGTTCGTATAACTAGGGCATTTCTTCAATTCAGTTTTAAACAAATGGATAACATTTTAAACAAAAGCTATATTTATTTTTGCTAACACTGTATTACTTTTAAAATTATCCTTAGCTTATTCAGACTTTTTTCAGTTATAACTAAACTAATGCGAAATTCTTAAATTTAATCAACTTCCTCAACTGTGGGACCTGATCGTCCTCCGCCGAAGCCGCCAGCCTGCTGGCCACAGCTCGATGCGGCACCGCCCGGTCCTTGATGCAGACGGGTCATTATAGGACTGCACACTCGGGTCAGCTCCTGCATTTTGTGGTCATACTCATCCTTCTCTGCCATTGTGTTACCGTCCAGCCAGCGTAGAGTTTCGTCGCACTTGTCCCGAATGGTTTGCTTATCCGATTCGCTCAGTTTATCGCCAGCCGATTCCAGTGACTGTTTCAGTTGGAAGCAATAGCCCTCAAGCTGATTCCGTGCAGAAATGCGTTCACGCTGTTTCTCGTCATCTTCGCGGAACTTCTCAGCTTCAGCTAACATTCGGTCAATTTCTGCCTGACTCAGACGGCCTTTATCGTTTTTAATTGTGATGTTCTTTTCCTTGCCAGTGCTCTTCTCCTTGGCCGAAACGTTCAAGATTCCGTTGGCGTCTAAATCGAATGTAACTTCAATCTGTGGAACACCTCGAGGCGCCGGAGGAATGCCTGATAAATCGAATTGTCCCAGACGATTGTTGTCTTTCGTCATGGCACGTTCTCCTTCAAACACCTGAATCGAAACTCCAGGTTGGTTGTCTGCATATGTGGAGAATGTTTGCGTTTGCTTGCAGGGAATTCGACTGTTGCGTTCGATCAGTTTAGTCATCACACCACCTGCCGTTTCAATGCCAAGTGATAGTGGTGCGACATCAACCAGCAGAACGTCCTGAATTTTCTCGTCCTTGTCGCCACTGAGAATAGCAGCTTGAATTGCCGCACCATAAGCTACTGCTTCATCCGGATTAATTGATAGGTTCAGTGTTTTACCACAGAAGAAGTTTTGGAGCAGCGACTGTACTTTTGGAATACGAGTAGAACCACCCACAAGAACGATGTCGTGGATTGAGCTCTTGTCCATCTTGGCATCCGACAAAGCTCTCTCGACTGGTTGCAAAGTAGAACGGAACAAATCGGAGCAAAGTTCCTCGAACCGGGCACGAGATATTTTGGTGTAATAATCGATTCCATCTACAAGAGCGTCGATTTCGATTGTTGCCTCGGTGCTTGATGACAATGTGCGTTTGGCCCGTTCGCAAGCAGTCCGCAGACGTCGCAATGCACGTGGATTTGAAGAAACATCCTTTTTGTATTTGCGTTTGAATTCTTCCACAAAGTGTGAAACCATTCGATTGTCGAAGTCCTCTCCTCCCAGGTGAGTATCTCCTGCAGTGGATCGTACCTCAAATAGTGACCCTTCATCTATGGTTAAAATCGAAACGTCGAATGTGCCACCGCCAAGATCGAAAATTAATACATTTCGCTCTCCCTTCAGATTTTTGTCCAATCCATATGCCAGTGCAGCGGCTGTCGGTTCATTGATGATTCGCAAAACGTTCAGACCGGCAATCGCGCCAGCATCTTTCGTAGCCTGCCGTTGTGAGTCGTTGAAATAGGCTGGGACTGTAATCACTGCATTACGAACACTTTTACCCAAATAAGCCTCGGCGGTTTCTTTCATCTTGATCAGAACCATTGAACTGATTTCCTCCGGTGCAAACCGTTTCCGTTCACCCTTGAATTCAATTTCAATTTTCGGTTTACTGCCATCGTTGACTACTTTGAATGGCCAATGCTTGATATCTGCTTGAATTTTGGGATCATCGAATTTACGGCCAATCAGTCGTTTAGCGTCGAAAACCGTGTTCTGTGGGTTCATTGCCACCTGGTTCTTTGCAGCATCGCCAATCAACCGTTCCGAGTCCGAAAAGGCCACGTAACTGGGTGTCGTTCGGTTGCCCTGGTCGTTGGCAATGATTTCCACCTTGCCATGCTGGAACACTCCCACGCAAGAGTACGTGGTTCCCAGGTCAATTCCAATTGCAGACATTTTCACTTCACTTAAATGTTTTTGAAAAATGGTAGTTCTTACTAATCACTTTATTTCACTTGGTTTAATATTTTGCTCACTGATTTAATTTTATCAATTTGCTAACGTTTCAAATACTTTTGCGCTCACTATAGTTGATTCACGTTTGCTTGATTTAACTTGCTTATTTGCGTCTGTTTAGCTCTCTTGCTTGAATTATACTGAAGCTGCGAACGCGCCACGACGTGCTTATAAATGAAAAGGTGGTATTTCTAGAAAATTCGAGCACATTCGGTAGATTGTTCGAGCACCGCATGAGCACTGTGGTGTGGCTTGGCTAAAATATTGAATGAAAGAGAATGAGATGGAAATTGCGAGAGAATCGAGTAGATGCCATGTTTGTTGCTTGAAATATCGGGAAGCTTCTCTTATTTATTTTCATATTTTCATCTGTGGGGTGAAGACGTTAGTACAGTATTTATTGTGATGGCCATGCTTCAGTAGCTGATTCTAGAAATTTTCCGTTTCTTCCTATTTTTCCCATGTTCAACGAGCCTTGAATTTTTTATTCTATTGTTTATTTAACAGTAATTTAGGCCGTTACAAATTTTATTTTTATTTTGATTTCAATTTTGATAACCTTGGACATAAAAAGAGATCGAAATTTGTATCAGCCTTATTGACTTAGTTAAATTTTCTTGAACATTAGAATTACCTAACAACTGTATTTTCATTGAAAATGCGAGTTTTTATATAAACTGGATAGACAATGTTTTCCATAACTGGCAGAACAACGATAGCCGACACTTTTTATTACACTATATCTGAAAATTTTACATTGTTCTGACTTCAATCCTTCGATTTGCAATATTGCGATAATGAAAATAAAAAACTGGTTACGCCCTGGCATTCATAGTGAACAATTTTTTTTAACCCTGGAAAGATAGTCTGTAAGCTCACTTTTAGCAATATCGCCCTCTTTTATTTAATAATGCGAGGCGCGAATTCATTCCTGTTTTTTCTTGATAAATAAAAGAATATTGGTTAACATCATAATGACCACCCATTAATAACTAACAAAGCTAAGCTTGCATTTGCAATTATTTGAAAGTCATGCGTTAATATTATTATTACCTTTCAAGTATCAAAGTGTTAGACGGCCGGTGTTATTCGTTATTTTTCTAAAATGTTTGTAAGTTTCAGAAAAAATAGATTGTTTGCTGTCTTCAGATCCGAACTTGACAACACATGAAAAAATATTATGAGGGGGTGGAGGATGAGACAATTTCGGTACAAGAGCTCCACTCGACGTTACTGATGAGAGCACTGAAAGTTGCGAAAATCAAAATACTTCTAACCCTGGAAGGCTGGAAGGATAGTCTACGTCAATAAGATATCTCGCTTCTAGCAATATTTTCCACTGTTTTTGAATAGTGCGTCGTTTTTCTCTCGTTTCTTCCTTAATCACCAAGGGAATAATAATTATTTGAGTCATACGTCAATTCGACGCGTGCTAATGATTTTTGAATATATTTATGCTAAAGCATTAAGGCTATAGTACACTCTATTTGAGGTTTTGCTGAAAAAATATTTGACCGTCAGTATAATGGTCAAATTTATTTGACATCAAACACTTCTGTCATGGATTTTTTTACTGTTTGTCTAAACATATTAAGTGTGTGTAATAACGTTTGTCAAATATTTTGATCTAAATTTTGTGGTGATTGTTGTTTGCCCATGTTTGCCGCTCTCAAAAACTTGTAAGTGGCAAACAGAATTTTCTGTCGAATATTTTCTAAGTGTAATAAGTTTGTCAAATAATTTCGACAAATAATTATCTTTGACCAAAATTTTGTCAAAATTCTATCTGTGACCAAGCATGGAAAATATCACTCACTAAAATAAATCTAGGTAACCGTGATCTTTGATTTGAAGTTTTGCTGTCAATCATTCACACTCGCATACAAGTTTTTCCAATGAACCAAAAAGATTGTTTTTCATTCATTCTCCGCATATCATCAACAAGAGTTTGAAACGATGGAAACTAATTTACAACTTCTCGTATCCAAGTTTATATCGGATCGTTTGGATCAAGCTATTGTTTTCGAAAGAATCATTCGCGAGTCAAATTTTGTATCAACATGATTTGCTAGATTGCTTTCAGCTGCGAACTGTGTGAGATACAGTATTGATTCATGGTGGGGCTTATGGTCAGATAGTACTGTTCATAATTTGTCAAGGCGTCTCTAAAGGTTACAAATTCTGCTTTTGTAACAAATTTCGCTGAAACACACAGTGACATAGAGTTAAATTTTTTTTAAATAACTCCCAATTGAGAGCGGTCTGTGAGGAAACATTTTTAGCTAAAGGTGTTAAAGACAGCGAAGCTGTGTTTGAATCTTCGTCAAGCGTAACTCAAAACTCGAATGATAAAATGACTCGAAGGAAAAATTAAATCACAGTGATCAAAAGAAATTTGAATTATTCTAAAACATTTGGTATAATAAATATTTCTGGAAGACTCTTACGAACATGAACAAATTTTAAATATGTGTTACAGATTAAAAAAAAGGCCGAGATTGTATCCGCTGCTCGAGTTGACAGTGTTTTATTTCTTCAAACAGATTTTTTTCATATTTGAGCCAAACTTCATATGAACGCAACAAAATATTTCTTTGTGCGGCTTTCTTAACCTTAAACAAAATGAGGAAAACCACCGTTTTTTGAAGCCACTGATAATGGCTCATAGTTGTAAATATGTAAAGGGCTATTGTATGAGAAACCATTGTGCAACATATTTAAGTACCTTTGAGTAAATTAATCACATATTAGATTGGGTTGGTCTAACTGTAATCAAATTTGATGTAGGATATTTTGTTATTTTAATAAAAGTAAAATTTTGGATAAATAGGTTCGAAAGTTAAGAATGGTGTTTATTACTTCATACTAGTATAATTGAAGCGTATTTTTATCCATCTTCCTCGCTCATAGCTTGTGTTATTTGAGGCAGAAGATCCGGGTTAAGCTTCAGCAAAAGCGAATTGGCAACTGATTCGGCTGACAAATTCATCCTTCTATCCGAAAGCATCAGTTTCAGAGCACTGAAACCGCGTTCTACGGATACTTGTGTAGCTGAGCTTGATAAAACGATCATCGCAATTTTGTAGAGATCTGGGTTGGTATATTTTTGAACTTCCCAGTATTTAAGTAGATCGAAGTGGTTTTGTTTGTCCTTACTTTTAGATGGTCCTGAATTTATAGTATCGATAATTGATGTCTTATCTCTCATTTCTAATTTTTTAAGTTTTTGAATAAAGGACATACTGTTTGTCACGTTCGTGTTAATTGACGGATCTTCGTTGAAAAAATCCGATAGAGTTTTTTCTAGTTCATCTTCAGTGTCATTAAGTAAGGTGAACTCATCGACTACTCCATCAGCACGTCGATGTATTTTTATAAGAAACTCCTGAAAAGAAACAAAGTAAATATATAAAAAGTATATATTTAAAGCGTGTTTGAATCATCATTTGGAATATTTCAGAGACTGATAGAGGGCTTTATTTCATGAAAACACTCTGCTACGCATATGTTCTTATGTGAATGTACTCAGAGTTATTCGACTCACAAGTTTCTTGAATACTTTTCCCTCAAGTGGCTCTCACACATCATATGTTTACCACTTAGAACAACTCTATTGACTCTATTTGGAAACTGAAATAAACTGTACTATAACCATCCTCTCCAAGTCCAAATAAATGTGAGAAACCAAATTTTGAAGGAAAAATGTTCGAAAGAAGCACTATTTTGAACGCATTTTAATGTTTTCTCACAACATAGCGTTGTTAATATAACAATTTCAATACAGTATGTAGAAAAAAATACAGTATGTTTTGGGAAGAGCCTGCACCAATATAAAACTGGCAATCAAACCATCAGTTATCCTACTTTAATATTGTATTCACTCGAAAACTGTTGGTGTCAAAGAACAAAGCGTAGAGCAGCATAAAACGAAATGTTATTTTTTACATTTATTTAGACATGTAATTGCTGTACCCAACACGAAATTTTCTCAGTTTTCCAATGAAACCAACAGAATTGTTCTAAGTGTATTACGTTTCTAGGTAAAGCCGCTTCAAAGAAGAGTATTCAAGAAATTCGAAAGATGAATAACTGTGAGTATATAATTGGAACATATGCGTAGAATAGTTTTTCATCAAATGTGGCCCTATAAACATCATATTCACTTGAATGAGTTCTTTATCCAATGAAGAAATTCTTTTTGATCCTAGAAAATTGAAACGAGGATCCAAATATAAACACGCTTTAAACTGCATGCTAGCGGTTATCTTTTCCAAACGTCGTCGAAATGCTTTTAAAAGTTTTTGGGCCAGTGAGTTATTAACCAATTTTGTTAATTTAGCCTGTCATAAGAGCCAACAAGCATAAAATTCACTCAGAGCTACGTGATGTTTTTGCAATTGGAGTGTGAGCACAAATGCATCAAATGCTTCACAAAATTTCTCTATAAACTTCCTAGTGAAATCTGAAATTAAATGTGTAACAAAAACAAAACATATTAAACTTTGGTATGTTGATATCAAAACGCAGCCCAATCGAACTTCATATCTCTTACCAATTTCTGGATAAGTTTTTTTGATCAAACCAAAAAATGGTTTCTGCGTCAATAGCGACTTCAGCATTGCGAAGGTGCTATTCCAACGTGTTTTGTTGCTAAGTGGAGGTAAATGAGCTTCGTGCAGTTTAATAAATCTGTAGTACTTTTGTAGGCGCAATTTCACTACTAGTTTCTGAATATTAAAAATGCGTTTCCCTTATGGTTTTACAACGTCCCAAACAGCAAGTTGCGCTGTGTGAGCAGCGCATCGTATACTGTCTAAAATCTTCACCATTGTTACGTCAAAATTGTCGTCAGGCATAGTAGTGGCCTCTGGTGTTGTCATTTCACCATCCCTGCCATTTGAAAAATCATCATACACATCATCATCATCTTCTAAATTTTCTTCCTCGTCGAAAATCGAACTTTCAAATATATTTTCATCGTCTGGTTGTTCTTCATAATGAAAGGTGTTTTCTTCTACTTGATCATTGAAACATGAATCATACGTTTTAATCTCAGCTGCCTCGAAGATCTTTTTTATTTCGTTTACTGAAGCCACCATATTGGCCCCATTATCATGAGTGATTGAATAGACTTTATTGAGATTCACATCATAATCATTCAAGACATCTTCGATCAGCGCTTTAAGATGCTCTTTCGTTTGACTCTCTTGCGTTTCTTTGATAGCTTGAAATTACATAAGATGAAACATATTTTGAGTACATATATACATACATACATACATACATACATACATACTACCATGGGACCAGATAGGCGACCACTCCAGTATGGATAAGGATAGCGGCTGGAAGGGGGACCCACTTAACAAAAATGAACAAAAATAATGAAGATCAACAATTGGGCGCAGATGGGTTGAAAAACCCGTTTGCACGAGGAGGCATCCAGAGGTCTCCGCCGAGAAAGGCGGAGATGGATGCAGTAAAGGACGCCTGCGAAGACGGCAAAGGCAGTACGCCTACCGGATCGACGCAAGACATCGCAGTGGCTGGTCCACTGTTGATAAAGGCGGTCGGAAGACAGCGAGACACGCTACCGAAGGTAGTAGCGCTGTCGGAGCAGCTCGATGCCATAATCGAGTTTGCGAAAAGTCTCACCAACACGACGAAGTACCTGAAGCAGGCTCTCTACATGCTTCGGTCCTCCGTCGATGCTGCGAAGAAGGAGCACGCCGAGCTCAAGGCAAGAGCGGTGGCTGCAGAGAAGAATGCAACGGAGGTGACCGGAAGGGCGACGAAGTCGGTCCAAACGGACACCTGCATGTTTGCAGCGGTTTGCGCCTCCGGGTCAGCCGCAAAAAGAGCAAGGCAGTCTCCGGGGGAAGCCCCCGAGAACAGCAAGAAACGGTTGGTTGTGCTAAGCCCGCGAGATAGCACACCAACGGCCTCCAAGTCCGCCGAAAAGTCTGCCGAAGTGGCAGCTACGGGAAACCCTTGGGTTACCGTGGGAGGAAGGAAGCGCCAAAAAGACAGCAAGCGCAACGACGAGAAGGAGACAAATCGTCCAAAAATGGGAAAGAAGGCGCGAAGCAGGGGCGACGCCCTCATACTCAAGACGAATGGGTCCAAGTACTCCGAAGTCTTGAAGAAAATGAGAGGCGAAACCCAGCTCAAGGATCTGGGAGCGGATGTGCGGACCATCCGTCGTTCTCGCACCGGCGAGATGATCCTTGAGCTCCGTAAGGATGCTAAAAACAAGGGCGCTGCCTACAAGACGGTAGCCGAGCAGGTCCTCGGGAAAGATGTGCAAATTCGGGCACTCACCTCAGAGGTGACTCTCCAGCTCAAAAACCTGGATGAAATCACCGAGAGGTGCGATATTGCACAGGCCCTCAAGGAGAAGTGCGGAGTGGAAGTAGCCACTGAGGTAATTCGCCTCCGAAAGGGTCCAGCGGGGACCCAGGTGGCCACTTTCCGGCTTGCATCGGCCGATGCAACTCTGGCCCTGAAGACAGCCAAACTTAAGGTTGGCTGGTCAGTATGTCCCCTGAGCATACTCCAGCAGCCGGACGTTTGCTTCAGGTGTTTCGAGGGAGGACACAAGTCCTGGACCTGCAAGGGGCCCGATAGGAGCCAGTTATGTAGGCGTTGTGGTGGTGCTGGCCATAAAGCTAAAGACTGCGGGGAGCCTCCCAAGTGCTTGGTATGTACTGGAAAACGGGACGCCAAGCACTTTATGGGAGGCCCACGGTGCCCAGCCGGTAAGGCGGCCACGAAACCACGGGCGTGAGGGTGACACAATTGAACCTGAACCATTGCTATGCGGCACAGCAGCTGCTATACCAAGCAGCGTCTGAGTCGCGGTCGGACATCGCAATCGTATCGGACCCCTACTGCATTCCTCCCGGAAACGGTAATTGGGTTGCAGATAAGTCCAGTACGGCGGCCATATGCACGACCAGCAAGTTCCCGGTTCAGGAGGTTGTGTCAACCTCAAATGAAGGATACGCGGTTGCCAAGGTGGACGGAGTGTTCTACTGCAGTTGTTATGCTCCGCCGCGTTGGTCTATCGAAAGGTTCACCCAGATGGTCGATTTGTTATCTATGGAGCTGACGGGACTAACACCCTTAGTAGTGGCGGGCGACTTCAACGCTTGGGCTGTTGAGTGGGGAAGCCGCCGCACGAACCGGAGGGGTCAGATCTTGTTGGAAGCTTTGGTAAAGCTCAACCTAGATCTGGCCAACGTTGGAACCAAGTGTACATTCAGCAGAAATGGTGCGGAGTCGATCATCGACGTGACGTTCTCCAGCCCAGGACTGATCGTGAACTGGAGGGTAGACGATGGCTACACCTATAGTGACCACCAGTCGGTCTGCTATAGCGTAGTCCAGAACGTGAGGCGGCAGGCGACGGGTAGAGCCAATACTCCCGTCCGCGGGTGGAAGACATCGCATTTCGATGCCGAGGTATTTGCAGAAGCAATGAGAAGAGAGCGCGAGGGGGGCAGTTGGCTCCGCCCGAGTGCTGACCAATTAGTTGCCACATTATCGCGGGCGTGCGACGCCACCATGCCTAGGACCCGCCAACCTAGGAATGGTAAGTCACCGGTATACTGGTGGACCGACGCGATAGCGGACCTCCGTAGCGCGTGCCTCCGTGCAAGACGGATGTTGCAACGTGCACGTACCGATGCACAGAGGGTAGAGCGCCGTGTAGTATTCGGATCTGCAAGATCGGCGCTTAAAAGTGCGATAAAGGCGAGCAAAAGGGCCTGCTTCGATAGGCTATGCGCGAGTGCCAATACGAATCCGTGGGGCAACGCCTACAGAGTCGTAATGGCGAAGACCAAAGGCGTGTTGGCGCCTGCAGAGCGATCACCAGCGATGCTGGAGCGTATCATCGAGGGACTCTTTCCACGACACGAGCCAAATCCTTGGCCTCCGGTTGCTGAGTCTCACGTCCGACGTTCCAGTATCTCAGACACAGACCAGGGATGGTCGGCCAACCTGCCGGGCATCCAATCCGTGAGAGACGGCAGCCGTGCCGAGGTTGTGGAGGAGGTAAGGGTTACGAATGAGGAACTCATCGTGATCGCCAACTCCCTAAAGGTGAGCAAGGCACCGGGACCGGATGGAATCCCGAACTTGGCCATCAGGACGGCCATGAAAGTGGCCCCCGATCTATTTCGAGCAGTCATGCAGAATTGCCTGGATGACTGCCTCTTTCCGGACAGGTGGAAGCGACAGAGATTGGTGCTGTTGCCGAAGGCTGGGAAACCGCCAGGGGACCCATCGGCATACAGACCTATCTGTCTGCTGGACACTACGGGCAAGGTGCTTGAGAGGATTATCCTCAACAGACTGGTGAAGTACACAGAGGGTGTAAACGGTCTGGCAAGTAACCAGTTCGGCTTCCGGAAAGGTAGATCCACGCTGGATGCTATTCTCTCTGTCACCAAGACGGCAGAGGTAGCACTCCAGCGTAAGAGTTGGGGCATTCGCTATTGCGCAATCGTCACGCTTGACGTGAAGAATGCATTCAATAGCGCCAGTTGGGACTCCATAGCGCTCGCGCTTAGGAGCATCCACGTTCCGGTGTCGTTGTACAAGATTTTGGAAAATTATTTCCAGAATCGGGTACTAGTTTACAACACGGAGGAGGGTCAGAAGTGCGTCCCAATCACCGCAGGGGTACCGCAAGGTTCCATCCTGGGCCCGGTGTTGTGGAATGTCATGTATGACGGGGTGTTGAAACTAAAGTTCCCTGTAGGGGTTGTGATCGTCGGTTTCGCAGACGACATCACGCTAGAGGTCTACGGCGAGTCGATCGAAGAGGTCGAGTTGACGGCCGCGCACTGCATACGCAAGGTCGAAGACTGGATGCACTCTAGGAAACTGGAGTTAGCGCACCATAAAACGGAGGTTACGGTTGTGAACAACCGCAAATTAGAGCAACAGGCGGTGGTCAGAGTCGGTGACTGCACCATTACCTCAAGGCGTTCCTTGAAGCTCTTGGGGGTTATGGTTGACGATAAGCTCACATTTAAGAGTCACGTCGACTATGCCTGTAAGAGGGCTTCAACGGCCGCTGCAGGACTATCTCGAATGATGTCCAATAGCTCAGCGGTATATGGCAGCAAGCGTAAACTTCTTGCCAGCGTGGTTTCGTCCATACTTAGGTATGGTGGGCCAGCGTGGTCCAAAGCGTTAGGTACCAACAGTCATCGTCGTAAACTGGAAAGTACCTACAGGCTCATGTGCCTGAGGGTTGTGAGCGCGTACCGTACAGTGTCATACGACGCAATCTGCGTCCTGTCCGGCATGATGCCTATCAGCATAGCCATTAAGGAGGACGTAGAATGCTTCGATCAACGTGACACAAGGGGTATACGAGGCACCAGAAGGTCATTCTCGATGATCAGATGGCAGCAGGAATGGTCCAATTCCGCGAAGGGTAGATGGACGCATCGACTTATTCCGGACGTATCCGGATGGGTCGGGAGGCGCCATGGAGAAGTTAACTTCCACTTGACACAGATTCTGTCAGGTCATGGTTGCTTCAGGCAGTATCTACACAGATTCGGGCATGCGGGGTCCCCCATGTGTCCCGAGTGCGCGGATGCGGAAGAAACTGCTGAGCATGTCTTCTTCGTGTGCCCTCGTTTTGTGCATGCGCGGAGCGACATGATGGACAACCTAGTTCGGAGGATGTGTAAAGACCCAAACATTTGGAGGGCGGTTTGTACAGCCGCCTCTCAAATAGTTTTAGAATTGCAAAACAGGCGACAGGTTGACCACCGACACGCCAGTGTTAGCTAACGGCCAGTCTCCAGGTTAGTTAGCTAAGTTAGCAAAGAGATCTATAGAACCAAGAGGATGCACAGAGCACAAAAGCCGCTCCCCGAAGCAATACCTAGCGGTGGTCCCGGGGAGTATTATGGGCTGGAGACTGGAGGGGTTTTAGTGGGTCCGGTCACTGATTCAAACCAACCCCACACTCCCTGAGGTTGGTCACCTCAGGGGTTTGGATGCAAATTTCCCCTCCACCTGAAACAAAAAAAAAAATATATATATATATATATATACATACATACATACATATATACATACAAACATACATATATACATACATACATAGATATATACATACATACATACATATATACATGCATACATACATACATATACATACATACATACATATATACATACATACATATATATATATATATATATATATATATATATATATATATATATATATATATATATATATATATATATATATATATATATATATATATATATATATTTATATATATATATTTAATATATTTATATATTTAAATATATATATATATATATATATATATATATATATATATATATATATATATATATATATATATAAATATATATATATATATATATATATATATATATATATATATATATATATAAATATATATATATATATATATATATATATATATATATATATATATATATATATATATATATATATATATATATATATATGCATATATATATATATATATATATATATATATATATATATATATATATATATATATATATATATATATATATATATATATATATATATATATATATATATATATATATATATATATATATATATATATATATATATATATATATATATATATATATATATCTATATTTGCATGTGTGTGTCAATCCTTACCTAGATTACGGACAACGACTTTGTCATCGACGATGGATCTTGCGTTGATTCCAACAAAGTGACGGTTTCCTCTTGTTGCCCTATCGATCTCTAACGTTATAAGGTCCTGCATCCGTAATTCTGCAACTATCAGCTGTCTAGCTTTTCCTGCACATTCGTCAACAAGTCCAGCTACACTCTTCCTATTAATAACCATTCCTGCAGCTTTAAACAGCGGTTCCAACAGCGTCTTGAAACCCGCCATTTCCGGAAAACAATATGGGAGATGGTTTACCGTAGCGAGTTGGATAGTTCCAAGGATTATTTTTTCTTTGCTTATTTCCACTTGTAATTTTTTCATCTTCTTTTTGGGTGGTTCAAATGAATTTTTAATGGGTAAGGGTATATCCAATGCCCCAAAAATTTTAGAGTGTTGTAAAAGAATATGTCGTTTGAAGTTTCCGGAAACAAATTTTTCTTGAACATATCTGCAATGTTCTTCAGCCTTGCAAACAAATTTTCCCTCGTCATCCACCTTTATAACTTGCATTAATCTGTCTTTCTGTGTTTGCCTTCTTTTCATTCTACAATAAAAATATTATCAGTTAAGTCTTTCTTCTACGTTTTACTTGTATTAATACTTACTTGATCGAATAAATAATCGAAATCCAAATGAAAAAAACAAATGAAGGTTACCGGAATAAAATGAAAAAAATTCGAAACCACGGGTAACATTCGGCGAACAGCGCTCGACACTATCGTTTGCGAACCAATGATAACACTCATGAACGAAAATTTTATCAAAAGGTATCATGCAATGAACATCTTGCATGAAAGAAATTATTTGTGAGCAGAACTATTCATGAATTTTGACATATGGATTTTCCATATTTGTTTATTGACCTTTTTATTGAATACAAGTTCTTATCATGATTTAGTTTACTATGATGGAAAGCAGGCGAAACCCAGGTTCGAAAAGGATAGTAAAGTGAATCGTTTGGGCAGCGATTTTTTCCATGCTTGTCTGTGACAAATATTTGACGCTGGCTCAAAGAGTGTACTACAGCCTTTGAACTTATTTTGCATTCAATGAATCGAATCGTATCATTTTTTGGACGTCCTTGTTCCCATAACAGCTACAACCCCAGTCAAAGTGCCGTTTACTGTTACATCTTTAATAATTATCACTCAAACTTCTCAGCTATTTTCGAAAAAAAATGCAATATGTCAAATATCAAGTAAAAACACGTTTTTCCGATTAATTCCACTGTTTTAAAAAACTCTGGTGCTAGCTAATGTATCATATTTGCTTTGAACAAAATAAAATTATGCATCTGATGATTCATTTAGAGGTAAATCTTACCTAGCTGAACATTTGCTCACCACCCTACAGCATTACAGATAAATAAACAAAACAATCACCGATTCCTGTTATTTTTTTCCGCATATGGTTAGATATACACTCCCAAAATAAAAAACAGAAAGGAGGAGAAGCTTCCTGATGTTTCAGGTAAACAACTAGCGTTTTCCCGACTCTCTCGTAATTTCTAACTTATTCTCTCTTATTCAATGTTTTAGCCTAGCCACAGTGAACGGTGCTCGAACAATCGCCGAATGTGCTCGAATTTTCTAGAATTGTTACTCTCTCAAATATAAGCACGACGTGGTGCGTTCGCAGCGTCAGAATAATTCAAGCAAGAGAGCTAAACAGACGCAAGTAAGCAAGTTAATTCGAGCAAACGTGAATAAACTATAGTGAGCGCAAAAGTATTTGAAACGTTAACAAGTTGATAAAATTAAATCAGTGAGCAAAATATTAAACCAAGTGAAATACAGTGATTTGTAAGAACTACCATTTTCAAAGACATTCAAGTGTAGTGAAAATGTCTGCAATTGGAATTGACCTGGGAACCACGTACTCTTGCGTGGGAGTGTTCCAGCATGGCAAGGTGGAAATCATTGCCAACGACCAGGGCAACCGAACGACACCCAGTTACGTGGCCTTTTCGGACTCGGAACGGTTGATTGGCGATGCTGCAAAGAACCAGGTTGCAATGAACCCACAAAACACGGTTTTCGACGCTAAACGATTGATTGGCCGTAAATTCGATGATCCAAAAATTCAAGCAGATATCAAGCACTGGCCATTCAAAGTAGTCAACGATGGCAGCAAACCGAAAATTGAAATTGAATTCAAGGGTGAACGGAAACGGTTTGCACCGGAGGAAATCAGTTCAATGGTTCTGATCAAGATGAAAGAAACCGCCGAGGCTTATTTGGGTAAAAGTGTTCGTAATGCAGTGATTACAGTCCCAGCCTATTTCAACGACTCACAACGGCAGGCTACGAAAGATGCTGGCGCGATTGCCGGTCTGAACGTTTTGCGAATCATCAATGAACCGACAGCCGCTGCACTGGCATATGGATTGGACAAAAATCTGAAGGGAGAGCGAAATGTATTAATTTTCGACCTCGGCGGTGGTACATTCGACGTTTCGATTTTAACCATAGATGAAGGGTCATTATTTGAGGTACGATCCACTGCAGGAGATACTCACCTGGGAGGAGAGGACTTCGACAATCGAATGGTTTCACACTTTGTGGAAGAATTCAAACGCAAATACAAAAAGGATGTTTCTTCAAATCCACGTGCATTACGGCGTTTGAGAACCGCATGCGAACGGGCAAAACGTACATTATCATCAAGCACTGAGGCAACAATTGAGATTGATGCTCTTGTAGATGGAATCGATTATTACACCAAAATATCTCGTGCCCGGTTCGAGGAACTTTGCTCCGATTTGTTCCGTTCTACTTTGCAACCAGTCGAGAGAGCTTTGTCGGATGCCAAGATGGACAAGAGTTCAATCCACGACATCGTTCTTGTGGGTGGTTCTACTCGTATTCCAAAAGTACAGTCGCTGCTTCAAAACTTCTTCTGTGGTAAAACGCTGAACCTATCAATTAATCCGGATGAAGCAGTAGCTTATGGTGCGGCAATTCAAGCTGCTATTCTCAGTGGCGACAAGGACGAAAAAATTCAGGACGTTCTACTGGTTGATGTTGCACCGTTATCCCTTGGCATTGAAACGGCAGGAGGCGTGATGACTAAACTGATCGAACGCAACAGTCGAATTCCCTGCAAGCAAACGCAAACATTCTCCACATATGCGGACAATCAACCTGGAGTTTCGATTCAGGTGTTTGAAGGAGAACGTGCCATGACGAAAGATAACAATCGTTTGGGACAGTTCGATCTATCAGGCATTCCTCCGGCACCTCGAGGTGTTCCACAGATTGAAGTCACATTCGATTTAGACGCCAACGGAATCTTGAACGTTTCGGCCAAGGAGAAGAGCACTGGCAAGGAAAAGAACATCACCATTAAAAACGATAAAGGCCGTCTGAGTCAGGCAGAAATTGACCGAATGTTGGCCGAAGCTGAGAAGTTCCGTGAAGATGACGAGAAACAGCGTGAACGAATTTCTGCACGGAACCAACTTGAGGGCTATTGCTTCCAACTGAAACAGTCACTGGAATCGGCTGGCGATAAACTGAGCGAATCGGATAAGCAAACCATTCGAGACAAGTGCGACGAAACTCTTCGCTGGCTGGACGGTAACACAATGGCAGAGAAGGATGAGTATGACCACAAAATGCAGGAGCTGACCCGAGTGTGCAGTCCTATAATGACCCGTCTGCATCAAGGACCAGGCGGTGCCGCATCGAGCTGTGGCCAGCAGGCTGGTGGTTTCGGCGGAGGACGTTCAGGTCCCACAGTTGAGGAAGTTGATTAAATTTAAGAGTTTTACGTTACTTAGGTTATAATTGAAAGTCTGAAGAATAAGTTAAGTAGGAATCTCTATCTTTGTTATCAAAGTATTATAATGTTTATTTAAGTAGAATAAAATAATGAATTATTTTCGATATAACAACTATATTTTTCATTGCCTTTACCCCCAAGCCACAATTAAAGCATAATAAAAAAATAAATCGTGAAAATTTGTTGCATTAACGAAATTCTGGAGGTTTCAAGAAACATCATTTGTTACTACTAAAGTTGCATCGTTGTTCCAACAAACTAGTTCCTGTGGATAGCATTATCGAAGGATGAACGCATCGGGTGGTGAATACTTGCGAACTGCAATAAGTTATGCACGATTCTTCATCGAGTTGCTCGAAAAATCCGGATGAGTTTTCCCTAAACAATAAAATTGATGGATTACCCAAGCTCGTTTACTTGACATTGACTTTAAAAGTTCGTTCACTTGACCAAATATGATCAAACAACAAACAATATCGCATGCTAGCCTGGAGGGCTAATAGCGGTCTCGATCAACTAGGTTAGGTGAGAGAATTCGTTATCGATACTGTTTTTGGCACATTTTGCATGTTGTAGGATAAGTACAACGATACACTGTGCCCTAGTGCGGAGTCGAGAAAGTTTCCAGTTCGAAAAGATCCTCGACCTAATCGGGAATCGAACCCGACATCATATTTTATTTTTTTGTTTTTTTTTGCATAGGACTATATCTACAGCACTATATCGGGGTACATTCTACGACAAGTAAAACTAAAGTACGACGACGGAGTTTAATTTTTCAAACGGCAATACTTGTGTAATCCTATAATGAATTAAAACAATGCTGAACTGAAATTAGACATTATTTATTGCGTTTGTTTTAGAAAATTGAACATTCGGGTGAAATTTGTTCAATGTGTATTGTTGACACTGTCTAATAGCGGATTTCTTTATTCCACCAGCTCACCTCGTTTTGACCTGGAAGCAACCTAACTGGTGATAAAACCCTTCTTTATTCGCTCGATTTTGACCCATTATTGACCTGGTGTACTGCCCGAAGCGCACTGTAAAATTTGTCAGCTTCAACTCACCACCGCACGTGCTTAGTTCGTAAACAATTATCTGGCATTTTTTTCTCACTTGCGTCGTAAATTGCGATGTCGTTTCTTTACACAGTGTAATAAACAAATTCACTCTAAATTACACTCAGCTGCTAGGGCATTCGTTGCGAAGATGGAGTCGGGAGAACAGAAGAGGCGTAAAGAAATTTTGTGCAGATACCTCGAAAATCTGAATCTTTCTAATCGTGCAATCAGTAGGAAGCAAGGAATGGTTCAATATACGGTAACTCGCGTTTTAAATCGATACAACGAGCGTTTGACCATCGACCGAAATGAACATAGTGACCAAAATGGATCTCCGTATAGTGTAAAGAAACACAAGTGGGTAGTTCCAGCTTTCAAGAGAAACCCGAACAGTTCAGTTAAAGATGTGGCTAAAAACTGCATTTGATTAAAGCTTTCGTTCAAGATGCGAAAAAGCGTGCCGGGTTACACACGTAAAAAGTTCAGAATGCGTCGAATCGCAATGAGCGGCAGAATACGGTGGCGAAATCACGTGCACGAAAGCTTTACATCCAGACGTCGACAAAACCACATTGCCTCGTTATGGATGACGAGACTAGTGATGGGAAACTTATCGATACTTATCGATAATATCGATAAATGCTCGTCATCGATATTATCGTTAATTTTTTGACGTTAACGATAATTATCGATATTATAAGGGTGAGCACAAGTCAGTGCGGCTGGTTACTGGAGGAGACCCAAGAGAAGGAGACCTCACTTACCCTACCCCAGGAGTTGCTTTTGCTGCTAGGTATTTGTTGGGCGCTGCTATTCGACAAGACTTAGCATTGTTGGGGGTGGTGTAACGGTTCGCCCCGGGTGTCACTGAGTTTCTGAGAAATAATGGTAACTAAAAAGATATTCATAGTTTTTCGTTTCCTAAGAACAGATGAATTCGACAACTTAGTACTGGTGAACTTTATAACAATATCCAAACTTTTTGCACCATCTCATAAAAAGCAATGATACTAAATTGTAATAAAATGCATTTTCTTTGGCTTGCCAACTCTTATAATATGATGGACATGCATAGCGGCAGTCTATTGGTAATTCTTTGGTAATTGTTTAGTTTAACTTGGAACTGTTTAAGTTTAAAGTATCTGTTACCCAACAAACAATTTTTAGTTCCACTAAAAATCCAAATCAACGAAATTGTTGCGCCAAAAAAGTATCCTGATTTATACAGGGGGTAGACAAAATAATTGAGATAAATAAAATTCTCTCGAATTTTAAATGGCCAGAACTTTACGAAAAATGAATCAATTTTGAAAACCGGTTTCATTTCACTAGAAAACAGTATTATATTATAAGTTTAGTAAAGCGGGCAATGTATGCAGTTTGCGAGGATGCGAAAATGAACGGGAATAGAAGGTGTGACTTTTAGGCTTAGAAAAAAATTCCCTCGTCCAGACGTCTGGGTCTCAGAGCTGCAGGCAATGACGCAGCGACAGCGGTTGAATAAGACGGTCAAGTCGATTTTCCCTGCGAATCGCGACTGCCGCGGTATTGGACGACTAGACCTATCTCACCCTGGATGGCAACGACTAGCAGGGCTCCTCGAATTTTACCTCCCCCACGAAGGAAGCGAGCACCGAGCAGTAGCGTAGCGTGACCGGGTGACACCCGGGCGGAAAATTTAGGCTTCACCCCTTTCCCTCTGGGTGTCACCCCCACCAGATTGCAGTTAAATCATCTTGTTACCAAAAATGGCGAGAGTTAGTCCGCTCGTTTTCAAATGCACTAAATCTACCTGGTTTCGAAAAATTTATAAATTTTCGAGAATTTCAGCTCGACCTCCACTTAAATGGTAATTAATCTCACCCTTTCGAAGGCGACACGCATAAAAAAATTTCTTCTAGGGGGTGACACCCGGGGCGGACCGCCCCCTCCACCCCCCTCACGCTAAGCCAGTGGCACCGAGGTAAAGTTTATTTCACAGACCAAGTTCCCCAAGAAGGTGCGGCTGTGGCTGACAATCAGCGAGAAAGGGATGTCAAAGTTGCTCTTCTTTCGCTCCGGGCTGGCCGTGAACGGGGAAATTTATAGTACGAAATGCCTGACAGAAGTTGCGTCGTTCATCAAGAAATACCATAAGAGCGAAGACACGGTGTTTTGGCCAGATTTGACATCGGACAACTACTCGAAGCGATCGTTGGAGGAGATGGAGCGGCTGAATATCGATGTGGTACCGAAGTCAGCGAAGCCGCCCAATGTCCCCCACCTGCTTCCCATCGAGAATTTCTGGGCAAACTTGGAGCGCAAGATCTATCCCAACAATTTCATCGCGAAAACGGAGGAGGAATTAATAAAAAAAAACGAAGAAAGAGCTTAAAAACATAGCTACACGCATGTTTTCGTCCGCCATAGCGAATGTTCCGGTTAACTGCCGGCAAAAGGCTGCACGCAAGGACGTAATATTTTTTTGTGAGGAAGCTAACATGATAACCTTCCATGGGAAATTTATCCAACTCAATTATCTGTCATAGTATTTTTTCATCGCCATCTGAAATAGTTTTTTTTTCATCACCTTCTGAAATTTTTTTTTTACTCCAAACGTTAGCTGTCAAATTATCGATTCTTATCGATAATATCGATAAAAGCCCCGAAATTATCGATTGTTATCGATGTCCGTTTTGGGCGATATTTCCCATCACTAGACGAGACATATGTAAAAGCAGACTTACGGCAGCTTCCGAAAGAAAAAGAACAATGGTTGGCAAGTAATTTGCTCGTGTGGAAAGCGGAGCACCCCATTCGTGACAACCGTGCCAGGGCTGTTATTCGCACGAACGTTGTGCTCAGTGTGTTAATTTTTGATCATGTCAAAACGAGAATGATACCTACACATTTGACAACCAACAGGCGCATAGAAAAAAAGCGAAAACAGAGTGAGTGTAAATAACTTCACCAAGTGAGAAACACTGAAAGAGAGAGAGAGCATCAACAGCGCTTTGTGCTGCACTTTGAGAAACATTGTGTGAGAACAAAGTGTTTTAAATTAAGCAGTTTGCGTTGCAAAATGGCAGGTAAAAGGAATCAATTTACTATTGATTTCTCAAATTTTTTTAACCGAAAGAAGTGGATTTCGGAAGATGGGGTTGAGCAGAGTAAGGTTTATTGTGTGTTATGTGGCGATGCTAGTAAGACGTTCAAATGTGAATCAATCTTTAACCTGAGAAGGCACTTCATAACGAAGCATACGGAAAAAGCGAAAGAGGTTGGTTTGGATTGTGGAGAAAAAACCTCCTTCGATTCCCTGCCGCATCATGTGATACGTAAGAAGACCAAGATTACCATACCGTTTGAGCGTAATGGATACATAAAATCTATTGTGCAGTGGGTTATTGTATGTTATGTCCCGTTAAGTGTTTTTGAAAGAGAGTGTGTCCATGACGTTCTTCACCCGATCGAAGATGGGTTGAAACTGGGTCACATAAATCGCCACAACATCTTGCGGTATGTGGAATCCACTACATCTAAAGTGATCAAATTCATTTCATTAGAGCTGAAAGGGAAATTAGTTTGTATAAAGGCCGCCATTGCCTCCCGCAAGGGTCGAAGTATCCTCGGTATCAATGTACAATTCATAACTAACGGAAAAATTGTCGTACGTACTCTGGTTATGAAACGGTGGAAAGAAATACTGCCGAATACATTATGGAAGAGATTTTAAAAGCATTGAGTATCTTTAGCCTTGAACTTTCGCAAATTTACAGTATCACCACAGACAAGAAGCCACCGAAATTGCTCGAACCAAAGACAATGATGGCGAAGAAACTCAATCCGACATCGAAACGGATCAGGATGAAAATGATATTGAAATTGAGTGCTCTGAACAGTAAGTAGTTGTTTATCGCTTTTGAATTTTGTTAATATTTTTTAAATTTATTTGCAGAGAAAGTAATGAAAGAGATCGTTCTGAAACAGAGCTGCTTTGGGAAGACAGTTTTGAATTGTTAGAGCCAAATGACGATTTACCGATAATTGAACGTGGAAAACTCATTGGAATCAGATGTGCGGCCCATACAGTTCAATTATCAGTGTATGACGTACTGAAGAAAGATTCCTTGTACAAATTTCTCAAGAAGACCAGACAGCTGGTGAAAATTTTGAGAGCGCAACCGTACGTCAACTCTTTCAAGCTTGATAAGACCAAAAGGTTACCTTTCTTCGATGGAGAGACTCGGTGGGGATCTTCCTACTTAATGGTAGACTATCTGCACCAACAGCATGATTTCATCATCGATTTGTTGGCACTAGATCAGCAGAAGCTTTAGAATATGAACTATTGGAAACGGGTCGAACAATTTGTTTCGGCAGCAAAGCCGCCTTTCATTTTAACAAAAAGAATACAAGAAGAAACTATAACATGTGGAACATTCTATCTCTATTGGAAAGAGTGTCGTTTAGAGTTGGAAGACAATAACGATACCCTTGCGCAAAGCCGGATTTACGATTGTGGGGGCCCGGGGCTTAGTTTACAGTGGGGGCCCCAAAATAAAACAAACCCTTTTTTTATCGTACGAGTTAAAAACATTTATTTGTTTTTGAAAAGTTACCAAAAATTTGCTAGATTTTTTTTACGAGTTTTTTTTTTTTTTTTGCAGAGAACTTATTGATTGAATAATCAACATTCAGCTCCTTCAGAATATTGTACTCTTAACTTAACAATGCTAAGTTTGACAGCCTTTCACTCTTCATAGTCGTACGCAACCTATTTTCAATCAGTTTCATCTTCGAAAAAGATCTTTCTCCAGTTGCGTTCGAGATCATTAGGCTCAAATAAATCCTTAAATAAAATAATTTTTACAAGGCACTAACGAGTTTTTGATTTTTTTCTTCATGTAATCATCTTTTTTGAGCTCCACTTTGATATACGCGGGGTTTTGTGGTGACAGCTCATTTTGAATAAATGTAATAATAAATTCGGTTCTTGCTCACTGTTTATAGCCAGATCTAACTGTCGAATGATTTGGACCAGAGGTGCCAGATGTTTTCGAAAGATGTCTGCAACTGCTCGAAATCCGGAATTTTTTTCTTGATATCTGAAAAAAACCTACCGCAATTTGAAAAAAAAATGCGATCCGCAGGCAAAGATTTGTACACAATTTTAGAAAGACTGCGCAAATATAAGGCTACGCTGGCAATAATCTACAGAAACTAGGAAAAAACTACACACATCTGCAGGTCAATAAAATCTGCACACGGACTCTGAAAATCTGCATTTTACAACGCAAATCTGGTATCCCTGATTCGGACAAGTAAACTTGTTTTCGGAATCAACAGCAATGCATTAAAAAACTTGTGGATTATGTATTTTCTTTCCTTCTTGATCTCCCATGCGCGCTGGTTCGATTCAAATGGCGTGTTAATGTGTGTCATTCCAAGAGAATCGAAGGATCTTATGGATGTAGTTGTGATATTGGCGCTCGCGAAAAAATAACACTGAAGGAAAGTTTCAGATTGAAATGGTCTGCTCAAATTTTCTTGCTGTAAATTGAACTTTTGAATCTCATTTTTGATAGAAAAAAGAACTTTTTCTCGTTTTGTTGGGGGCCCGGGCCCGGGCCCCCTGGGCCCCCCTTAGATCCGGCTCTGCCCTTGCGAAACAACTACTGGAAGCCCTTCTAAAGCGAAAACCAATGTGGTTTGATAATCCTGCCTTCTACGCTGCGCTGTATGTGGATCCTAGGTTAAACGAATTTGAGCCGCCTATCCTAACGCTAGATCAAAAAGAGGAAGCTGTCGCAAGTACCCTTCAAACATATTTGGTTGAGTGGTATTTAATCAGGCAAGGTCGAAAAGTCTACAAAGAGGTAGCTCATTACCACACTAAAAAGCGAACTTTTTAAAAAAAACTGCATTCAGTTATTCATATTTCACTTGATTGAAAAACACTCTTACATAAGCGTTCGTTTCAGGAACATCTTTTGGCAACATGGAAGGCAATCCAAGATGTGAAGGGAAAACAAAGGGCGCCAGATCCATCAGAACCATCAACTTCGAAAAACGTACCTCTTCAACGTGTCCAAAAACTTCTAGCGTCCTGCAAACAATGCAAGCCTGCTGATATACACGGTATTGAGAAACAAGTTAGACGCCTTTCGTTCGAAGAATCGCTGTCTTTAGATTGTGATGTGATTGAATGGTGGGAAGGACAAAGCCATAAGAATCCGGATCTTGCCGAGCTCGCTCTAACTGCCGTGTACCCAGGTGTCTGTCGAGCGTAACTTCAAAGGTTTGGGTCAAATTCTTTCCAAGTTCCGGATAACGTTGGGATCAACACCATTGCAGCAGATACTCTTCCTCAAGGCCAATAATACCATAATTGAGAATACTTACTTCGATTTCAAGTGAATAGCATACTTTATCTGTTATTCCTGTTGTAATAAAAATGAACATTTGATAAAGTTCTGTATAGAATATTCTCCATTGAATATCAATAGAAAAGACAAGGTTACAAAGATCGCAATGTCGTAAATCTTACTTAACTTGAACAGAGAAAGTATGGTAGATTGTAATGCAATAATTGAATCTGTCCACGGCACCTGTATATTCAATGCTAACCAAACATCATAAGTGGTAATGCTCTTCGGCAGGGGATCTATGCCATTAGCACGAAGCATTTTTAGACCACTGACGCTGGCGCGTTACAGGACAGTATTTCGATTCGATTATTCGTCACAGTTGACTTCCATGAATTTCTCTGCGGAGAACAACGGTCTTGCCAAGTATTAAACAGTGCTATATGAATGGAGCCCTCCTAAAGTAGTTGATAATATTTTAGACATTCCAAGTCATATTTTTCTGTTCATTTCCAGTGTAAAGCTATTTGCATTTTTTGCAACTTCTTGATCTTGATTTCCTTAAAATATTTGTATCAGAATAATTTGCAAAGACAAAGCCTAATTGAATAAGATATTTGACCAATATTAGGATGTAGGTGTAGGTTACTCCGTGCTTATAGTATTCTTCTCAACCTTTTTTCAGTAAAGGATAGATGGTACAGTAAACTGGTTTGTAGAGGTCCGAAATTCTTTTTTCTGGTTTGTAGAGGTCCGAGGGTTTACTGAATTCCTGGAACGAAAAACGCTACCTTGAGTGAAGTTTCGTAGCATATACCCACAGTACCGCACGAAGTTCTGGTTTAGTTTTTGCAAACTACCACAAAAAAACTGCATTTTCTAATTTTCGTATCACTCGACACTTACTCTCGTAGGCACGAATGGAGAATGTTTGACAGAAATTTTTTTTTCGTAGCAAAATCAAAGGTTACTGCATTTCTATTAAAAAAAAATCACAGGAGGGTTGTGTGCAAAGCCACGACCGCAAGGTTGAAGTAGAATACTTTTACAAGAAAGATAACCCGGCTGCTTGCGTGTCAGTCATTTTGAAATCGGATTTGTTTCGTATATACGCTTGTTAAGCACAGTACAACAACAACAAACCGTAATAATCATCAAACTACTGTGCATTTGCAGCAGCATCAAACCTCAGTTGCAGTTCATTAGTAACCAACCATTCTGCTCTTCCAAAAACATTTAGTATCCTTGAAAAAGGCCGATTGCTGTAATTGCAATTTCCATTCAATTATTGCATAAATGCTTCATGGTCAGATATACCCGCTGCAACTGCTACGCTATCCGTAGCCTTGCCACAGTTGTGGCTGCTATACGCTACCATTGGTATTCGCTGCCTCTGCATCAGCTGGCCCAGCTGCTATCGATGCTGAGATCCGCTGCAACTAGTGCGCTATCCATTGCTATGCCACAGCTGTGGCCGCTATCCGCTATGGTTGGCATCCACTACACTGCTACTGCTGCTGCTAAGGGATGACTGCTGTTGTCGCTGTCTAGAACTATTATGAGTGGCTTCGGCTCTTATATAGGCCAAATAGCATATTTTCGATTGCAAGGTATATGATTCTGTCGACCGTGCTTTGGAGGCAAATATATAACGACCAATCAGAGGTCGAATTTTTCGTTTTGACAAGGCTTGACTATTTTCAATAATACAATAGTTTGAATAATAAAATTACAATTATCTTTATTTGGAAAGAATCTTAGAAGATTTACCAATCTATTGCTGCAAGAACGAAGGAAATCCATCGAATACTAACCGATTTGTTAGCGTTTGAAATTGGACATATTTTCCACTTTTTTCGGTTTTAGATTTTCATTTCACATCCCTATGTAGCCGAACTTCCTGAGAGAAGTATTCTACTTCAAAAATCTGTCGTTCTACATTGCATTTACCTACCTACAACCAATGAAGGTAGTGGTTTACACGTGCACGAAATTGATTGTGCGCACCAAGAATAAATGCAGGCAATGTATAAAGAAACCTATTCATTAAGTCGAATCCTTACTTTGATGACGTAGTTGCTTGTTAACCGTTGGAGTAAAGCAGAGACACAGCTGCTTACGTAGAGCGATGAGTGATACGCTACTTCACCGTAACCAGTTCCGTATCCGGCCAGATGTTAAGTTTTTGGGACGTACCGGTATTCATATACAAGCGCTACATGCATCTCCTACTGATACTGTTCATGTACGAGATTGCGGCTATCTCCGGGGACGAATCAATTTTAGATTTGCAGCAAAACCCATTGAGCGGCATCGAAAATTAGTTTCAAAATTACTTCAGTAGATGCCAAATCAATTGAATGTTGAGCAAAACCCAAAAATGCTGCAGATACTAGAGAAGAGATTTTTAAAGCAAGAATGGTCAGATCTCACAAAGAGAGGCACAATGTGTAGTGTCGCTCAGTTTGGCAAATTCACATAGTGTACTCTGTCGTATTTTTTTGGTGCGAGTAAAATGCGAAAGAGCGAACGGGAAGAAGAGAATACAAAAATAATATCGGGAGCAGCACACACTGTTTGATGGTTATTGTGTTGTGTGCATACTTGTGTGGATCTGTCTGCACTGAGGTGAATTCCAGTCCTGCGGTGTGTGACCCAATTTTTGCAACGGTCACAATATAATCCTTTGGTCACTGGGTCGGCTATATCGTTACATGTATTAAAATTGTTAATAGTTTAAGAGTAAAAATTGTTGTCAGTAAATGTTTAAGCTAAAATTATCTGTCAACGCTCCATAGTTTTATGTTTGAGTGATGTTAAATTTTTGCTTAACAGCCACGGGTGGTGTCATTAGAGTTAAAGGTTTGTAAATATTCGATTCACTTGGTCAAACGTCATTTTTTCTATTTAATATTATATATATTTAAATTTGCGTTTCTCGTAATTAAAAAAAAAATATGATGTTAAAAATCTATTAAATAAATTTTCATGTAACTAAATTTAAAATAAAATATGTATTGGTAAAACGAAACAAGCGTTAGTATACAAAACAAAATGCATGTGTTCTAAAATTAGAATAAAATTCTATATTCAACCCTGACACCAACCCAAACAAAAACGATAAAAAAATTGTAAACCCCTAAACTCTGATACGCGAGAAGGACAGGGCGGTGCGATGCGAGGCAGGCAGGGTCTGCGATGGAAAGCGGACTGTTAAAGGATAAAAGGGGGCGGACAACAGATTCTCGCTCGCTTGATAATATTTCACCCGGAGGTGTAAGTTGTGTGTGGCCATTTTACGCCATTTTGGACATCAAGCCTGTGCAACCAACCGGAGGGAAGACATTCATCGTGCCCGCAACTCCTCCGGTAAATTGGCTGCTCGTCATTAGGCCAATATTCGCCAGTAAATCCAGCGATCGTCGGCCGTTCGTCATCAGGCCAAGACTGGTTGAAAATCCGAGATTTCCTGTACCTGAAGCGGGATGCCGCTGCGTCCGTTACATCACGAAGACAACTTCAACGACGAGCATCGATCATCGTTCCGGAGCCCCCTCGCATCCCTTCAGTTGACCAACCAGCCCAGCAGCCAACAGCACGCGGTGTGCTGAAGCAACGATTTTCCCGTCAATATGCGCAAGTAAAATTTACTCCACTTACTAACAATATTGTTTAAAACAAATAGCCAAAAATAAATCATGTCTGGTCTAGTAACGATATTTACCTTTTTTTCTAAGTTCTTTGCTTGTTTCCGCTTAAAATAATCGTTAATTTTCGCTCAGTGATCAGAGGTGGGTTGAAAGTCCGCCCAGTGAATTATCCATCAGGAGACCAAGTGACGACCCAGAGCGGGCAAGTATTTGAGTCACGAAAGTGAACGAGAAATTGTAGTAGAAGTTACTAAAGCGTAACACGTGTCAGTCAACGGGCAGGTATACTTGAAGGAACGCCCCCAAAAGCATAAACTTCCACTTCTGAGGTCACACAATGGTCCTACCACTTTCTGGCCGAATTTAGCCTCGTATCATTACTCAAAAGATGTTCTGGAGTGGTACAAGGCTAAGGAAGTCAATTTCGTACCGAAGTCAATTTCTAACTGTGGCCAACTAAGAAGTACTGGATCATGATGAAGCAGGCACTTTGGCTTATTCGGGACTACGAAGGTGCTGATATTTGTTTGGTTTTTGCATGAGAAAAATTAAGTAGGAGCCTTCAAAATCTCTTTTAACTTCGTAGCCGCGAATTGGACGTTCATGACCTCTTTTAGTTCAAAGGCTCTGATGCACTCTTTTGCCAAACGTCAAATATTTGTCACTTTTTGACAGATAAAAATTTTGTCAAAGATAATTGTTTGTCACTCTTTTGTCACAATTTTTACATGGGGCAAACACGGGCAAACAACAACCATAATGTCAAATAAATTTGACCATTATGTCAGAAGTTCATATATTTGACCATTGGTCAAAGAGTGTAATACAGGCTTAAAGCCTTTGTCAGGCTTTGTCTAATGGTCAAATATTTGACCTTCTGACATAATGGTCAAATTTATTTATTTGCCTGTGTTCGCCTCATGTTAAAATTGGAGAGTGACAAACAATTATCTTTGACCAAATTTTAATCTGTCAAAAAGTGCCAAATATTTGACGCTTGGTCAATAAGTGTAATACAGGCTTAAGTCGTTGGAAAAACTGGTCCACTTTTCTATTCAAACTAGACAGAAAATCCAAAGAAGTAAAACCAATATTTTAATTAGTTTTCTCCGGAAAATTATAAATTTCCTCCAAAAATTTGTCGTTGATTGAAAGATAGTGTTCTCCATTCAGTCGAATTGTTTGAACTTTGGGTTAATAGTTTCAACAGAATTCGCTCATCAAACAAGGCAGATCCAAATCAAGATGTGTACATTAAAGATTGAACGGTTGTGATGTCGGGTTCGATTCTCGATTAGGTCGAGGATCTTTTCGAACTGGAAACTTTCTCGACTCCGCACTAGGGCACAGTGTATCGTTGTACTTATCCTGCAACATGCAAAATGTGCCAAAAACAATATCGATAACGAATTCTCTCAACTAATCTAGTTGATCGAAATCGCTATTAGCCCCAAGTCTAAGCGTGCGATATTGTTGTTGTTACTTTAAAGATTGAGGTACATCTTAGTGCAGTGAGTGGTAGTGTTGAACAATTAAAGTGCAAAATCGTTAATTTAAGTGCATAATAGTGCGATGACTCTGTTTGCTGAGGTAGGCAGGAAGGAATTTCATGAAATTTAGAGCTCATGAGTTAGTGGGGCTTATCACGGGAGTCACTTCACGGTGAAGTGACAACCATAATAGGCACGGTGAAAGTGATTCCCATTTGATTTGCACGCGTCTTTTGTCACCTTGAGATTTTTTTACTTCGTTCTCACCGTGAAGTGACTCCCGTAATAAGCCCCAGTTTTTAGTTTTTCAGAAAAATCCGTTTCATAGATTGGTAGATTGAGTTGCTCACCTCCTACAGAAAGTGAGAAGGTCCTTTGTTTGACCGCAACCAAAGCAATTTCCGAATGTTGTTATTGATGAAAGACTTCGGAATAGTTTTGAATTTAATAATAATTTTACAATTTAATTCAAATACTTCTATAATTTATATATTTTTTTTTTCAAACTATGTAATAAATTTACAGGACTTCAACATATTACTATAGTATTTGGTAATGATATCAGACTTTTCATTTGCATTTTACTGAATACTGTTTAACTTAATCAACTTCCTCAACCGTGGGACCTGATCGTCCTCCGCCGAAACCACCAGCCTGCTGGCCACAGCTCGATGCGGCCCCGCCTGGTCCTTGATGCAGACGGGTCATTATAGGACTGCACACTCGGGTCAGCTCCTGCATTTTGTGGTCATACTCATCCTTCTCTGCCATTGTGTTACCGTCCAGCCAGCGTAGAGTTTCGTCGCACTTGTCTCGAATGGTTTGCTTATCCGACTCGCTCAGTTTATCGCCAGCCGATTCCAGTGACTGTTTCAGTTGGAAGCAATAGCCCTCAAGTTGATTCCGTGCAGAAATACGTTCACGCTGTTTCTCGTCATCTTCGCGGAACTTCTCAGCTTCAGCTAACATTCGGTCAATTTCTGCCTGACTCAGACGGCCTTTATCGTTTTTAATTGTGATGTTCTTTTCCTTGCCAGTGCTCTTCTCCTTGGCCGAAACGTTCAAGATTCCGTTGGCGTCTAAATCGAATGTAACTTCAATCTGTGGAACACCTCGAGGCGCCGGAGGAATGCCTGATAAATCGAATTGCCCCAGACGATTGTTGTCTTTCGTCATGGCACGTTCTCCTTCAAACACTTGAATCGAAACTCCAGGTTGGTTATCCGCATATGTGGAGAATGTTTGCGTTTGCTTGCAGGGAATTCGACTGTTGCGTTCGATCAGTTTAGTCATCACACCACCTGCCGTTTCAATGCCAAGGGATAACGGTGCAACATCAACCAGTAGAACATCCTGAATTTTCTCGTCCTTGTCGCCACTGAGAATAGCAGCTTGAATTGCCGCACCATAAGCTACTGCTTCATCTGGATTAATCGACAGGTTCAGCGATTTACCACAGAAGAAGTTTTGGAGCAGCGACTGTACTTTTGGAATACGAGTAGAACCACCCACAAGAACTATGTCGTGGATTGAACTCTTGTCCATCTTGGCATCCGACAAAGCTCTCTCGACTGGTTGCAAAGTAGAACGGAACAAATCGGAGCAAAGTTCCTCGAACCGGGCACGAGATATTTTGGTGTAATAATCGATTCCATCTACAAGAGCATCAATCTCAATTGTTGCCTCGGTGCTTGATGACAATGTGCGTTTGGCCCGTTCGCAAGCAGTCCGCAGACGTCGCAATGCACGTGGATTTGAAGAAACATCCTTTTTATATTTGCGTTTGAATTCTTCCACAAAGTGTGAAACCATTCGATTGTCGAAGTCCTCTCCTCCCAGATGAGTATCTCCTGCAGTGGATCGTACCTCAAACAATGAACCCTCATCTATGGTCAAAATTGAAACGTCGAATGTGCCACCGCCAAGATCGAAAATTAATACATTTCGCTCTCCCTTCAGATTTTTGTCTAATCCATATGCCAGTGCAGCGGCTGTCGGTTCATTGATGATTCGCATAACGTTCAGACCGGCAATCGCGCCAGCATCTTTCGTAGCCTGCCGTTGTGAGTCGTTGAAATAGGCTGGGACTGTAATCACTGCATTACGAACACTTTTACCCAAATAAGCCTCGGCGGTTTCTTTCATCTTGATCAGAACCATTGAACTAATTTCCTCCGGTGCAAACCGTTTCCGTTCACCCTTGAATTCAATTTCAATTTTCGGTTTACTGCCATCGTTGACTACTTTGAATGGCCAGTGCTTGATATCTGCTTGAATTTTGGGATCATCGAATTTACGGCCAATCAATCGTTTAGCGTCGAAAACCGTGTTCTGTGGGTTCATTGCCACCTGGTTCTTTGCAGCATCGCCAATCAACCGTTCCGAGTCCGAAAAGGCCACGTAACTGGGTGTCGTTCGGTTGCCCTGGTCGTTGGCAATGATTTCCACCTTGCCATGCTGGAACACTCCCACGCAAGAGTACGTGGTTCCCAGGTCAATTCCAATTGCAGACATTTTCACTTCACTTAAATGTTTTTGAAAAATGGTAGTTCTTACTAATCACTTTATTTCACTTGGTTTAATATTTTGCTCACTGATTTAATTTTATCAATTTGCTAACGTTTCAAATACTTTTGCGCTCACTATAGTTGATTCACGTTTGCTTGATTTAACTGCTTATTTGCGTCTGTTTAGCTCTCTTGCTTGAATTATTCTGACGCTGCGAACGCACCACGTCGTGCTTATATTTGAGAGAGTAACAATTCTAGAAAATTCGAGCACATTCGGCGATTGTTCGAGCACCGTTCACTGTGGCTTGGCTAAAACATTGAATAAGAGAGAATGAGTTAGAAATTACGAGAGAGTCGGGAAAACGCTAGTTGTTTACCTGAAACATCAGGAAGCTTCTCCTCCTTTCTGTTTTTGACGTTGACTAACGTCTATATCGAAGTCAGGCCCCTGATTTTGAAAATCTAGTAATTCAACCAGGGAAAACCAGAGAAAAGTGGTCAGGTTTTGAGCGCTTATTTTGCAGTCATCTATAATCAGGTTTTCGAGGTTTTGGCATCAATCGATCAGAAATTCTTTTACGGTTAAATTTATGTAACAAAAACAAACTTTTGTTTGAGATACACTATTGAAAAATTGGTAATTAATATCGATTGTCTAAATCATACTGCGCAACCAATCACTACCTCTCTTCCCAAGCACAGTCGACACTAACGGATACAATTGATCTGACTTTGTTGTTATTGTTGTTGTCACTTTCTGTTTCCGATGTTTATGCTGCTGCTAGCGGAAAAAACCTTGCGAATATGCATTTTTTTGTTGGTGTTAATTTTACGACAGCGGCCGGCGCCCATAATTCTGATTCCAAAACCGCACCAGTGACATGCGGACGCTAGGTGATAGCAGCTGAAAGGAGGAAATACAAAATAGTACCGGTCATCTCGTGCCGGTTTCACCCGTTATGCTGGTGGCTTTAGTAGTAAATGGCTACTGCAAAACACTTAAATGGCTGGAATTCTGGACGGACTAACCAGGAAACTATAATCGGCAACTGGCACCTTTTGGTGCCTCGAAATTTTGGTACAGAAGCGGCTTATTGAATTTTCTGTTTTACCAAATGCTGCTGCCAGCGGAAAAAACCTTGCAAAAATGCATGTTTGTGTTGGTGTTAATATTACGACAGCGGCTGGCGCAGCTTTCAAGAAACATTTGTCTCTACCATTCCATCACCAATGTAGCCCCGCCTTCTTTCTAATTATCTGACGAAGCCTTGGTATGAAACGTATCGTTCGAACATTTCACCCCATCAGTTTCACTACTAAACCGTACCGGATACATACGGACGCTCGGTGTTAGCAGCTAAAAGAAGGAAAAACAAAATAGTAACGGTCATCTCGTGCCGGTTTGACCCGTGATGCTGGTGGCTACTGCAAAATACTAAAATGGCTGGAATTCTGGACGGAAACCAGTAAACAAGAAATCGGCAACTGGCACCTTTTGGTGCCTCGCAGTTTTATAATAGAAGCGGTTAGTTGAATTTTATGTTTTACAATTGCTGCTGTTAGCGGAAAAAACCTTCCAAAAATGCATGTTTATGTTGATGTTAATTTCACGACAGCGCTAGGTGTTAGCAGCTGAAAGGAGGAAAGACAAAATAGTACCGGTCATCTCGTGCCGGTTTCACCCGTTATGCTGGTGGCTGTTAGTAATAAATGGCTACTGCAAAATACTAAAATGGCTGGAATTCTGGACGGACGGACGGATTTTTTTTATAAGAATACGGTAGTCAACGTCATGCGGTCGTGTCTTGAATACCACCTTCCTACTTTTTATTTTGGGAGTGTATATCTAACCCTATGCGGAAAAAAAATAACAGGAATCGGTGATTGTTTTGTTTATTTATCTGTAATGCTGTAGGATGGTGAGCAAATGTTCAGCTAGGTAAGATTTATCTCTAAATGAATCATCAGATGCATAATTTTATTTTGTTCAAAGCAAATATGATACATTAGCTAGCACCAGAGTTTTTTAAAACAGTGGAAATAATCGGAAAAAGGTGTTTTTACTTGATATTTCTCGCCAAACATGTGTAAAGGGCCCATGTGCCATATGTAAACAAGCCAAATTTTCTCGTTTTTTGATTAATACAAGCGAAATCTGCCCTTACCAATAAGCTTTATTAATAGAAGAATTTACTCTTAATCAAACAATCTTATTTGTACGGGTAGATTAAGCTTGTATTTATTGAAAAACGTGAAATTGTGGCTTGTTTACATATGGCACATGGGCCCTTTTCACATGTTTGGCGAGATTTGACTTATTGCATTTTTTTCCGAAAATAGCTGAAAAGTTTCAGTGATAATTATTAAAGATGTAACAGTAAACGGCACTTTGATTGGGCTTGTAGCTCTTATGGGAACAAGGACGTCCAAAAAATGATACGATTCGATTCATTGAATCCAAAATAAGTTCAAAGGCTGTAGTACACTCTTTGACCAAGCGTCAAATATTTGTCACAGATAAAATTTTGACAAAATTTTAGTCAAAGATAATTGTTTGTGAAATTTATTTGACAAACTTTTTACACTTAGAAAACATTTGGCAGAAAATTTTTTGGTCAAATATGAAAATTCTAAGCCGATGTCAAACTGTTTTTGATCAGTACACTATTTGACGGTTTCTGTCAAACTTTTTCAATCGCTATCCAGATAAGTTCGGGGTTTGAAAGCTTGCTATCATTTCTCGGTTGATTGATTGTCGAAAAATGTCATTGTCGAAAAAATCGCATGTATCCGTGACCGTTAACCAAGAGAACATTTATCTGTTTGCCACTTGCAAATTTTTAAGAGCGGCAAACATGGGCAAATAACAATCACCACAAAATTTAGATCAAAATATTTGACAAACGTCATTACACTGTTTGACAAACACACTTAACACTTGACGTATGACTCAAATAATTATTATTCCCTTGGTGATTAAGGAAGAAACGAGATAAAAACGACGCACTATTCAAAAACAGTGGGTTAGAAATATTTTGATTTCCGCAACTTTCAGTGCTCTCATCAGTAACGGCGAGTGGAGCTCTTGTACCGAAATTTTCTCCATCCTCCACCCCCTCATGATATTTTTTTAATGTTGCGTTCGAATCTGAAGACAATAAAAAATCGATTTTTTTCTGAAATTTTCAAACATTTTCGAAAAAAAACAAAACGTTTAACACCGGCTATCTAACACTTTGAAACCTAAACGCTTCTTCAAGGTGATGACGGCCAAATATTGTAATAATATTGACGATATTCAAATAATTCCAAATGCAAGCTTTTGCTTATTAATTATTTATTGGGTGGTCATTACGGTGTTAACCTCTCGATAGTCAACAAATACCAGGTTTCAATATTCTTTTATTTATCAAGGAAAAACTGGAACGAATTAGCGCCTCGCATTATTAAATAAAAGAGAGCAATATTGCTAAAAGTGACAGACTATCTTTCCAGGGTTAACGAAAATTGTTCGCTTTGAATGCCAGGGCGTAACCGGTTTTTCATTTCTAATACCGCAATAATGCAGATCGAAGGTTTGAAGTCGGAACAATGTTAAATTTTCAGATATAGTGTGAAAAAAAGTGTCGGCTATCGTTGTTCTGCCAGTTGTGGAAAACATTGTCTATCCAGTTTATATGAAAACACGCATTTTCAATGAAAATACAGTTGTTAGATAATTTTAATGTTCAAGAAAATTTAATTAAGTCAATGAATAAATTACTGTTATAAAAATAATAGAATGACAAATTCAAGGCTCGTTAAACATGGGAAAATTAGGAAGAAACGAAATATTTCTAGAACCAGCTACTGAAGCATGGCCATCACAATAAATACTCTACTAACGTCTTCACCCCACAGATGAAAATATGAAAATAAATAAGAGAAGCTTCCCGATAATTCAAGCAACCAACTGGCATCTACTCGATTCTCTCGCAATTTCCATCTCATTCTCTTTCATTCAATATTTTAGCCAAGCCACACCACAGTGCTCATGCGGTGCTCGAACAATCTACCGAATGTGCTCGAATTTTCTAGAAATACCACCTTTTCATTTATAAGCACGTCGTGGCGCGTTCGCAGCTTCAGTATAATTCAAGCAAGAGAGCTAAACAGACGCAAATAAGCAGTTAAATCAAGCAAACGTGAATCAACTATAGTGAGCGCAAAAGTATTTGAAACGTTAGCAAATTGATAAAATTAAATCAGTGAGCAAAATATTAAACCAAGTGAAATAAAGTGATTAGTAAGAACTACCATTTTTCAAAAACATTTAAGTGAAGTGAAAATGTCTGCAATTGGAATTGACCTGGGAACCACGTACTCTTGCGTGGGAGTGTTCCAGCATGGCAAGGTGGAAATCATTGCCAACGACCAGGGCAACCGAACGACACCCAGTTACGTGGCCTTTTCGGACTCGGAACGGTTGATTGGCGATGCTGCAAAGAACCAGGTGGCAATGAACCCACAGAACACGGTTTTCGACGCTAAACGATTGATTGGCCGTAAATTCGATGATCCCAAAATTCAAGCAGATATCAAGCACTGGCCATTCAAAGTAGTCAACGATGGCAGTAAACCGAAAATTGAAATTGAATTCAAGGGTGAACGGAAACGGTTTGCACCGGAGGAAATTAGTTCAATGGTTCTGATCAAGATGAAAGAAACCGCCGAGGCTTATTTGGGTAAAAGTGTTCGTAATGCAGTGATTACAGTCCC